>NC_136903.1:1802442-1819942 GCF_949606895.1 Notothenia rossii | reverse complement strand
AAAGTACAGGTATTTGTGTTCAAAATGTAAGAAGTCATAATAATAAGTAGTCGAGTAAAGTACTGATATCAGAGAAATGTACTTAAGTGGAGGCGTGTGGCGCAGTGGATAGAGCCTTGGTTTTGGGATCAGAGGGTCACAGGTTCAAACCCCACTGCAGTCAGCATGTCGTTGTGTCCCTGAGACACTTCACCCCAAAGTGCTCCTGTGGGGATTGTCCACAGTATTGAGTGTGTATGTCGCTTTGGATAAAAGTGTCTGACATGTAATGTAATGTAAAAAGTACAGTATGGAAGTATTTGTACTCCACTACTTCAATCAACAGGCTGAGATATGTACTTCATTATCCCCGTGCAATATTACTTTATGTAACTAAAGGAGATGTATTCAAGGCGAGGTGTAGATCTCTGAACTCTAACTCTGGATCTTTAATGTTGTTACTAGCAGCTCTGAAGTCCAATAAGGGGACATGTCTCTTTCTTTCATTTGCTTTATCTATCCACACAGAGACATGTGGAGATAATCAACTGTCATTTCTGCTGCAAAAAATAACCCTTTGAGTATTTCCATTTAAAGCTACTTTGTACTTCGGCCCCACTAGAGTTCAGAGGTCAATCGTGTACTTCTATTCCACTAAAACATATCGTATATATTATTCTGAAATCTTTTCCATGGCAGCTTCCAGTACATTTCCAAATGGAGCACCTCTGCATCTCCGTTGGTCTTGCAGCTGCTGGCATCAGCATATATTTATGGATATATTGAAGGGAATTGAAGCAGCAATAATGGAGTTTGATAGAGGGGAATCAAATCCACATTTCTGTGTTAAAAGTCAGGTTTTAGTGTCTGTCTTGTGAGAATCAAAGGAGCCATTTCACACAGAAAGGAGAAATGATAAGAGATAAACAAACACAGGAGCAGCACAAACAGAACATCGTGAAGGTCTGGATTGTCCTCGAAGATGAGCGTCATATTGACACGTGGTGGAATATATGTTCCTATTGTCTTAAGATTTATCGCTACCACAGAAATAAAAGCGCTCCTTCGTGAAGATTTAACGCTCAGAACGGACGCAGCAGGAACAACAAGGGGATTCGTTTCGTTTAAAAACTCATTTTCACAGCAATTCAATCATTAAAGGGTTTGTTCTCTCAGTGTGATGAAACCTGTTGGCCCTCATCAAGGCCCCGTCCACACGGAGAAAGAAAAAGTATTCCGTCCACACGAAAACGCTCGAAAGCGCTGGAGACGCTGTAGTACATATGCCTGGCCTGTAAGTGGCGCTGTACTTCCGCCACAAAATACATCAAAAGCAGTGAAGAAGCATGGTTGCCATGGTTGCCATGGTTGACCTTCTGGTTATTCCCCGCGGTGGATGTAGCAACATGTAGTTCATGTAGTTCTCCATGTCCACGTGTTGCTGGTGGTTGGGGTCGAGCAGCTGTAGGCACTAACATCTGTATCATGGTCAGTAGCGTCTGGAGCACGAACGCAACCCTGTGATCCGCCATTGTTGTTGTTGTTGTTGTTGTTGTTGTTGTTGGCGAAACACTTCAGCAATGACGCAGGTTTGAGCAAGAGAGGTGGGGAGAGGCGGGGCTATGGCGGCATCGATTCAGGAAATGATCGTATAGGGCGTACACACGGAGCCGCAAGCGCTTCGTCCTCAGACCGACCCAGTTTGGGAGCCGGTATCGGATTCGGGCTCCGAAGCCACGTTTCCGTTTCGGCCTCGTGTGGACGAACCGTCTATACGATAGAGAACGTTAGCGGATTCAACTAATATCGTCTCCGTGTGGACGGGGCCTAAGATTCATGGATTATGGGGTTGACTGATTTCATATTTCATTTCTTAGTAACTATATTTTGACTAATGGTTTCTTGATTTCACGATTCCTAGAGCGTGACGCTGAGTCGAGGTGGAGCAGCTCTCGACCAATAAAAACCCTCTGTTTGTTCAACTGCTGCTCAAACTCACAGCTGGATTCACCGTGTTTACTCCTTTTCTCTATAAATAAGTACATCTCTAACTGAAGTAGGAACACACGAGGGAAACAAGCTTCAGGAACTCTCCTAATAATCTCCAGTCACGTCCCTCCTGGAGGAAACAAAGGGATGCAACTTTAATCGTTACGAACTAAACAAAAACTTTGTGAAGCAGGAAACTTTGGATAATTTATAGTTTTAATCTCGCTGTGGAGGTTTGGTTAATTTAGGAGTCTTCTGAAAGCTGCCGTGTCCGTCTGAATAACGGGCTTTAATTAGTAAACAGTGGAAATCTTCTCTTAATTGCGGCTGATGGTTTGTTAAGTTGTTTTAAGTGCCTGGCAATTATGTGTATCATTAAGAAGGTAATGACAAAGCAATGCAATTTAAAAAACAACCCCTGGTGTAATCCTGCAGATCGGGGAAGGTCATCAGCAGCTCTGCTCCTGGCTCATCTAAAACATGCACAGCCTCTGAACTCAGTGAAGTAAGGACCTCTCCGTCTGAAGGAACCAGCGGGACTCTTTGCATCTCTTCGTAGATATTTGGTGTTTTTGTTATTTTGTGTTTGCTTTTGTTTTTTGTTGGCTCTTTGTCGAAATTTTTCATCTCGTTTTGGTTATTTTCTCTATTTTAAGACATTGTGTTCATTTTGAAATGTTTTGATGTTTTGTTATACATTTGTTCCAGATAAATAATTGATTCTACATTTATGGTTTATCTGTGGGGAAAGACTCAGTGATGCTGCTTGTGAGGGGAGTTCCTCTTGAGGGCACCATGCACTCACGTAGGATTCACTATTTCACCCAAAAATAGTTTATCACTCGAACAGCAGCCAGATACTGCAACTGATGGACAATCATCCAGAGTCAACATTTTGTCAAATATTATTGTTATTCTTTATGGAAAATCTCCTGAAATACCAGTTTTCAGTGTTATTTTGTGTACAATTTGCCTTAAAAATGTAAAAGTTAGTGAGATGTAAAAAGGCAGTTCGCCTATAACTATTGATTTATTGAAAAGTCAATAAAAACATTTTTTGTGGAACTTGGATTTGGTTTTCTTGAAGTCACTGAGAAGTATTATAAGTATTGGACGAATTGTAATAAAGAAAGGGCCCCCTGGCCAACAGCCACATTCTCAAAGGGATTTATTTTTGATTATCGTTTCGTCAACGTTTTGCTGTTTTGCATTTGTTTATAGAATTAGTTTGTCTCCTTGTGGTTTTTTGTTGGCTCTTTGTGGACATTCTAGTCTCTTTTTAGTCGTATTCGGTCTCTTGGTGTTTCTTTTTCATTTTTGTTGTTGTTTGTTTTGTGTCATTTCTTGGTCGCTTAGCTTCCTTTGTGGTCGTTATCTGTCCCTTTGTGACTTCCCAACAAAAAGGTTTTCCTCCCAGAGTTATTGAACTCCTCCACCCCTGAGCCAGTAGGCCGTTCAGTAACTCATCCATGGGTTCATTGGCCTGAAGACACTTCAACATGCAGACAGGAAGCTCTAGATATGGCAACCGATGGAAAGTAATCCTGCGTAGTCAAAGTCGTGTCAAGAATTACACATTTTGATTTTCATTTGTCGATATTTGCATCTCTTTTTGGATATTTTGGGTTTGGTTGTTTGTTTGCTCTTAGTTGATATTTTACATCTCTTCTTGATTTTGTCTCTATTTTAAGACATTATGTGTTTTTTTTCCAATCATTTTGGATTTTTTGGTTGCTTTGAATCCCTTGTGGTCTTTTTGTGTCTCTTCTCTCTCCAGAGGCTCTGAACCCACCGCGCCGCTGGGTCAGAGCGGGTCTGTTTAGTATCTGTCACAGGTCTGGGTTGGGGAACAATAGGACCCAAATGCATAATGAGGAGGAAGCAGGTTTCAAAAGGAAACAAAAGGCGAGCTTCATTAAACAAAAGCTGAACAAAAACAAGAATCCATGAACAGGTACCAGGTAGCATCTAAGGTGACAGTGACCACCATGAAGGGGTACATGAACGACAAACAATGAACCAACACTGAACACAGGATGAGAGACAAGACTAAATACAGGCAGGGGTAATCACGAGACGAGAAACACAAGGGCGACAGGTGAACACAATCAGACAATCAGACACACCAGGGAAACTAACCACAGGGAGGACAGAACAGCAAAATAACCCCAAAACTAGACACACAAAAACTCAAACCCTGACAACAGGACTGGATGAGACACGTCCAATCACAGCAGAGCTCCAGGGCTCAGCTCTCCACCCAGAGTGCCGGATTGACCCTGAACGCATCCCATTAGCATAATTGCATTTCAAACTGGTCAAGATTACGGTGCTAGGCGAGCAATCAGACAGTGAAATGAGCCGTGGAGCGATTAGAGACGGCTCCGGGATTTCATTAGGAACCCAGAGACGAAAACCAGGAGCAGGCAGTAATGGGGCAAGCTGTTGTAAAATGCATGACCACATGTCAGTGATATGGGGATGAATCCAACCCCCGCATGATTGCGATGATTCATTCTCCAAATGACACACATGAAGCGTTCATCTGGTGTTGCTTTAAAGGGTATCTTCAGGCTGATGGGGGGCTGCCACTTGAATATTGATTTAAAGGTCCCCTATCATACTGTTTCTCATCAATATATCACAGGTCTCAGATATATACAGAACTTGTCTCTGATTGGCTGGAACACCAAACAGATCATTGCAGCATTACCCATAATCCCCTCTGTTTCAGCCCTGTTTCCAAAGTGCTGATTCTCTGTCTGTTACTTTAGATGAAAATAAGGAGCCCCTCCCCACGCCCCTCTGAGAGACATTTGGTTACAAAGAACTCAATGGAGCTCTAGGAGGAGATTCAGGTGATAAGGGGGGGGGGGGGGGGGGGGGGGTTACCTTGGTTGCTGATTGGCTAATGGTTACTCAAGACAAAACATCGTTATGACATCATAAAGTGACCAAAATCTGATCAGCTCATTTTCAGACAGGTTTTTATAGAAATGGATCAAAAAGAGAGAGAATCTCAGAGGGGACACATGTTGATGAAGAAGAGACATGGAGAAGAGGGGACACATGTTGATGTAGAAGAGACATGGAGAAGAGGGGACACATGTTGATGAAGAAGAGACATGGAGAAGAGGGGACACATGTTGATGAAGAAGAGACATGGAGAAGAGGGGACACATGTTGATGTAGAAGAGACATGAAGAAGAGGGGACACATGTTGATGTAGAAGAGACATGGAGAAGAGGGGACACATGTTGATGAAGAAGAGACATGGAGAAGAGGGGACACATGTTGATGTAGAAGAGACATGGAGAAGAGGGGACACATGTTGATGTAGAAGAGACATGGAGAAGAGGGGACACATGTTGATGTAGAAGAGACATGAAGAAGAGGGGACACATGTTGATGTAGAAGAGACATGGAGAAGAGGGGACACATGTTAATGTAGAAGAGACATGAAGAAGAGGGGACACATGTTGATGTAGAAGAGACATGAAGAAGAGGGGACACATGTTGATGTAGAAGAGACATGAAGAAGAGGGGACACATGTTGATGTAGAAGAGACATGAAGAAGAGGGGACACATGTTGATGTAGAAGAGACATGGAGAAGAGGGGACACATGTTGATGTAGAAGAGACATGGAGAAGAGGGGACACATGTTGATGTAGAAGAGACATGAAGAAGAGGGGACACATGTTGATGTAGAAGAGACATGAAGAAGAGGGGACACATGTTGATGTAGAAGAGACATGGAGAAGAGGGGACACATGTTGATGTAGAAGAGACATGAAGAAGAGGGGACACATGTTGATGTAGAAGAGACATGAAGAAGAGGGAACACATGTTGATGTAGAAGAGACATGAAGAAGAGGGGACACATGTTGAAAATGAACAAAGTAAATTAACAGTTTACCTAATAATAATAATAATAATAATAATAATAATAATGATGCGTTTAATTTGTATGCCGCTTTTCCCAATGCTCAGACGCTCATCACAAGATCTGAATCTGACATTTTAGAAAAACAACATTCATTCAAAGTGCGTTTCGTACAGCTGTGTCTTTATATATAGTCTCTTACTCCAGTGTTTTTCAAAGTGGGGGCCCCGACCCCCCGGGGGGCCGCCAGGGGGCGCCAGGGGGGTCACGCAAAGTTTGGGGGAAAGGGGAATTTCTCTTTTTTAGATGTTATTAATAACTGCATATCTATCAATCTATGTGTCCTTTGATGCAAATCTTTTAATTAGGGCCAGGACTTTAACGCGTTAATTAAGATTAATTAATTACACAAAAATTAACGCATTTTAATCGCACTTATTTTTGCACCGCGGAACGTTTCTCACTGGATGAGTTTCAGGGGTACCGATTATACTGGAGCACCAACTAACGTTCATGACTTCAGACAACAACAAACCACAGTGAACAATAGTCAAACATGAACGAAGAAGCTGATGAGACCGCTTTGGTTGGCCCCGTGGATGGGACATTGTGTTTTAAAAAACGGACGACTCGGAGTACAAGGACCCACACCCAATTCGCGTTGATCAAACAGTGGCCTATGCAACAGAGAGATTTTATTTTTCATCAGGATATTGGAAGAATAGGAGGGATTGAGGTCAATCACTGGAACTTTTTTATTTGATTTTAAATGGTACACTTTATGTTGAACTATTTATTACGTTGTTGGTGCAACTGGCACTTTATGTTGAACTGTTTATTGTTTTGGCCAAGGTTATTGAGAGAGTTGGACTGAAATGTATTAGATTTTTTAAATCAACTGTTGGTAAATCAACAAAGTCTGTTCTGGCCTCTGAAGCAACAGAGAGATGTTTTCTAATAGTCAGGGTTTCCAATGTTCTGAATGTACTTGAAAGTATTGTGTTTTACTTCAAAAACAAAGTGTTATAGTTTACAGAAGGTCTACCTACCTATAGGCTACCTGAATCTCTGAAATGTACTATATTCCTAAATATGCTATTGCTACACTTTATGGCCAGTGTACCACCTTGAAAAAAATAAACAATGTTTTGTTGCTTAAGCTTATGTATTCAGTCATTATTCAATGGTATACTAAAATCCATGTGAAAAAAATAGCTTCTCACTGTTCTCAGGTCAGATATTTATATGTGATTAAAAATGCGATTAATTAATTACAAAGCCTGTAATTAATTAGATAAATATTTTTAATCGAGTCCCGGCCCTACTTTTAATATTTTATTTTTATTAATATTTTATTTGTTTGTTTTTAAATCCCACGACCGCCCTTCAAGCCAATCAGAATGGAGCTACTGAGAGTGAAACTGAGTATCTGCTCAGCTTTTGAAGCAAGTGAGAGCTAGTGAATGTTTCGCTCTGCAGCTGGATGAGAGCACGGATGTAGCAAATATTGTTGTTTATATATGAATATAAATATTTTTATTGTTAATATTACTGGTGAATATTAAATATAATATCATTAAGGCATAAGTAGCTTTAAAAATGCTACAAATATACGTTAATTGTTCATATTACTGTTCAAAATTATATAATATTATAAAGACAGAAATCACTTTAAAAATATGTTTACTGTTGATATGACTGTTTAATATTGTGTTAAGAATGTTTATAACAGAAGACACAATGAATGACAAACAAAAGTAACTACAAAAAATGTTTAGAAGAATAACTGATTATTAATTATTAATACAAATATATATTAAGAAAATGTATTAAGTGATTAATTTGTCATATTTCCCATCATAATGTACTCATCATTAAAAAAAAGAATTGCAACAGGGGGGTCCCCGCCAGAGGATAATGCTATATGGGGGTCCTTGGCATGGCAAAGTTTGGGAACCCCTGTCTTACTAGTTTTTGGGATCTTGTCCAACTTTTAAATCTCTTTTTGTTCGTGTTTTTTCTTTCATGATTTATTTTTCTGTGTTTGAAATAAAAAAAAGTGCTGCTGGTTAACTTTAGCTGACTGGAGCTGCAGGACAAATGGGGAGAAAGTGAGTGTTTGTGCAATAAAGTCTTTAATTGAGATAATTATTCATGGCACAAATGACAAACAAAGTAAATTGACAGTTTACACAAAAGGATGATGACATTTTAGAAAACAAACATGAATTGAAAGAGTGTTTCGTACAGCTGTGAAAGTCTTCAACAAACATTCACATGAGTATTTGTACACAAAAGTATTTCATTGAGATAATTACTCATGGCGCAAACGACTGGCAAAATGAACAAAGTAGAGAAACATTTAAAAGGATGAGGATCTGAATCTGACATTTCAAAGTGCCGTACAGCTGTGTGTGAGCGTCTTCAACATGTCAGGCTCATTTACATCGTTATTAAATGTGTTTCTTCATTCCTCCTCTTCCTCAGCGTCCAGCGGGCCTCGGTTCGGGGGGAGAGACGCTGCGATTCGCTGCCAGCGGTTCGGAGGCCAGATGATGTGAGAGGCTCGGCCGTGAAGCAGCCCCACTGACACCTGGGAAATAAACAACAACAAAAAGCAGGGTCAGAGCTGCATGTCAACAACGACGGGATTCAATAAAAGAAAATGAGAGAACAGTGGAGATGATAACGCTGAGTTGTGTTCAGGGTCTCGTAACGAAGGATTTTACACTGAGACCCATAATGTGCAAAAAGATTGTTCCACGACATCTTGTATAATAAGGATTTAGCAATATTGTGTGTGACTTGCTTCCAACGTCCCAAAGAATGATGTGAAATAAATGTCTGAAAAACAATGTTGAAATGTATCAAAAAATATATGAAGGATTTTCATAAAATATGTGAAAAATTGTGTTAAAATGTATGAAAAGGGGACGTAAAATATGTTAAACAACTTTTAAAAACATGTGAACATTTTTGGAAAATACGTGAAAAATTCTCTAAAAAATATTTGAAAATTCTCATAAAATATTTGAAAAACAGACAAAAAACGTACCAAAAATACGTGAAAATTGTTTTCGAAAAATATGTAAAAAAAGTCTTGCTTTTCACTTTCCCCAAAGTTCTGACTTCTCAACAAAAGAAAACTTTTCAAAGTAAAGTCTGACTGCACACAGAGTTATGCTGTGGGTGTTTGTTTGGACTCGTCCTGACGGGCCCGGCGGCTGAGAGGACGTGTTTGTGAGTGGTGGGCGAACACGGCAGGCCACACTCAGAGAGAATATATTATTCAAATGATATATCCTGAATACGAGCCATGGATGTCCCGTTCCTGCTGGTGTGAATATCTGGTGGTGACATTAAACTGGAGGACGTTTCCATCCCATTCAGAGAGAAATATATCTATATATATATATATATATATATACAATATCTGTTTCCTTTTTATTATTACTGCCAAATTTTATTCCATGTTTTACTCCATTTTAATCCATTCAGCTACCTGGTGATGAACCTGGTTCTGAAAGCCGGGAGAGATTATGTGAAAAATGGTCATAAAGTATGTGAAACTTATCAAATAAATGTCTGAAAAATGGTCATAAAATATTTGAAAAACTGTTAGAAAACATGTGAACATTTTTAAAAACAAATCTGGAAAAAGTCCTAAAAATAGTGTCAACGATTTGGTCAAAACATATGTGATAAATGTTCAATGCATCTGTGAAAGAGATTCTGCTTCTCACAGCAGGAATAAAGAGATAACGTGACGTCTGTTAGCAGAGATGGAAACTGACGGACTCTGAATTCCAATCAGAGAGACGGAGATCGAACGAGACTTATCTGGTTAAGCTTCTTTTAGCCCAAGATGCAAAAGAGGGGAATGTACCCTGGTTCTTTAGACACACCACAAACAGGTGACCTTATCGATTATGATGCGTTCCTGCAGGTTAAACGAGCCAGCAGAATATCAAGGAGTTACAATGAGCACCTTAACAGCAGTGAGATGCTGCATCTCGTTTGAAAAATATGTAGAAAAAAAAGTGAAAAACATCCAAGACATACGTAAAAAATAGGAAAATAATGCAGAAAAATGTGTTGGAAAAATGACCTGCAGTATATTATGTAAAACATGTCTATAAAATGTCATAAAATGCTCAGAACAAATTGAAGTTATGTCTTAGTTCTCCGGTCGTAATTTCCTAATAAACCTTTAGTGTCTGACATCAAGCTCCAGCTCTCTCTGTGTCTCTGAGTTTTGACTCCATCGCTCCAGAAGCTTCCCCCACATGAAGCTCCTTGCTCCCAACACTGTGTGTCAGTAACGCATGACTGCTGATGAAGGATGAAGTCATCAAACACATTTAAGAGCAGGCTGCAGACTTTCCTCTTCAGTGCAGCGTGCAGACTGCTTTCAAACCCCCTCTAAACATCCTCATGGCCGCTCCTTCACACGGGATTTAATGATTGTATTCTAACTGTATTTGTGTTTTTTCACATTCATCTTGTCATTTTACTATATTCTCAGATCAGTGTTCATTTTGGCAGCTATTTTGGATTTAGTCTTTAGACGAAACATTTTAGTCCTTTGTATCCTTCATAGTTTTAGTCCAGTTTACTCGATGAAAAATCATTACATTTTAGTCAACTTTTAGTCAAAATGTTTTCTGTCTTTAAACCAATTCAGTTCGGAAAACACAGGAATCTGAATCAAGGTGACAGCATCAAGTGTTCAAAGTCCTAAAGTAACATTTCACTCTCTCAACACTTTACTTGTGTAATATCTAGGGATGGGTATCGTTAAGGTTTTTAACGGTACTACTACTCTTAAAAATCTGTGTGTACGCCGCTGCAGCGTGTCTGTGAGGCCCCGCCCCCCGCACACAGAGAGAGAGAGAGGCCCCGCCCTCCGCACACAGAGAGAGAGAGAGGCCCGCCCCCCGCACACAGAGAGAGAGAGAGAGAGGCCCCGCCCCCCGCACACAGAGACAGAGAGAAAGAGAGAGAGAGAAAGAGGCCCCGCCCCCTGTAGACAGAGAGAGAGAGAGGCCCGCCCCCGCACACAGAGAGAGAGAGAGAGGCCCCGCCCCCCGCACAAAGAGAGAAAGAGAGGCCCCGCCCTCCGCACACAGAGAGAGAGAGAGAGGCCCCGCCCTCCGCACACAGAGAGAGAGAGAGAGAGAGAGAGAGAGAGGCCCCGCCCCTGCACACAGAGAGAGAGAGAGGCCCCGCCCTCCGCACACAGAGAGAGAGAGAGAGAAAGAGGCCCCGCCCCCCGCACACAGAGAGAGAGAGAGGCCCCGCCCTCCGCACACAGAGAGAGAGAGAAAGAGAGAGAGAGAAAGAGGCCCCGCCCCCTGTAGACAGAGAGAGAGAGAGGCCCGCCCCCGCACACAGAGAGAGAGAGAGAGAGAGAGAGAGAGAGAGAGGCCCCGCCCTCTGCACACAGAGAGAGAGAGAGAGAGTGAGGCTCCGCCCCCCGCAGACAGAGAAAGAGAGAGAGGCCCGCCCCCAGCACACAGAGAGAGAGAGAGAGGCCCGCCCCCCGCACACAGAGAGAGAGAGAGAGAGAGAGAGTTAGGCCCCGCCCCCCGCACACAGACCAAACACAGGAGATCGGAAGAGCGAGAGAGCGGAAATAATGATATTGCAAGCTAGAAACGTAAGATGCATTTTGACAGACCCTTGGGGGAAATACCCTGCACTTTGAAAGTCCGATAGTCCACCATTAACACGTTAGTCCCTTCTAGTCTCGTCAACGAAAACTAAATATACATTTCGTCATAGTTTTTATTATCAAGAATCTATTTTTAGCTCGTCATCGTCTCGTCTTAGTCGTGTAAAAAAAGATCGTTAACGAACATTTTTCGTCTTAGTTTTCGTTGAAGAAATGAACACTGTCTCGGATATGTTTGTGTTTGTTTGTGAAGCCCCCGGAGACCAATGTGATTTGTGATATTGGGCTATATAAACACATTTGAATTGAATTGAATTTGCTCTGGGGGGATAAACTGTGCTTTGTGGATCTGTGTGTGTTTGATGCGTACCGGTCCGAAGCTGTTGCTGTCCAGACTGTGTCCGTGATGATCGCCCTCCAGCCAGAAGTGACCGTCAGGAACCCGAACGAACCGGTTCTTATATCCCAGAGTCCTGAAGAGACGAGAACAAAAACAATACGATTAGTATTTATTTAATAAATGTATTTTTTGAAGTTTCACATGATACCAATATGTACCCCCTTTTTTTCCACTTATCCCACACAGAACACATTCTCCACACATGCAATCAACTAATACAAAGCAAATAAATAAATTAGATCAAAGAAAAAATAAAATAATAACAATAATAAAGAAGTAAATAAATCCTAAAAGTAAAGAAATTATAGAAAGAAAATTAAAAAGACAGCACAACAGAAGGCTAGTTATTCTCGATCCTTATTTTATTGCCAAGAAGCTGAATGAAAAGACCCACGATGTGTTGGTTAATCCCTCAGTACTGCCTGACTTCTCTACGCTTTGTGTAACTCCCATTGATACATTGAACATCTTATCTTTCTAGTGCTGCCTTCAGGACTGTATTTGGTGCGTTGTTCCATATTTTAGTTCTTTAACAACGCGGGAATATACAGATGTGTACACACTTACAGAAAGGTGTCACGATTCTCATGTTATGTCACGTTTATAGTTTTGTAGGTTTGGGTGTTTTTGCTGTTTTCCATGGATCCGAGCAGTTAGGCAAAAAAAAGGAAACATTTAATAATTCCGACTCGAACGGATCTGCTGGGCCCATTTCTTGGTCGGTTTCGTACTGTCACGGTTTGTGAAACAAGCAGGACCCAAATGCAGATATAAACTGAACTTCCTTTATTTCAAGGCTATGAGATATATGTACAATGACACAAACAGAACACTCACCGCAGAACTAGTCAGAGAACAAGACGAACCGAACAAGACAGACAGACAACCCAGAACTTAAATACACACAAGACTCAATCACACAACAAGACACAGGTGAGGAGGGAGGAGAAAACACAGGGGCCCAGGTGAACATAATCAGACCATTAGACACACCAGGGAAACTAATGACAAGAGGGAAACACAGGGAGAAGGACCAGACAATAACCCAAAGGAAAACGACATGGAAAACAGCAAAAACCCAAACCTACAAAACTATAAACGTGACATAACATGAGAATCGTGACAAAAGGTTTGTTAGACGCTGTGAACTATACGGAAATATGCCCTGAAATCTCCGTCCGTGCTAGTCCGCAGAAACCAAGATTTAGTATATATCACAAAATATGTGAAAAATGGTCTTAAAATATGTGAAAATGTTCAAAAAATATGTGAAAATGTTCAAAAAATATGTGAAAATTGTGTTGAAATGTTTGAAAAAGACCGATAAAATAGGTTAAACAATTTTTAAAATATACGAAAAATATGTTGAAAATGTTCATAAATTATGTTGAAAATTGTCATAAAATACGTGAAAAACATTCCCAAAAATATGTAATAAATCTCTTCCATTTCACTTTTCCCAAAGTTTTGACCTCTAAGCAAAGAAACTTTCAAAAGTAAAAGAGAGCCTGACTGCACACCGAGGGATTCTGTGTGTGGAGATGCTGGGTGTTTTTGTTGCTAGTCCGTAGACTTAGTTTCTAATCAGGCGTTGGTAACATTAGAAGAAGTCCTGGAGGCAGTGAAATCTAACAACAGAGTGTTTGTCTAAAGATGTCTGATTTCCCTTCAGTGCCATCAACGTTCTCCGCTCACTGGCTGTTGGGTTTCACAATATCAAGAATGAGCTGTGAAAGCCTTGACTAGGGCTGTCGTTACAAACACACTCTTTTATTTATGAATGACAACGTGATCACATGTGCACCTAATTATGTGAAGCATTTGGAACAGCCCCGTGTCGCCGGAAAGAAACACAACAAGGATACCACAGGGTTCCTGCAGGTTTCATAAACTCAAATATAAGACTTTTTAAAACCACTTTGAATAGAATTTAAAACCTATTTCAAGGCAAGAAAGTATGAAGGAAAATTGAAAGAAGAAATACGTCCCATAATAAAAAAACATTTTAAATTGTAAATGTATTCAAACCCAAACGTCCGCGGGAAGCCTGTAACAGGAGCTGAACGAGTAAGAGACAAACCCTCCCTATGGATCTATTCTGACAGGAAGTTACTAAACTCTCCAACAGGAATTTACTAAACTCTCCAACAGGAAGTTACTAAATGCTGTGACAGGAAGTTACTAAACTCTCCAACAGGAAGTTACTAAACTCTCCAACAGGAAGTTACTAAACTCTCCAACAGGAAGTTACTAAATGCTGTGACAGGAAGTTACTAAACTCTCCAACAGGAAGTTACTAAACTCTCCAACAGGAAGTTACTAAACTCTCCAACAGGAAGTTACTAAACTCTCCAACAGGAAGTTACTAAACTCTCCAACAGGAAGTTACTAAACTCTCAAACAGGAAGTTACTAAATGCTGTGACAGAAGTAACCTAACCCCAAAAGGAAGGAGGTAAACATCCAACAGCTAGGCTCAATCTACAAATAGATCAAACATTCACTAATAAACTGCGCCAAGCAAGATGGACAATAAATATCGACATACAGATCTTAAAGGTCCCATGTCATCGTTTCCTGGTTATCACCCGTCCCCTTGTGTGTTCTGTAGCTTCTGCATGTGAACGGTCTGCAGAGTCACAACCCCTCAGAGTACACCCTGTAGGGAGTAAAGCTCTAACACAGAGAAGACCTGTCTGTGCTGCCCCAGAACGCCTCGTTGGACATTTCTCTTTTTCCATTTGTTTCTTCCGGGAACCAAAATGGACCAATCCACGGAGCTCCTCACTCACCAGGACGTTTAGCGTACATTTTCAACTAACAGGGAGTCCCATTGACTTGCATAGAACTCCCTGGTTGGTAATAGACGAGTTGGGATGGTGGAGGAATGCTCTCCGCAGCAGACCCATTCTCACAGCGTTAGAAACCTTTTTCTTTCTCAACATCAAGCCACACTTATTGTTTTTGCTTCGGCTGTGAGTGTGTGTGTGTGTGTGTGTGTGTGTGTGTGTGTGTGTGTGTGTGTGTGTGTGTGTGTGTGTGTGTGTGTGTGTGTGTGTGTGTGTGTGTGTGTGTGTGTGTGTGTGTGTGCGTGCTCAGGATGAGTTTAGCTTGTTCTCGCTGTATCAACGACCCGGAAACCACACCAGTAAGCCAGCTCACTGAGCAGCAAGCCTCGTAACGTCCCGACCAATCAGAGCACAGTGGGCTCACAGTGAGGGGGGGGGGGGGGGGGGGGGGGGGGGAGGCAGGAGCCCCAACAAGCCGTGTAGGACAGAGAGTGAATTCACATACTGTGCTGAGATGCTGTATGAGAAATCCATCCCATTCAGAGAGAAATATTATCACACAATGAAACACAATATCTGTTTCCTTTTTATTATTACTGCCACATTTTATTCCATTCAGGTCCACCTACCTGCTGATGAACCTGATTCTGAAAGCCGGGAGAGATTATGTGAAAAATTGTCATAAAGTATGTGAAACATATCAAATAAATGTCTGAAAAATGGTCATAAAATATTTGAAAAACTGTTAGAAAACATGTGAAAAATTGTAAAAACAAATCTGGAAAAAGTCCTAAAAATAGTGTCAACAATTTGGTCAAAAAATATGTGATAAATGTTCAATGCATATGTGAAAGAGATTCTGCTTCTCACAGCAGGAATAAAGAGATAACGTGACGTCTGTTAGCAGAGATGGAAACTGACGGACTCTGAATTCCAATCAGAGAGACAGAGATTGAACGGGACTTATCTGGTTAAGCTTCTTTTAGCCCAAGATGCAAAAGAGGGGAATGTACCCTGGTTCTTTAAACACACCACAAACAGGTGACCTTATCGATTATGATGCGTTCCTGCAGGTTAAACGAGCCAGCAGAATATCAAGGAGTTACAATGAGCACCTTAACAGCAGTGAGACCTAATTATGTGAAGCATTTGGAACAGCCCCGTGTCGCCAGAAAGAAACACAACAAGGATACCACAGGGTTCCTGCAGGTTTCATAAACTCAAATATAAGACTTTTTAAAACCACTTTGAATAGAATTTAAGACCTACTTCAAGGCAAGAAAGTATGAAGGAAAATTGAAAGAAGAAACACGTCCCATAATAAAAAAACATTTTAAATTGTAAATGTATTCAAACCCAAACGTCCGCGGGAAGCCTGTAACAGGAGCTGAACGAGAAAGAGACAAACCCTCCCTATGGATCTATTCTGACACGAAGTTACTAAACTCTCCAACAGGAAGTTACTAAACTCTCCAACAGGAAGTTATTGAACTCTCCAACAGGAAGTTACTAAACTCTCCAACAGGAAGTTACTAAACTCTCCAACAGGAAGTTACTAAATGCTGTGACAGGAAGTTACTAAACTCTCCAACAGGAAGTTACTAAATGCTGTGACAGGAAGTTACTAAACTCTCCAACAGGAAGTTACTAAACTCTCCAACAGGAAGTTATTAAACTCTCCAACAGGAAGTTACTAAACTCTCCAACAGGAAGTTACTAAACTCTCCAACAGGAAGTTACTAAACTCTCCAACAGGAAGTTACTAAACTCTCCAACAGGAAGTTACTAAACTCTGTGAGTTTGAATGTGAGTTTGGAACATTGAACAATGTGAATCTATTCTAGTAGACCTCAACAATGGAATTATGATCAGTAGAGATGGCCATGACATGGGAGCTTTAACAACTTCATGTTTACCTCGTATTGTTTTTTAACTCAGGATCATATTCCTGTGTTTAGTTTAAATATAATGTGTGCATTTTATTATAAAGTTGTGTATATTTACAGAACAAGAAGCTTATAAACATCAGGTTTTAAAACCAAAAGACTTTTACAAAACAGAAACGCCACTGAAGATTTTTGGAGTTTTATTTTTGTTATTATTTGACTTTTATTAGATGCTGATTTGAAACCATTGTTACGGCACTTCCTGTTTCAGATGGAGAGAGGGGACTTTGTTCCAAATAAGTGAGCCTCGTTCAGCTGCGAGTGAGACTTCAGACGGAGGGGGAGTGGGTAAGGTCTGGTTTGGAATTGGGCCTCTTTAAACCTTCAACAGGAAGTTCAAAACAGTCCGAAAGGAATCAATTAAAACTCTAACAGGAAGTTACTAGTGCTATTAAACTGTGCAAAAATAGTTATTAATTATTGTCACACAGATGTTGAAGCTAACGTTGTATTGTTGTCTTGAAAATCCTTGTTATTGCGCATTTAATATTTACATTCTCTTCCCAAAGCAGAGCTGAAGAAAGGGTGAAACTGAGCCGGAGTTAAAGAATAGATTTTTAATCATAGCTTCACTGCGTCCGATAAGAGGAAGATTTATGGGGGAAAATTGCGGTTAAAGTCCTCGTTGATGGCGGATCAAATCTCCGGCACAATTACGGTTTTCATTTCATTATCGTTAATCATCGGCCGGTATATCATCCCCGAGGCGTCACTTCCCCTCGCCGCCTTATCGCTCAAACGGAGATCTGATCCCAGGATTCAGACTAATAACTGTCTCTGTGTGTGTGTGTGTGTGTGTGTGTGTGTGTGTGTGTGTGTGTGTGTGTGTGTGTGTGTGT
>NC_136903.1:1728085-1802242 GCF_949606895.1 Notothenia rossii | reverse complement strand
AGAAGAGGAAACTTTGAACGTCTTTTTCTCAAAATTATGACTCGGTGGCAATCATTATATAATGTGACATTTTGCTTAATATTTGGAGTACAACAACAATCCTGATATCATTAGAAAGCTAGGAATCTCCTCTTTCCAACAGTGTATACAACTCAAAATGTGTCTTTGGGTCAATGCGAGCAGTTCAAATATTGCACTAGGTAAAATAAAGCAGGCAAACATAACAGGAAGAATATGTACATTTTAATCCAATCAAAGAGGACTTTGTCACACCATTCAAATGTATCAAGTAGCCTACATTACAACCAATAAAAAAGCTGAGATTTGTTTATTTGTTACGTTGTTCTGTGTGTGGCAGCCGTTAACCTAGAAAGATAAACTTAGCTCGCAAACATGTCAGAAGAACCAGCGCATAAGAAAATGAAATACAGTCAAACTAAACTTAAATTCAACCACTTCAATGTCACATCCCTGACATCCACCACAACTCCGGAGCCTGGACCTTCAACTATAGAACCAGCGCAGCCAGATAAACCCAAAAGCAGCAGCTCTGCGGCCGCAGAGACTGTCAAAACCGCAGGCCTCGTTGAACCGAAACAGGCTGGTTCCGACTGCGTGGAGGCTTGTTGTCGCGACATCGAGACGGGTAAAGCTGCACAGCTAATTGTTGATAAAAAGGAGACCGCTAGATCGTTTGGACAAAGAGAAAGGTACTTTAATGCAGAATGGTACAAAAACCGAGAGTGGCTAATTCTTTGTAAAACCACTAAACGGGCCTTCTGTGAAATTTGCAGATTTGCTGCTGTCAAACGGCTGGTAACTTTCTCAAAATGTGGAGATGACAGTTTTGTAAATACCGGATGTAATAACTGGAAAAAGTGCCCAAGCCTCCTGGACAGCCACGAAAAGTCCAATGTTCACAGAGAGTGTGTTCAAAAAAAGTGTGCTTTCTTCAGTCAAACACCAGTCAACATCCAGCTTGTCCAACAGGAGCGTATTGAGCAGGAAAAAAGAAGAGATGGGATGATGGAGCAGCTGCGCTGTCTGCAGTTTCTAACCCGACAGGGCCTAGCAATCAGGGGGCATGAGGATAAGGAGAGCAATTTCAAAAGGCTAGTAGAACTCGTAGCTGATAAAAACCCCACTCTGAGAAGCTTCATGCTCACCGGGAAATATGCATCACACGAGACAATCAATGAACTCATAAACCAAATGTATCGGGAATCTCTCACCACTTTATTAACAGAAATTAAAAACAATGCAGAACATTATGCAGTTATTGTGGATGAAACTCGCGATTGCTCCGGGCATGAACAATTGTCTCTGACTGTACGATGGGTATCAGCTGATTATGTTGTCCATGAAGACTTCATAGGAATGTATGACTGTCCTAAGACTGACGCATTATCAATAACGCTTACTATTAAGGACATGTTACTGAGATGCGGCCTGGACATTGGTGACATGAGAGGGCAAACCTACGATGGCGCATCTGTTCTACAGGGACAAATGTCAGGTGTGGCCAAACGTTTTAAAGACATCAATCCCAAAGCAATCTCAATGCATTGCACTAATCACAGCTTAAACCTCATACTCCAGGAAGCTGCTTCAAAGTGCAACATGGTACGTGGTGCCTTCAGTTTAGTTCACGACATACATGAGGTCATCAACAACTCACCAAAACGACTTGCCATCTTTAATACCATTAGGGATGCTGCAGCTGCTGCCTCTCCTACTGTCAGTGGCCTCACACCGCTCTGCCCCACTCGCTGGACAGCCAGAGGCAGTGCAATAAAATCCCTGCTTGCGAATTATGAAGCCGTCTACGACACGTTGGATGAAATAATCCGAATGGGGGGGAACACAGAAGCAAGCAAGAAGGCACCAGGGCTGCAGGCATTGATGACTCAATTTAGTGTGTTCTTCGGATTGAAAGTGTGTCTTACACTGTTTTCTTCTGCGGAAGAGGTGGCTCGGGTGCTCCAGTCCAAAGACCTCTCAGCAGAGACAGTTAAGTCAGCAGTGCAGATGCTCCAGACACACTACACAAACCTGAGGTCCACAGAGGCATTCCACAGCATCTTTGAAGAGGCCCAAAGAACGAACATGAGCGACCTGGTCCAGGCCCCGGCTCTTCCTCCAAGGCGGCGCGCTCCACGCCGTTATGATGATGGGGATGCGTCTCATCAGTGGGAAAATCCAGAGGACTACTTCAGGAGCCAGTTTTTTGAGGTAGTTGACCTGCTCACTTCTGAGCTGACTCGCAGGTTTAACCAACCCACTCTGCAGCTGCTGATGAGTATGGAGCAGGTACTCCTCACAGCAGTAAACAGTCCCCCTGGTTTCGGCAGCATCAACATCCCCCAAAATCTGGTCGACATGTACACAGGTGATATTGACATGGAACGGCTGTCCACCCAGTTGTCACTGTTTCCAGCAGTTTTGCAGGCACACAACAGTAGTTCCGCCGCTGAAAGACCCATCATGCAGGTGACAAAGGTGTCCACAATCACCGACATGCTGGCGGCACAGGGACGAGGCACGCAATCCCTCTTCAGTGAAGTGGATAAACTTCTACGGCTGTATTTGACTGTGCCAATGTCAAATGCAACAGCTGAGCGGAGCTTCTCCAGCCTCCGTCGGTTGAAGACGTTCCTCCGTTCAACAATGTCCGAGCGCCGCTTAAATCACCTTCTCTTCCTCCACATCCACAAAGATTTGACCGACGGCCTGGACCTCAAAAAAGTGCTCCGGAGCTTCTGCTTTGCCAGTGAGCGAAGGGAGGTTTACTTCGGCAAAATCTAGGAAGATTGTGTAGATTTAGCCACGTGGAAATGTTCTTTAGCTTTAGCCTAATGTCGGACATTTGTTTGAAGGGTGCTCCGCCTCCACCCTCACCTGTGATTGGACATTTGAGTCATGTGATTTTGATTACATGACATCACAGCTTGTGTTAGGTGTTATTAACCAATAGTTTCATTGGAAGACCTATTTTATTATACAGTTAATATTACGCCCCAGCCAGGCCAGTTCGAGTGGCTCTTCGTCCTTTTCGTAACTGTATTACAACTATTGTTCATCGGTTGAATAAATAATTTATGTCAATTTCTTGAATTTCTTTAAATAAGTTTCATGAATTGCATTACCTCCTGTAGCCAGAGAGGCGGAGTGATTACCACTCCGCCCTGGCGGAGGCACTGGCGGACTGATTACCACTGTAGATTTAGCATTTCTTTTCACATACACACACTTTTTGGCCCCCCCACTTCTGAAATGAATCCGGCGCCGCTGCCGTGCTGTAGTTCCTTTATAGCCCAACATTAGCCTCCTTTAGCTTAGCGGTGGTGACGTGAAGTCATGTGACCGTGCTGTAGTTCCTTTATAGCCCAACATTAGCCTCCTTTAGCTTAGCGGTGGTGATGTGAAGTCATGTGACCGTGCTGTAGTTCCTTTATAGCCCAACATTAGCCACCTTTAGCTTAGCGGTGGTGACGTGAAGTCATGTGACCGTGCTGTAGTTCCTTTATAGCCCAACATTAGCCTCCTTTAGCTTAGCGGTGGTGAAGTCATGTGACCGTGCTGTAGTTCCTTTATAGCCCAACATTAGCCTCCTTTAGCTTAGCGGTGGGGACGTGAAGTCATGTGACCGTGCTGTAGTTCCTTTATAGCCCAACATTAGCCTCCTTTAGCTTAGCGGTGGGACGTGAAGTCATGTGACCGTGCTGTAGTTCCTTTATAGTCCAACATTAGCCTCCTTTAGCTTAGCGGTGGTGACGTGAAGTCATGTGACCGTGCTGTAGTTCCTTTATAGCCCAACATTAGCCACCTTAAGCTTAGCGGTGGTGAAGTCATGTGACCGTGCTGTAGTTCCTTCATAGCCCAACATTAGCCTCCTTTAGCTTAGCGGTGGGGACGTGAAGTCATGTGACCGTGCTGTAGTTCCTTTATAGCCCAACATTAGCCACCTTAAGCTTAGCGGTGGTGAAGTCATGTGACCGTGCTGTAGTTCCTTTATAGCCCAACATTAGCCTCCTTTAGCTTAGCGGTGGTGACGTGAAGTCATATGACCGTGCTGTAGTTCCTTTATAGCCCAACATTAGCCTCCTTTAGCTTAGCGGTGGTGACGTGAAGTCATGTGACCGTGCTGTAGTTCCTTTATAGCCCAACATTAGCCTCCTTTAGCTTAGCGGTGGTGACGTGAAGTCATGTGACCGTGCTGTAGTTCCTTTATAGCCCAACATTAGCCTCCTTTAGCTTAGCGGTGGTGATGTGAAGTCATGTGACCGTGCTGTAGTTCCTTTATAGCCCAACATTAGCCACCTTTAGCTTAGCGGTGTGACGTGAAGTCATGTGACCGTGCTGTAGTTCCTTTATAGCCCAACATTAGCCTCCTTTAGCTTAGCGGTGGTGAAGTCATGTGACCGTGCTGTAGTTCCTTTATAGCCCAACATTAGCCTCCTTTAGCTTAGCGGTGGGGACGTGAAGTCATGTGACCGTGCTGTAGTTCCTTTAATAGCCCAACATTAGCCTCCTTTAGCTTAGCGGTGGGGACGTGAAGTCATGTGACCGTGCTGTAGTTCCTTTATAGTCCAACATTAGCCTCCTTTAGCTTAGCGGTGGTGACGTGAAGTCATGTGACCGTGCTGTAGTTCCTTTATAGCCCAACATTAGCCACCTTAAGCTTAGCGGTGGTGAAGTCATGTGACCGTGCTGTAGTTCCTTCATAGCCAACATTAGCCTCCTTTAGCTTAGCGGTGGGGACGTGAAGTCATGTGACCGTGCTGTAGTTCCTTTATAGCCCAACATTAGCCACCTTAAGCTTAGCGGTGGTGAAGTCATGTGACCGTGCTGTAGTTCCTTTATAGCCCAACATTAGCCTCCTTTAGCTTAGCGGTGGTGACGTGAAGTCATATGACCGTGCTGTAGTTCCTTTATAGCCCAACATTAGCCTCCTTTAGCTTAGCGGTGGTGACGTGAAGTCATGTGACCGTGCTGTAGTTCCTTTATAGCCCAACATTAGCCTCCTTTAGCTTAGCGGTGGTGACGTGAAGTCATGTGACCGTGCTGTAGTTCCTTTATAGCCCAACATTAGCCACCTTAGCTTAGCGTGGTGAAGTCATGTGACCGTGCTGTAGTTCCTTTATAGCCCAACATTAGCCACCTTTAGCTTAGCGGTGGTGAAGTCATGTGACCGTGCTGTAGTTCCTTTATAGCCCAACATTAGCCACCTTTAGCTTAGCGGTGGTGAAGTCATGTGACCGTGCTGTAGTTCCTTTATAGCCCAACATTAGCCTCCTTTAGCTTAGCGGTGGTGACGTGAAGTCATGTGACCGTGCTGTAGTTCCTTTATAGCCCAACATTAGCCACCTTTAGCTTAGCGGTGGTGAAGTCATGTGACCGTGCTGTAGTTCCTTTATAGCCCAACATTAGCCACCTTTAGCTTAGCGGTGGTGAAGTCATGTGACCGTGCTGTAGTTCCTTTATAGCCCAACATTAGCCTCCTTTAGCTTAGCGGTGGAGACGTGAGGTCATGTGACCGTGCTGTAGTTCCTTTATAGCCCAACATTAGCCTCCTTTAGCTTAGCGGTGGTGATGTGACTCTTTTATCCAAAGTGCATTTACCATGAAGAAACAAACTCAAAAGCTTGAATCCTGCAAGTACATCTCCTGTCTATAAGCCCAACCAGATGAAGTGCTACTGCAATAGCTTCACTTTCTTAGTACAGAATATGTATTCTAGTTTGATTCATTATTTCTATCAAAGATGCAGTCGAAGCTCCCATCCTTCCTTCAGAGTGTTTCATGTGTCTTCTTGTCTTCTTTGTTCGAGTAGGAGTGACTCTTCAGTTCACCTCCTGCTGAACGGGGATCTGTTTAACGGCTTTACAGACAAATAAACGTTATTTACGAGTGAGCATTAGCTCATTGCGGCTCCTCCTGAGCTAACACTCCCACTCAGTTTCCTCTGGAGATTTACGTGAGTGTTTGGATCTGAATCTGTAAAACAATCCTCTCTGGCAGGCAGACGGTCTCCAGTTAAAATCTGAGTGTGTGATTTACGTCTGAGACAACAGAGGCTGACAGCCAGGAAACCAGTTAATTCTGCATCCTTTCCCCTAGCCGCTGACCTGGGATCTGCACCAACACAAAGCTGATCTCATGATCCTCTAAACAACACATATCTGGGGGTCTGATGTCCTGCCATTTCCTACCTCCAGATAGCATTAGATTAAACTCAGTTTCAGCATTTAGGTTGATGTTCTGCAGTCCTGCTGGCTAAATACACTCAGAGAGGAAGAGGAGGAAGAGGAGGAAGAAGTAGAAGATGTTCCCTTATCGTCTCTAACAGCACGATACAAAGCAGTGTGTTAAATTGGACAGAAATGTTGCTGATAAATAACTAACTCAACCTAAAATAACCTGTGACTCATAATCACATTACCTTAATCATACAAGTAGTCACCGCATGCATCTTGAAATGTAACACATGGATTAAAAATGAGTCATGTTGCTCCAGTGACGAGTTTCCAAAAGTCTGATCAGAGGTTCCCTGATCTGATTAAAAAGTGAAAAGATAGAGAGACAGACTGGATCACAAACACACACACACACCCACACCCACCCCCACCCCCACCCCCCCCCCCCACCCCCACCCCCACACACACACACACACACACACACACACACACACACACAAACACACACACACACCTCTTAATGTGTTTCTTGACGCTTGTTCAAAGGCAATTCAAGACCAATTTCAAGCCCACATTAAGCCTAATTTGTTAAATAACCCCACACACAGTGATGTCACACATTGGGGGGGAATAGCAAAAAGGCTCATTTATAGGAATTAGCATTTTTGTTAAATCACTTGATTTGTCGCTAGAGGGTCTGAAAAATGTCTTTATCTTGAAATCCGGCACCTGTGTTTTTGGAGGAAAGTGTTCTGGTTGTGTTTGAGCCGATAATAATACAAGGTGCTTTTTGCCACTGACAGTTTGAGGCCACCCAGTGTGGCAACAACTCTGATGGTTTTCAGTTTGATTTCCTTTGTTGTCTGTGTTTCAGAGCGGCTGCTCCCAATCTGTTTCCAGTTTGGAGATAAAAATGAGAAAGAAAGAAGACTTCAGCTCCACTCTGAAACACCTGCTGCAGTTTGACAGGTTTGTTTCATGGAGCTCTGCACCAACAGCCCTCTCTGTGATGTGTTCACCCCCCTGACTTCTGACCTGACTTCAGACCTGACTTCAGACCTGACTTCTGAGACCTGACTTCAGACCTGACTTCAGACCTGACTTCAGACCTGACTTCAGACCTGACTTCTGACCTGACTTCTGACCTGACTTCAGACCTGACTTCAGACCTGACTTCAGACCTGACTTCTGAGACCTGACTTCAGACCTGACTTCAGACCTGACTTCAGACCTGCTTCAGACCTGACTTCTGACCTGACTTCAGACCTGACTTCAGACCTGACTTCAGACCTGACTTCAGACCTGACTTCTGACCTGACTTCTGACCTGACTTCAGACCTGACTTCTGACCTGACTTCTGACCTGACTTCTGACCTGACTTCAGAGACCTGACTTCAGAGACCTGACTTCAGAGACCTGACTTCAGACCTAACTTCTGACCTGACTTCAGACCTGACTTCAGACCTGACTTCAGACCTGACTTCAGAGACCTGACTTCAGACCTAACTTCTGACCTGACTTCAGACCTGACTTCAGAGACCTGACTTCTGACCTGACTTCAGACCTGACTTCAGACACCTGACTTCTGACCTGACTTCAGACCTGACTTCAGACCTGACTTCAGAGACCTGACTTCAGAGACCTGACTTCAGACCTAACTTCTGACCTGACTTCAGACCTGACTTCAGACCTGACTTCAGACCTGACTTCAGAGACCTGACTTCAGACCTAACTTCTGACCTGACTTCAGACCTGACTTCTGACCTGACTTCAGAGACCTGACTTCTGACCTGACTTCAGACCTGACTTCAGACACCTGACTTCTGACCTGACTTCAGACCTGACTTCAGACCTGACTTCAGAGACCTGACTTCAGACCTGCTTCAGACCTGACTTCAGAGACCTGACTTCAGACCTGACTTCAGACACCTGACTTCAGACCTGACTTCAGACTTGACTTCAGACCTGACTTCAGACCTGACTTCAGACCTGACTTCAGAGATCTGACTTCAGACCTGACTTCAGACCTGACTTCAGAGACCTGACTTCAGACATGCTTCAGACCTGACTTCAGACCTGACTTCAGACCTGACTTCAGAGATCTGACTTCAGACCTGACTTCAGAGATCTGACTTCAGACCTGACTTCAGACCTGACTTCAGACCTGACTTCAGAGATCTGACTTCAGACCTGACTTCAGACCTGACTTCAGACCTGACTTCAGACCTGACTTCAGAGACCTGACTTCAGACCTGACTTCAGACCTGACTTCAGAGATCTGACTTCAGACCTGACTTCAGACCCGACTTCAGACCTGACTTCAGACCTGACTTCAGACCTGACTTCAGACCCGACTTCAGACCTGACTTCAGACCTGACTTCAGAGATCTGACTTCAGACCCGACTTCAGACCTGACTTCAGACCTGACTTCAGACCTGACTTCAGACCTGACTTCAGACCTGACTTCAGACCTGACTTCAGACCTGACTTCAGAGACCTGACTTCAGACCCGACTTCAGACCTGACTTCAGACCTGACTTCAGACCTGACTTCAGACCCGACTATCAGACCTGACTTCAGACCTGACTTCAGACCTGACTTCAGAGACCTGACTTCAGATCTGCTTCTAACAGCAGTGGGAGCTGTTTGTTCAGCCATGCAGAGGAACAGCAGCTATTATTGGGACAAGGGAACGGTCCAGGTACAAATCTCAAGAACAGAAGCGTTGTTATAATTCAATCTCAAAATAACGGAAATAATATCTAGTGTTTTCCGTACCTAACATATTCTACTAATCAAAAACGTAAACATCTTACTTAAAACTTAAGAGGGATCCTTTCTTGTGTTAAAAGTTTAACATATATAACAGGTTCAATCCTCTCCCCTTTGTGAGTCAGGAGCTGAGCAGTGATTGGCTCTTGCCACCAAGTGATAATCTGATTAGAGATCAGCGTGATGGAGAGAACCTCTTCACTGCGAACTGATGCGATTAGAAGAGAGGCAGCTGTGTGTCTTCACATTACCCTCAGGAAGCCTTTACTTTAAAGGTCTCATTATGCAATTTTTTTTGGCATATATTATAGGTCTCAGATATATACAAATACATAGAAAACATGTCTCTGAAGTGCTTTGCTCAAAATACCAAACAGATCTCCCTAGCCTCATATCCCTCTCTTCAGCTGTTCCTAAAGAGCTGACTCTGGTTCAGTAGCTTCAGAGAGAGAGTAGATCTCATCAGGAAGAACTCTCCCAGCAGAAACTCAGCTAAATGCTGCCGTGATGAAACTCCACATCATGTTCCAAACCACATCAAGGATTCTCTCTGGAACAGGATGGAGCTCAAACTCTCTCTCTCTCTCAGGTTTACCACAAGGTGACTTCCTTTGATTTCCTGCTTCTTCACACACACTCTCTCCAGTCCAGGTTAGCTCTGAGTGTTAGCATGCTAATGTAAACACAGACCATATTACTTCCAGAACACGTCTCATTGTTTCTGACAGCAACGTTTCTGATTGGCCCATTTGAGTAATGTTGTCATGACGCAGCGAATCTGGATCAGCTCCGTTGTTCCCCCGTTTTTAGAGATGTGGGTACGGAGGAAAGAGAGAGGGGTTTGTTTTCTAACACTTAGTGAGTCTCCTGACACACGGGGGACACATGTTGATGTAGAGAAGACATCAAAAAGTGCATTTAGCATGACAGGACACCTTTAAAATATCTTGGACACTTTATTACAGAACAAATGAAATGAGATGAATATATTTATAGGCAATGCCGCATGATGTATGCACAAGCAAACATTCTCCTACGTAAGTTTAGTGCGTGTACTGATGGAGTGAAGATGTCTCGGTTCAGAGCATATTGCACAACCGCTCTACAGTATACTGCACATCTGTGGTCAAACTACAGAAAAGCAAGTTTACGGAAACTTCAAGTAGCTTATAATGATGCCATGAGAATATTGCTGAAGAGACCTCGATGGTCTAGTAGTGAAAGTGAAATGTTTGAGGCTGCAGGAGTCCATACTCTACAAGCTGTTTTAAGAAACCTTATGTATGAATGTATTTGCCGGCTTAATGACTCTGATAATGAAATCCTCTTGGCCTTATCGAACATAAGGTTTAGTGCTACACACGCTACCCAATCACAGCTGTGCAGACATTGGTATAGTTGTCTCTTTGTAGGACACTGATTTAAATATAAACTATGAATTCTTTTTATGCTGTCTATGTAATTTATTATATGTAATGTCTTGTCTTTTATCTGGACCCTGAGTCTGTAAAAAAGTTTTCATTCAGTCATTTAAGACACACAGTTAAGCTGTCACACTATTTTATGAACATATAGGTTCACCTGCTGGATTAAAACAGAACAAATGAACCAAAGAAAGTGAGAACCATGAAGCAGATTCAGGCATTAGGCGTTTAGACTCACACTTAAGATAAGATAAGATAAGATAAATGTATGTATGAAAGACATACAAGTGCATTTTGCATGATAGGAGTTTAATACAATATCAAGTTGGTATTAGAGGAATCATCTCCTCTCTCTTTGGGCTGATTAGACATCTGTTAACGTTCCTACCTGATGAAGTCTCCCTCCAGGCCGATCACACGCTTGATGATCTTCTGCTGGGGATTCTTGGGCGACCTGAGGAAGAAAAGTATAAATATATAAGCATTCAACTTTAAAAACAGGCAAATTAAAAATCGTACAGGCGTGATGTGAGGAAAGAAGGTGTCTGTACATTCAGATCTAGTTCAAGATGTCTGCAGAAGATTAAAGATTGAAGGATTGCATTCTCGTTTAATGTCTGAGTGCACCTTCAAAAACTCTCAGGTTGATTAGAGCGTCTGATTCAAACACAAAATGCATTTCGGAAATCTAGAAATTAAGGTTGTTTATCTGAGTGGTTATTCTGAGCATCGGGAAGACATTAAAGTTGATTACATGCAAATTATTCATATGTCAGGAAAAAACTACAGAACGGTCACATGACTTCACGTCACCACCGCTAAGCTAAAGGTGGCTAATGTTGGGCTATAAAGGAACTACAGCACGGTCACATGACTTCACGTCACCACCGCTAAGCTAAAGGAGGCTAATGTTGGGCTATAGACGAACTACAGCACGGTCACATGACTTCAGATCACCACCGCTAAGCTAAAGGAGGCTAATGTTGGGCTATAAAGGAACTACAGCACGGTCACATGACTTCACGTCACCACCGCTAAGCTAAAGGAGGCTAATGTTGGGCTATAAAGGAACTACAGCACGGTCACATGACTTCACGTCACCACCGCTAAGCTAAAGGTGGCTAATGTTGGGCTATAAAGGAACTACAGCACGGTCACATGACTTCACGTCACCACCGCTAAGCTAAATGTGGCTAACGTTGGGCTATAAAGGAACTACAGCACGGTCACATGACTTCAAGTCACCACCGCTAAGCTAAATATGGCTAATGTTGGGCTATAGACGAACTACAGCACGGTGACATGACTTCACGTCACCACCGCTAAGCTAAAGGAGGCTAATGTTGGGCTATAAAGGAACTACAGCACGGTCACATGACTTCACGTCACCACCGCTAAGCTAAAGGAGGCTAATGTTGGGCTATAAAGGAACTACAGCACGGTCACATGACTTCACGTCACCACCGCTAAGCTAAAGGTGGCTAATGTTGGGCTATAAAGGAACTACAGCACGGTCACATGACTTCACGTCACCACCGCTAAGCTAAATGTGGCTAACGTTGGGCTATAAAGGAACTACAGCACGGTCACATGACTTCAAGTCACCACCGCTAAGCTAAATATGGCTAATGTTGGGCTATAGACGAACTACAGCACGGTGACATTACTTCACATCACCACCACTAAGCTAAAGGCGGCTAATGTTGGGCTATAAAGGAACTACAGCACGGTCACATGACTTCACGTCACCACCACTAAGCTAAAGGCGGCTAATGTTGGGCTATAAAGGAACTACAGCACGGTCACATGACTTCACGTCACCACCACTAAGCTAAAGGTGGCTAATGTTGGGCTATAAAGGAACTACAGCACGGTCACATGACTTCACGTCACCACCGCTAAGCTAAAGGTGGCTAATGTTGGGCTATAAAGGAACTACAGCACGGTCACATGACTTCACGTCACCACCGCTAAGGTAAAGGAGGCTAATGTTGGGCTATAAAGGAACTACAGCACGGTCACATGACTTCACATCACCACCGCTAAGCTAAAGGTGGCTAATGTTGGGCTATAAAGGAACTACAGCACGGTCACATGACTTCACGTCACCACCGCTAAGCTAAATGTGGCTAACGTTGGGCTATAAAGGAACTACAGCACGGTCACATGACTTCAAGTCACCACCGCTAAGCTAAATATGGCTAATGTTTGGCTATAGACGAACTACAGCACGGTGACATTACTTCACATCACCACCACTAAGCTAAAGGCGGCTAATGTTGGGCTATAAAGGAACTACAGCACGGTCACATGACTTCACGTCACCACCGCTAAGCTAAAGGAGGCTAATGTTGGGCTATAAAGGAACTACAGCACGGTCACATGACTTCACGTCACCACCGCTAAGCTAAAGGTGGCTAATGTTGGGCTATAAAGGAACTACAGCACGGTCACATGACTTCACGTCACCACCGCTAAGCTAAATGTGGCTAACGTTGGGCTATAAAGGAACTACAGCACGGTCACATGACTTCAAGTCACCACCGCTAAGCTAAAGGAGGCTAATGTTGGGCTATAGACGAACTACAGCACGGTCACATGACTTCACGTCACCACCGCTAAGCTAAATGTGGCTAACGTTGGGCTATAAAGGAACTACAGCACGGTCACATGACTTCACGTCACCACCGCTAAGCTAAAGGAGGCTAATGTTGGGCTATAAAGGAACTACAGCACGGTCACATGACTTCACGTCACCACCGCTAAGCTAAAGGAGGCTAATGTTGGGCTATAAAGGAACTACAGCACGGTCACATGACTTCACGTCACCACCGCTAAGCTAAAGGTGGCTAATGTTGGGCTATAAAGGAACTACAGCACGGTCACATGACTTCACGTCACCACCGCTAAGCTAAAGGAGGCTAATGTTGGGCTATAAAGGAACTACAGCACGGTCACATGACTTCACGTCACCACCGCTAAGCTAAATGTGGCTAACGTTGGGCTATAAAGGAACTACAGCACGGTCACATGACTTCAAGTCACCACCGCTAAGCTAAATATGGCTAATGTTGGGCTATAGACGAACTACAGCACGGTGACATTACTTCACATCACCACCACTAAGCTAAAGGCGGCTAATGTTGGGCTATAAAGGAACTACAGCACGGTCACATGACTTCACGTCACCACCGCTAAGCTAAAGGAGGCTAATGTTGGGCTATAAAGGAACTACAGCACGGTCACATGACTTCACGTCACCACCACTAAGCTAAAGGAGGCTAACGTTGGGCTATAAAGGAACTACAGCACGGTCACATGACTTCACGTCACCACCACTAAGCTAAAGGAGGCTAACGTTGGGCTATAGACGAACTACAGCACGGTGACATTACTTCACATCACCACCACTAAGCTAAAGGCGGCTAATGTTGGGCTATAAAGGAACTACAGCACGGTCACATGACTTCACGTCACCACCACTAAGCTAAAGGAGGCTAACGTTGGGCTATAAAGGAACTACAGCACGGTCACATGACTTCACGTCACCACCACTAAGCTAAAGGTGGCTAATGTTGGGCTATAAAGGAACTACAGCACGGTCACATGACTTCACGTCACCACCGCTAAGCTAAAGGTGGCTAATGTTGGGCTATAAAGGAACTACAGCACGGTCACATGACTTCACGTCACCACCGCTAAGCTAAAGGTGGCTAATGTTGGGCTATAAAGGAACTACAGCACGGTCACATGACTTCACGTCACCACCGCTAAGCTAAAGGAGGCTAATGTTGGGCTATAAAGGAACTACAGCACGGTCACATGACTTCACGTCACCACCGCTAAGCTAAAAGGCGGCAAATGTTGGGCGTGATGACGTGTAGTCGTCTCATTCAGACACCGTTTTTAAATTCACCAGTGGGCTATTTACTGACATATTTTAAGTCTCAGGACAAAACATTAAAATCTCTTCAGTTTGTATTAACCACAGCTTTCCAGTCATTTATGTAATGAGTCACTTGAATCATAAACAATTGTAAAATCCAGGGACAAAAACCTTCCTCGATCACTTTTGAGTTGATGATTTTGTATCTATCTGTGGTTCATGATAGCTCTCCATCACCACAAGCTGCTCTGCTAGGGCTGTATTTAGCGTGGTTAGCATGTTTATAACCAACTCCTTTAGTGCTGTGTTCATCCGTCGCATGACTTCCGTTAGATAGCCAAGACTTTCGTTTGTTCAGTCTGAATCAGAACGGGGTTTAGACATATCAGGAATTTGCTTTGGCGTAAACACAAACAACATCAGGAAAAACGTTATAAGAGAAGGAGGGTCAACCTTTCATGGTTAAGAGAGCACCATGCAGAACTCACAGTGTATTTTTACTTTGCATTGAGACCTAATTATGAACTCAAAACCGCAACTATGGTCTCTTTGTTTTGACAATTATTTTGAGTTTGGTTTAGATTCATTCCACCAATCTGGAGCTTTGTCTTCTCCTTTTCTACTCTTTCCTCATCTTCCTCCTCTCCTTCTCCTCTCCGTTGCCGAGGGGATAAAGGGGGGATTGTGACGGACTGATTGACAGCTTGCTAAGCCAATCGGATTCACCCTACAGCTGCAGAGCTTAACACTTATTGGCCGGTCTCTGGGGAGCTGGTACGTATCAACGTGTGTGTGTGTGTGTGTGTGTGTGTGTGTGTGTGTGTGTGTGTGTGTGTGTGTGTGTGTGTGTGTGTGTGTGTGTGTGTGTGTGTGTGTGTGTGTGTGTGTGTAATAGAGTGATGGATGATCTCCTCTCCAACAGCAGAGGAGAGGCAGGATGGAGGAACGACAAACACAACCTATCATTCACTCTCAGTGTCTCTCCCTCCTCTACTTTTAATTCTCTCTCTCCCTCCCTCTCTCACCCTTCCTCGCTCGCTCTAATCCTCCCTCTCCCTCTCTCTCTCCACCGGTGTCTCTTTGCCTCCCTCCTCTTTCTGTCGCTGTCGAGAGGAAGAGAGAGGAGACGTTGGTTCTTGGAGATACTCGAGGAAAACAGGAAAATATCTGCTGCTGCTGGTTAACATGCAGCGCTGCACGCCTTAAACTAAACACACACACACTCTCAACCAGACACACACACACACACACACACACACACACACACACACACACACACACACACACACACACACACACACACACACACACACACACACACACACACACACACACACACACACACACACACACACACACACACACACACACACACACACACACACACACACACACACACACACACACACAGAGACACACACACACGCTCCCAAACAAACACACACTCTCAGTGCTGCTGCAGCCATGCCAGGAATACCTGCTGAATATCTGCTGCATGGGACGTGATGGATTCTACTGGTGAGTGTTTTCATGGCTGTCTGACTGTGTGTCTGACTGTGTGTGTGTGTGTGTGTGTGTGTGTGTGTGTGTGTGTGTGTGTGTGTGTGTGTGTGTGTGTGTGTGTGTGTTGGGAGGACTGCGGTAGTCCTTGAGCTGTGTCGGATCAGCCTGCGGTTCTGACAGCTGAGAGGAATAAGAAAACAGGGCTGGCTGAGAGTTTCTTTTTTTTTCGTTGCAGGTTTTTTTTTTTGTACATGTGTCCAAACATGACAAACCGCTCCGTTGGTTCAGGCATTTTTCCTTTCAATGTTTTGTTCGAGAGGTGTTTGAGTCTCGTCAGCGTCACTCCACAGGTTCATCCCCTGAAGTCACAGAAAGGCAGACCTGATGAAGCGGTTATTTTTTCCCCATGAGTGTGTGTGTGTGTGTGTGTGTGTGTGTGTGTGTGTGTGTGTGTGTGTGTGTGTGTGTGTGTGTGTGTGTGTCATGAGATTCAGGAAAATGCGACTTCGCTTTAAAACACATTAATATGCGACGTGTTCCCTGAGAAGACGCTAACGAGGTGACGGCGTTTGAGCTTCAGGTTTCAGAGTGACGGAGACGACATGAGTCACTTTGGATCAGGACTCAAACCACCAGACTCAGAGACAGTTTCACCCCACGGGCCATAAGACTGCTAAACACCTGCAATCTGCAAGAACATCCATAACATTCATCTGTTTGCAACTTACAAATCTAATATATCAGATTACTTGTGTATGGACTCTTCTTGCACTATCTCTATTCTATTTGTATTTACTTGCACTAGTGTATGTGTTATTGTGTGGCTCTGTGGGAGGAGCCTGCGACCTAAGCTTTTCATTGATATATCTACACATGAGAATAAAAGCCGTGAATCTTGAATTGAATCTTGAGATGTGCAGGTCACAGGATTGGCTGCAGGGCGACATCACTTCCTGCCTAATCGACCAGAACCTTCCTCTATCATCATTAACAGCAGTTCACTAAACGCGTCTTTAATATTGAAATCCCGACCCGGCTAAACGGGGCTCAAGTAAGAAGGGAGGGAGCGTCTCTCTTTCTCCCTTCAACACGCATCTTGTCCTCTCAATTTAACATATAATCATTTATATATTTTTTTTTATTAGTCGATGTATTGAACAAGTTAGAAACAAAAAAGTTTCGGTCATGTTCAAAAGAGTTCCAGAAGAATCTTTTCTGGTCAGCATCCGTGATATTTGATTCGTTGTTTTAAACAAATAATTTATTTTGTACAAAACAACCAAAAAACTAACAACAGGCATGAGTTCACCGGTCCTGCTCAGAACCATTCAGGGTTGGGTTTCTAAGTAATAGTTTTAGTTTAGATAAAGTTCAGGGTTCATACACCTTTTCACCAATCAATGACTTCTCCAGGACCGTGACCAGAAACATGACTCTCTCAGCGTACCACTGAAAATGGTTTATTTGAAGATGGAACAGGAAAATAAGGTCTGAAACATGCTGTTCCTATCTGACACAAATCAAAGGCTTACTAGCTGCTACACACTAAAGCAACTCAAACCTCTCACCAGCGAAACACCTCCTCACTTAAAAGCCATTTCACCTTTCATTACACGATACAGTATTTATCATCATTATTACTATTTCGGCGATTAGATAAAATATAAATTATATTTGATGCAACTTTAGTTACATTTCCATAACTTTTCCAAAACTTTGGGAAAAATATTGTTTTCCAGGGCCTGGAATTTGCATTTTGAGTTTCCATGACTTCTCCAGGTTTTGAATGACCGTAAGAACCCTGAGAGTAACATCATTAGTTATTCCACAGGTCAAAACCTTTTGATGTGGTGAAGCTGTTTGTATGGGTGGTTTTTGAACAGTTCCCTCTCAACATGTTCTCTCATACATTACATATACGTGGAGGAAGTCCTAATTCCCTAAAGAGAAACTGATGAATGATTCATGGACAAAGTTTGTTATATTTAATAAAGTAATAAGGAAAGTCAATATACACTTTAACTCGATCTCAGATGCAGGAGACGAGCAACTTCACCCTCAGAGGAGAGAGAAGTTCTGCTTTCAGTCTCTCTGTGTATTCATGAGGAAACAACTGCTCCTCCATCCCGTCATCTAACCATCTAACCCTCCCGTCATCTAACCATCAAACCATCTAACCCTCGTCTGTAACCATCTGTAAATCCACCTTTTACTTCCTTTGCCTCCTGAAATGTAAATCCTAAACACACGTCTCAAACTCATACAAGACTACAAATACAATTGAAACGAGTGAAAGGCATCAGAGTCTAATCATCATCTGTTATTTAAATGATTATATGAACATTTGACACAACAATATATATCATGCCTTCTTTCTGATTGCCGAATACTCTGTTAGATAGTTACTTCAGTCCTACGTGTGAAACAAAGACAGATGTTTCAAATGGAGTTTCCAGAGGGGTGAAAGGTGGATTTGAAAAAGGATAAAGACTGGAGGCTTTATGGTTTAACGGTGGGAATGGTTCGATAACGTCTAAGAGGATTTGTGGATAGGATTGGTTTTCCTTTGTTTCTCATGTGTGTTGGGACGGGTCAGAACGTTATCCACTTGTGGCTCTGAGGCTTCCATTTGAGATAGATTCAATTGTGTTTCTTTATAACTTTAGTAAATATAACAAAAGACAAGCTTGCTTAAGAATCATTTATTTGTTTCTCTTGAGGGAATGACAGAGACTCCCAACATCACTTATAGAGCTAATTCATAATGACCTTTTCTCTGGATACTCACAATGACACACGTAAAGACGATGTTTTTTTTTATACACCCATTTTTTGTTGCGTTTCCACGAGGGGTGGTTCCGGCTAACGGGTACTTTTTCACAGTTTTTCTGGCCCTCCAAAATCCAGGTTCTTACCGGGCCAACAACCTGGCTGAATATGCTAAACTAGTGAGGGGGCTACAACTACAACAAGATGAACATATTTGACCGTGATTTAATTGTAATACATGTTTCTAAATGAAGCTGAAGTAACAACATACTGATACCGGATAGTAAAAACCATGAATTAAGGCTTTGACCAAACACCTTTTAAAATGCGTGTTTTCTGAATGGAGCTTGGCTAAGCTAACGTTGTAAATGCTCCGACCGTCCACACTCACAACAACGGCCTACAGACATAAATAAACCAGCGCCTGTATTCTCCATGACACAGACAGTCTGTGGTTTGGACTTGTTTCACTTCTGTTCTGAACAGATATGAGGAGCTCTGAGCTCTGAGTGCTAACAGCTAACGGCTAACGGCTGATGTTGGTTTTGTGGTTCACATTGAAGATGACGTCACGGCTCCGCCTACACTGCGTTACTATAGTTACTGCCCCAGCTACTAAACTGTGATGGAAAAGACTGTCTTCTTGTATCTACATAACATTGCAACAATCAGGTACATCCTACCTCAAAACGATGCAGAACAACTAGTCCATGCATTTATTACTCCAAGGCTGGATTCATGTAGTTCCTTATCATCAGGCGGTGCCATCACGTCTCTTTGAGTTGATCCAAAATGCTGTCACAAAAGTAGATATTAATCTGAACAGATCAATCCTGCCACTAAAAAGCCTATTTTCCTGTAGCTCAACTAAAGAGTTTCACAGACGTGCAGCCAAAAGAAATCCACTGTAATGGAGGTCAACAAGAAGCAGGAACGCTGAAGGAGACGCTAACGTTTTGTGGTTCTTGCACTTTAATTGAGTATTTCTATTTTTCCCTACTCTATATTTCTACTTCACTGCATGGTATAGATTGAACCCAACCTGGATATGTAAATGCATCGATAAAAGGACCATATATTAAATATTAAAGTAGAGACACTACATACTGATATACACCTGAACATATGATTTCATTTCAAAACAGCAATATTCCTTTGTTTCTTCATCGAATGCTTGAGGGAGAATATCTTGAAAAACAAATATAGTTTGTAATAAATGTTGATATAAAAAACATTTGTCAGATACATTATGATTTATGCGTGGCTTCATATTATTATGGGAGTGCTCAGAAATGGATTTAGACCTTAACTGTAAACTGTGTCTCTGCATGGTGTGACTTTTGAATCAAGTCACAGACATCAATATGATGGATAATGCTCAACAACAGCTTGCGGTGTTAATCCACTCTAATCTGTTTTAAGAGTTCTTTTTAAACATTCTGGTGTTTGTTTTTAATTACTTTAGAGTCTAGACCCTAGAAATTCAATTCAAAGCCAGACTGATGTATCTGTTGGACGCTTCAAAGGCCAGAGGCAGAAATAGAGACATCACAGAAGTACCATGATAACAGAATCACCTAAATCCTGCTGCAATAATCAAACAGCACCAATACAGCAACTCGGTTTAAAGTCTAAAGACATTTAGATGGAAAATATAAACTGCCATCGATGAAAAATAGGGCAACATCTGTTGTTGGTGATGTTGATGATCAAGAACAGGAAAAGTAGTCAGATAGAAAGGGAGGGATGAAACCCTCAGTAATGGTCTCACATGCAGAGCACACACAGAGTGAAATGTGCTCTCTGCTTTTAACCCATCGTAGCACCAGGAGTGTAGCACTAGGAGCAGTGGGCAGCTATTGTACAGCGCCCGGGGAGCAATGGGAGTGAGGGGGGGAAGGGGGATGTCCGGTGCTTTGCTCAAGGGCACCACGGCAGGGCAGGAGTTGAACTGGGACCTCTCCAAGTAGCAGTCCATATTCCATATTTTAGGTCGGGTCGGGGACTTGAACCAGTGACCCTACGGCTCACAGTCCAAGCCCCTACTGACTGAGCCACTGCTTACTATTGAGTAAACGTACAAATAAACGAGCTAACTTTTAATGTCCATGTTTATGTTATAGAGAAGGAATGAGTTCTAAGATCGGAAATGAGTCAGCATTTCATCACTTCCTGTCCCCTGGGCTGGAAGTCAATGGTTGTTTGAATGTATTTTTGACTGTTAACCTGAAATAAGGTCTGTGGTTAACACAAGCTGAAGAGATTTTTATTCTACAACATCACATACGTCAGTAAATACCCCACTGGTGAATTGAAAAACAGCGTTGCTAACAAGTGTCTAACATTAGCCTCCTTTAGCTTAGCGGTGGTGACGTGAAGTCATGTGACCGTGCTGTAGTTCCTTTATAGCCCAACATTAGCCGCCTTTAGCTTAGCGGTGGTGACGTGAAGTCATGTGACCGTGATGTAGTTCCTTTATAGCCCAACATTAGCCACCTTTAGCTTAGCGGTGGTGACGTGAAGTCATGTGACCTTGCTGTAGTTCCTTTATAGCCCAACATTAGCCTCCTTTAGCTTAGCGGTGGTGACGTGAAGTCATGTGACCGTGCTGTAGTTCCTTTATAGCCCAACATTAGCCTCCTTTAGCTTAGCGGTGGTGACGTGAAGTCATGTGACCGTGCTGTAGTTCCTTTATAGCCCAACATTCGTATATCTAAATACTTTTAAATTGAAGTGCCCTATCTGAAATTGGCCTAAAATGAAGCTCCGTGTGTCAGAGTGTATATAAAACACACACTGAACACACAGGTGAAAGCAGATCTTAACATTTATAGAGCGACACACGCAGAGAGGTCACGCCGTTAAACTGTGTGTGTTCTGTAAGGGTGTATGTGTATGTGTGTATGTGTATGTGTATGTGTATGTGTATGTGTGTGTGTGTGTGTGTGTGTGTGTGTGTGTGTGTGTGTGTGTGTGTGCGTGTTAACACCCTATGTGTACTGTAAATGTGTGTGAAGGTAATTAAAATTAGCTGGGCTGCAGATTAATGTGCGTCTCGTGGGATGTGGAGGCTAGGTCTGAATGCTAATGCTGCAATGCTAACAAGGAGTGTGTGTGTGTGTGTCTGTGTGTGTGTGTGTGTGTGTGTGTGTGTGTGTGTGTGTGTGTGTGTGTGTGTGTGTGTGTGTGTGTCATATGGAAGCGGTTTAATGGTAAATCAATGGAGGAAGGATTAAGTGAGGAAATGTTGATTTTATCTCCATGTTTTAGCGACATTGTCCAGCGTCATGCTAATGACACAGGGAAATCAATCAGAGGCAGGAAGTGATTTGTGCCGCACCTCCAGCTGTTAATGATTGTACTCAATCAAATTATTTCATATAATATGTTTGTATGGATCCAAGGGGTGAAAAGCTAATCCCTTTTGTCACGTTTAACACTTCACAGTTTTTAGCTCGTTTCCTCTTTTAGTCACAGACCTTAAAGCAGAGTTCACCTTTACGCAGCGGTGCAACATAATTCACATTTACAAGTACCTCACTTTCCTCTAAATAAGATTTAATGAAGTATATCTGATCAAGTACTGTACCTACTTAAGATACTTGAGCATTTCCATTTCCTTCTACTTCATACTGCTATCATTTAGAGGCCAATATGGTCCTTTTTCACTCGACTGGTTAGCAAGCCATTGTTCATGAGTTCAACATGCTGGTATGAATGATGAGTATCTAAAGAGTATCATTAGGTACACCTGCTCAACTGCTCGTTAATATCTAATCAGCCAATCACATGGCAGCAAATCAATACATTAAGTCAAACTTTGAAGTTGCACAAAGAACTTTTTAAAATGTGTTTCCTAACTGCTTCCAGTGAGCAGATGGACTGTACACAAAGATGAGACAGAGAGACGAGAGACGAGACGAAGACAAACAGAGAGACAAGACGAAGACAAACAGAGAGACGAGACGAAGACAAACAGAGAGACAAGACGAAGACAAACAGAGAGACGAGATGAAGACAAACAGAGAGACGAGACGAAGACAAACAGAGAGACGAGACGAGGACAAACAGAGAGACGAGACGAAGACAAACAGAGAGACGAGACGAGGACAAACAGAGAGACGAGACGAAGACAAACAGAGAGACGAGACGAAGACAAACAGAGAGACGAGACGAAGACAAACAGAGAGACGAGACGAAGACAAACAGAGAGACGAGACGAAGACAAACAGAGAGACAAAGACAAACAGAGAGACAAGACGAAGACAAACAGAGAGACGAGATTAAGACAAACAGAGAGACGAGACGAAGACAAACAGAGAGACGAGACGAAGACAAACAGAGAGACGAGGACAAACAGAGAGACGAGACGAAGACAAACAGAGAGACGAGACGAAGACAAACAGAGAGACGAGACGAAGACAAACAGAGAGACGAGGACAAACAGAGAGACGAGACGAAGACAAACAGAGAGACAAGATGAAGACAAACAGAGAGACGAAGACAAACAGAGCGACGAAGACGAAGACAAACAGAGAGACGAAGACAAACAGAGAGACGAAGACAAACAGAGAGACGACACGAGGACAAACAGAGAGACGAGACGAGGACAAACAGAGAGACAAGATGAAGACAAACAGAGAGACGAGACGAAGACAAACAGAGAGACAAGATGAAGACAAACAGAGAGACGAAGACAAACAGAGAGACGAGACGAAGACAAACAGAGAGACGAGATGAAGACAAACAGAGAGACAAGATGAAGACAAACAGAGAGACGAGACGAAGACAAACAGAGAGACGAGATGAAGACAAACAGAGAGACAAGATGAAGACAAACAGAGAGACGAAGACAAACAGAGAGACGAGGACAAACAGAGAGACGAGATGAAGACAAACAGAGAGACGAGACGAAGACAAACAGAGAGACGAAGACAAACAGAGAGACGAAGACAAACAGAGAGACGAGACGAAGACAAACAGAGAGACGAAGACAAACAGAGAGACGAGACGAAGACAAACAGAGAGACGAAGACAAACAGAGAGACGAGACAAAGACAAACAGAGAGACGAGACGAAGACAAACAGAGAGACAAAGACAAACAGAGAGACGAGACGAAGACAAACAGAGAGACAAGGACAAACAGAGAGACGAGACAAAGAAAAAAAGAGAGACGAGACGAAGACAAACAGAGAGACAAAGACAAACAGAGAGACGAGACGAAAGCAAAACAGAGAGACGAAGACAAACAGACTTTCTGGAACACTCACGCTCCTATTGGCTGGCGCTCTAACAAAGGGGACATCTCTAAGCGGTTGACCAATCACAACAGAGCCGGCCAGCTAACCAATCAGAGCAGGCTGGGCTCTGGTTTCAGACAGAGGGTGAGAAGAGGTGCTGCAGCACAGACAGTATGAGAACAATAAAGAGGTTTTTGAACATTAAAGCACGGAGACACTACATACTGATATACACCTGCACATCAGCAGGAGAGGACTCTTTAAAGTAGAGACACTACATACTGATATACACCTGCACATCAGCAGGAGAGGACTCTTTAAAGTAGAGAGACTACATACTGATATACACCTGAACATCAGCAGGAGAGGACTCTTTAAAGTAGAGACTCTACATACTGATATACACCTGAACATCAGCAGGAGAGGACTCTTTAAAGTAGAGACACTACATACTGATATACACCTGAACATCAGCAGGAGAGGACTCTTTAAAGTAGAGACACTACATACTGATATCCACCTGAACATCAGCAGGAGAGGACTCTTTAAAGTAGAGACACTACATACTGATATACACCTGAACATCAGCAGGAGAGGACTCTTTAAAGTAGAGACACTACATACTGATAAACACCTGAACATCAGCAGGAGAGGACTCTTTAAAGTAGAGACACTACATACTGATATACACCTGAACATCAGCAGGAGAGGACTCTTTAAAGTAGAGACACTACATACTGATATACACCTGAACATCAGCAGGAGAGGACTCTTTAAAGTAGAGACACTACATACTGATATACACCTGAACATCAGCAGGAGAGGACTCTTTAAAGTAGAGACACTACATACTGGGTCTCTCTCTGTGTGTATGCGTGTGCCTGTCTGTCTGTCTGTCTGTCTGTCTGTCTGTCTGTCTGTCTGTCTGTCTGTCTGTCTGTCTGTCTGTCTGTCTGTCTGTCTGTCTGTCTGTCTGTCTGTCTGTCTGTCTGTCTGCGTGCGTGCGTGCGTGCGTGCGTGCGTGCGTGCGTGCGTGCGTGCGTGCGTGCGTGCGTGCGTGTGTGTGTGTGTGTGTAGATATGAAATGCTTTGACGTCATTCCTCTCCTCTTAATTCCTCTCACGCTGAGCTGCAGCTGCACTGAGGAAATGTTCCTCTCTGTTCTTTATTTAGTTTTTAATCAGAACCTCTTTCTCTCTTTCTGTAGCTCAGGATCAACATGTTCCGTCAGGAGAAAGACAGAGAGACGAGTCTCACCTCCTTTCCTCAGAGTCCTTCTAATGGACGCAGAGCTGACTCAGGTTGGGTTCTAATAAATATGTGCAGGAACACGTGCGGTGATTACAGTGGAGTTTAAAACTGAGCTGTGGCTTTTCTCCAAACTCAATATTTGGGATATTTCAAAGTTATTTAGCTTTAAAGAAAAGTCTCTTTCTGAAATCTTGCTTATCCAATGGAGGTAGCTGCTCGCTTTTCTATTTTAAATCATATTAAAGTGAACATTTAAACACTTATTTACTCAAGTACACATCTGAGTATTTTCATTTCAACGTCTACCTTTTAGAAGCAGATTTTGTACTTTTTACTACACTACATTTATTTTACAGATGTATTTACTTTATTCATTCAAATCTTCTCACACAAAACTTACACAACACTTTTAAAATATGATTATTTGGTGTAGAAAGTAAAAGCATGGATGGGTAACAGAACATTCATTGGCCTCAATTTTGCTCAGAAGTTTCTAAAAAGGTAAGATTTGGTGCTTCTGCTTTAAAATAGCTAAATATATATTTTGAGTTTTTTCTGCAATGATAACTTTGACCCCTAATACTTCAAGTACATTTTTCTTACTGTACTTCCTGTTGTCCTTGGGTCAAATTTGACTCGTTCCCAAATGTTTTTATATCCATATTAAGGTTTCTTTTATGTTTGTGCCAGAAAAATAACACGTTTGCTTGTATTCAATGTTTTCCATGAGAAAAAAAACATTATGCTTTTGGGTTTTATTTAAATGTATAGCATCTGGGGTCAATTTAGTAAAATCATTCAGTTCATCCTTTTTTAACTTAGAAATTCGGCTTCATTTTGTGTAAATTACGTCTTTTTACCAAACATTTAAAAACGAAGAGTCAAATTCGTGGTAATAAGTAGGAATAAATCTGTCCTTAAAAGGTGTTGTACAGATTTGGGTGATTATTTATACTATATGTTTTATAAATAGTCAAACTGGGATGACATAAGGGTTGAATACCAATAGGCGCGTTCACACCGGAGTACTTTTCCCGTTTGGTTCCATTAGTGCCTGGAATTTTGCGTTCACACCAACGCACCACATCTCCTGGGCAGAACCAATTTCTATTGGCTGGGCGGATTGCAAACCACGGCCCGTAAAACTCTGAAAAGTTTTGTGAAGCCGCCATTGTATCGCTGGCATTAGCATTATTAACATTAGCATTAGCCCCGCGCACCAACGGAGAGAGACTCATTTATGGCAACACAAAAGAAAACATGGGAGCGGTGGAGATGAGGAGGTGTCGGCGTTCTGGAGATTTACTCGGAAGGCTTCAGTAGAAGCTGCTTGGAGTCCCAGCAGCTTCTACTGAAGCCTTCTTCAACTCCGGGGACTTCGGGTGGCAGTATACGCCGTGAAGTTGTTTGCGGCCTGCCAGTAAACCCAAAGCAGAAGAAGAAGAAGAAGAAGTGACGTCAGCGGCTTCATTTGCCTAAACTTCCCTCAGGGAACTTATTCCGGTGTGAACGCGATCTGTACTTAGTTACATAGGGGAACTAAGAGCTGGGTACTAAGTGCTGGGTACTAAGAGCTGGCACTAAGTGCGGCAAAGCACTTGGTGTGAAAGCGGCTCTTGTAGTTGCAGTACTTTTACTTGAAATGGGGTATTTTTACAGTAAGCATTTTTATTCTAAGTAAAGGATCTGAATACTTTTTCCACCGCTGCTTCTCAAGAACTGTTTATTTAATATCCTCGTTAGTGTTTTGATCCCCGGACGTGTTCCTCCTGGTGATCCCTCAGTTAAAGTGACAGCATGAATATCAGCTGTGAAGTCGTGCAGATTGACGGGCGCTGTGTATCACTGAGCTTTTGAATAAAACATGGTGCAGAGGGACTACTTTCTGAGACGTCTGCCACATTAGGAGGCAGCCTGCCCTCTCTGCTGCAGAGACACATTCATATTTTACATTTTGGGCAGCTTTTAATACTCAGCACTTATAAAGAAGCGCTCCGGTCGATCTGCAGGTCGTATAATGCATCACTAAATACTCCTATCAACAACAGAATGATCTCTCTCTCTGTGTAGAGTCGGGGGGGAAAGTTAATCCCACGGTAAAATCCAGAGCCCCCTTTAAGGGTCACATGGTGAGAATAAGAAGAGCTGATTTGTTAAATCCAGTTTTGACTTCTGACTGGGTCAAAGACATATGTCCACAAAAAGAGGAACCACCATAGCAATGCTTTAATACCATTTTTAAATCCTCGATGCTGATTGGTCAATTAGGACATTGCAGAGATATGCTATAGATGGGAGTAACACATGCGTCACTTCCGGGTGAAATCAGGGCCCCGCCCACTTTTTGGGGGAAAACATTGGCTGTCCTTTGATTGGTGGTAAATACAGATTCTGAAGTTGAAAGGCAATGACATCGAATAATTAAGAAAACCAAGCTTTTTTCAATCTTCAAGAAGCCCAATGACGATGGTCAGACAGGCAGACTATTGACTATGTCATTGGAGATCGATGATCTGCGTAGATTTATAGTTTAGTTAAAATACATATGGGATGGATGTCGGGTCTGCTGGAGGACGGAAGCAGGCTGACACTAAATCTGGATGTATTTGTTGTTTGAGGTGCAATATCTGACTCAGCAGCTTTAAGACATGAAGACACTATTATTTCCCGCTTCGCTCTAATGCATTATTTCCCGCCTAAAGTGGGCGGGGCTATAATTTCTCTCCAGGAAGTGTCGTATGTGTTCCCTATTGATTTCAAATCAACTATAAATCTACGCAGATCATTGATCTCTAGTGACATGTGTTAATAGTTTTTGTTTCTGACAATCATAACTTGGTTTCTTGTAGATTAAAAAGCATGGTTTTCTTAATTTTCTTTAAGCGATAGCAGAAAATGTACCGCCGATCAAATGACACCAACATGGTTTCCCCCCAGAAGGTCGGGGAGGTAATTCGTCAGGAAGTGACGCATGTGTTACTCCCATCTATGCTTGCAGACGGTTGCTTCTGTTATTTCTTCTGATGAGAGAATTTTTAGTTTTTTCATCTCTAGAGGTCAGACAGAGTTCGTTAAAGACGATCAGATACCAGTGCTTTGATATGAACCAGTGATTGGTCAATACGTAAACTATACACACTCTCTTTGGTTGCATGTTGACGAAATATCAACATCTTCTTTACATTTCTACCTTGGCTTAGTTGGTGATGTTTAGAATAAATGGACATGTAAAATATCAGAAATGACTCAAAACCTGTCTTTGCCAGTTCCTTAAAGTCCAAGCTGATGTTTTTCATGTCCAGTTTTCACATGCATTTGATTTCAAATACAAAAATGTAGAAACACTTCATATTTGCATTAAAAATACTAAACGAAACGTAGAATACTATTATTCTGTAGATCAATACACACTACTCAGGCTCTGGCTGACTGCTCATTACCAACGGTTCTTATTTAGTCGTAGAAATAAAATAACGTTGCATGAATTGAACACAAGAGAAAATCCTGTCGTCTCTCCTGCTGTTCTGCATCTGAACCAGTGCTGCCAGTTATCCTACATGTGTCCCTTACAGACGCTCTTATCCCGATATTCAGACACCAATCTGGAGCTCGTCTACTTTCTACTTCAATGAGGCTTTTAAGTCTTAAAAAAACACTCATAACCTAAAGAGACTTCAGACTCTATCCAACATCACTCTTTATTCTGAGCATAATGAAAGCTAGCCACCACTCAGATCTCTATTACCTCCAACTGTGTCTGTCTGTCTGTCTGTCTGTCTGTCTGTCTGTCTGTCTGTCTGTCTGTCTGTCTGTCTGTCTGTCTGTCTGTCTGTCTGTCTGTCTGTCTGTCTGTCTGTCTGTCTGTCTGTCTGTCTGTCTGTCTGTCTGTCTGTCTGTGTGTCTGTCTGTGTGTCTGTCTGTCTGTGTGTGTGTGTGTGTGTGTGTGTGTGTGTAGGTGTGTAGGTGTGTAGGTGTGTAGGTGTGTAGGTGTGTAGGTGTGTGTGTGTGTGTGTGTGTGTGTGTGTGTGTGTGTGTGTGTGTGTGTGAACAGAATGAAGTCACTGCAGCCTCTTAGTGTTAAGTAGTACGAGGGAAATGAGTGTGCGTGCATCGTGGAAATAAACAGGAGAAATTGAATTAGCGACGTCTCCAGAGAGAAAGCCTCCACTGTTAGACGCTCCATTTAACATCCAGACCAGCACGCTTCATTAGCACGTCAGTTGTTGTTGTTGTTGTTGTTGTTGTTGTGGACGCTATACTGTACACAAACAGGCTGTTTCCGCCTGGCTGGAGAAGCTTTTCTACGCAGCGTTAGCGTCCTCGGGGGCGCAGGAGATGGAGAAAACAAAACACGAGCGAGAGAATAATTGGCGATGAGGACACGTGAAGGAATACAAAACAAACTATCTGATTATATATCGACTGGATGCATTTGAGTTTGTTGTGGAGCTGTGGTCACGTAGCAGCTTGCATTAAACTGTGGTTCACACACAGATGGCTGCAGAGAGAGAGAGAGAGAGAGAGAGAGAGAGAGAGAGAGAGAGAGAGGAGGAGGAGGGAGTGGATGTTGTTTTTGCACTTAATCTTAACATAATGTTTATTTATTAACTTTAACTATCACCCTTTACAAGCACTTCGGTAACACTGTCTTAGTCGTGCCAATAAAGCCTCGGGGGAGGGAGTCATTTTGACGATTCAGACACTTTCAATCTCAAAGCTCGGGTGCCAAATGAAAAAAGTGACTCGAGGATGTATTTTACACGGATGGATAAAAGACGACGTTGTTGTGCGTCGGTCTGTGTCTCGTGTTAATATTTAATAGACTCAATAAAGAGTGTTTATACACACACACACACACACACACACACACACACACACACACACACACACACACACACACACACACACACACACACACACACACACACACACACACACACACACACACACACACACACACACACACACACACACACACACACACACACACACACACACACACACACACACACACACACACACACACACACACACACACACACATTATGCATGGAGTGTCAGAGCTCGTGCTCATCTGGCTGTGGCGCATCTTCCCGACAGCTTCATCTACTGTCGCGCACTCTGGCGGTGGCTTCTGCACTCAAGGTCACAAATGAATCAAAACATCGATACGTGCTGTCGCCCCGTCACCTGTACCAACAACATTGATTCAGTGCCTCATGAATTATGCAAAACGCAACCTGGGACGTCGCTCAGAAAGAACCTGCGGCCAGCTCGGATATTTTTGGTGGATGTGCAAAACTCCTCGAGGTTGTGAGCATCAGCTGTTGCTGTTTTGTGTGAAGTGTGCACAGGTGCTTCACAGCAGGAGGGCTCGGTTCATTACCACGCGGGGGCACCACTAAATACTGTTGATATTTACATTAATGATGTCACCGTCTTTGTTTCCTGGAGATATTTAATTGCTCTTTTTACTGCAATGTTAGTTCGTCCTCATGCTGCTGTGTGTATTGTGTCTTTGTAACTCTGGCACAACGATTCCCTTCTGGATGAATAAAGTCCTCTCTAATCTTAACATCGAGCTCCTTCTATTTCCAGGATGCTTTTATTGTGAAAAACATCAGAGTGTTCTTTCGCCCTTCAGCCTTTTGTTTCTGCTTTCATACCTGTCACATTATATAAAGAAGGTCAGGTAAACCATACGTTAGCATTCCAGGGTGCGAGGGAAACGATCAAATGAAATGAGGCTGAAAAGGCTCAACAAGTCTCAATACTCCTAAATGTCAACATGCCTACGTCGCTCTCAGTCACGCTGTTATATTGGTCTTTTTCCTCTCTTGTCTCCACAGATGGAAAGTGACACCGGAGACAGCGACGGAGGATAATAATGATGGAAGACGGAGTGATCAGTCCGGAGCCACAGCATCGCTCAAACCCTCTGCTGCACAGCGACGCTCCCTGAAGGACACGTCGACCTTGACATATTGCAGCGTTCATGACGAAAGGTTGCCTCTCCTTTTGCCAAGAGCTGGAAGACGACAGGGCCAAAAGCTTTCCGGGGACCGAGCGTCAGCAAGAAATCCACTTTGTCTTGCTGCAGTAACAAATGAGCCTTTATTGGTGAAGCTCAAAGTGCTAACAGTTGACTCCATACGGGCCAATTACTGACGGGAGGGGATACGGGGCCAAGATGAAGGACTCGGCATTTGTGGCTTGTTTGCTGGCGGAGCTGTCTTTTGTTCTGGCCTCAGAGGGGGCTGCTCATTGCCCGGCGTTTTGTCGATGTGAGATACGACCCTGGTTCTCACCCAGCTCTGTTTACACCGAGGCTGCCACGGTGGACTGTAATGACTTGGGTCTCTTGGCGCTGCCGGAGAAGCTCCCCTCGGAAACACAGGTGCTGCTGCTGCAGACAAACAACATCGTTAACGTGGAGACAACTTTGGATTACTTGGCCAATATCTCTGAAATCGACTTGTCTCAGAATAACATTTCCTCAGTGAGTGATGTTAGCCTGGGCTCCCTCCCCCGGCTGCTGTCACTCCACATGGAGGAGAATTGGATCCAGGAGCTTTCTGACGGCTGCCTCTCTTCCTGGCCCAATCTCCAGGAGTTTTACATCAACCACAACCTGATTTTCTCCATCGCCCCCGGAGCTTTCCAGGGTCTGAGCCGGCTGCTGAGGCTCCATCTCAATTCCAATCGCCTGACGAGTGTAAACAACCAGTGGTTCCAGTATCTCCCCCACCTTGAGATCCTGATGCTGGGAGAGAACCCCATCATTCGGCTGTCTGACCTGAACTTCAAACCCCTGGCGAACCTCCGAAGCCTCGTGCTCGCCAAGATGAATTTGACTGGAATGCCCGATAACGCTCTGGTTGGACTTGACAATTTGGAGAGCATCTCCTTCTTTGACAATTTGCTCAATTGTGTCCCCAGAGCGGCGCTGACTAAAGTCAAGAACTTAAAGTTTCTGGATTTGAATAAAAACCCGATTGAGAGGATCCAAAGAGGAGACTTCATGGACATGATGCATCTCAAGGAGCTGGGCATCAACAGCATGCCCGAGCTCGTGTCCATCGACAGTTTCGCGCTGAACAACCTGCCAGAGTTGACGAAAATCGAGGCCACCAACAATCCCCGTCTGTCCTACATACACCCCACAGCTTTCCACAAACTCCCCAGGCTGGAGACCTTGATGCTGAACAGCAACGCTCTGAGCGCGATCCATCGAAGCACGGTTGAATCCCTCCCAAATCTGCGGGAGGTCAGTTTGCACAGCAACCCCATCCGATGCGACTGTGTCATTCGTTGGGTCAACATGAACCGGACCACCGTTCGATTCATGGAGCCCGACTCCCTGTTCTGCGTGGAGCCTCCGGAGTACCAAGGCCAGCACGTCCGAAAGGTGCATTTCAGGGAGATGACGGAGATCTGCCTCCCTCTGATATCAACGAAGAGCATCCCGGATCACGTGGAAGTCTCTAAAGGGAGTAAAGTGTCGCTGCACTGCCGGGCATTTGGAGAACCGGAGCCTGAGATCTTCTGGGTGACGCCAAAGGGTGACAAGGTCCTACCTGGAAGTGCGTCCGATAAATACTACATGCACCCCGAGGGAACCTTTGACCTCTACGATGCCACGGAGCAGGAAGCCGGATCGTACACCTGCGTCGCCCACAACCTCGTGGGGGCAGACCTGAAATCGGTGATGGTTTCGGTAGACGGATCCATCGCAGAGCTTTTGAACCAACCTGTCCACGTCTTTATCACATCGGTGCAGTCTCACTCTGTTAGGGTTTCCTGGGAGAGCACAGGGGGTTTGGTATCGCAACTAAAATGGTCTGTTTTAGCCGACAGTGTGATGCCGTTCACAGCCAGACTTCCTGCCGATGTCAGAGATTACCGCATCAAACAGTTGAAGCCTTCCACGTGTTACCAGGTTTGTGTGGAAGTGCAGCCTGGATACAGCAGGGATTGTGTAAACGTCACCACGAAGGAGGCAGCGTTCCCAACGAGGAAGACGGAGAACTGGGACGGTCTGGTGATGGCTTCTTGTGCCGTGTTTTTCATCGTGGTTGCCGTGGCTTGCTCCTTGATTTATACGTCTCTGTACAGCCAAATGTTTTACAGGAAACTGATCGCAGATCCAGATGAAGCGCTGCTTATTCCCAGCACTCAACCCTCTTCTTCTTCCTCTTTCCTGGAATCCTGTTCTGGGATCAAGGTGAGGGCCACCGCAATAGACTTACCGGACATGTAAGAAAATGTCCTTGTCTTTAAAAGCACTTTGGGATTAAGTGGAAAACGAAGAGCGATTGACACGGGACATTCGGGACATTCGGGACCATGTCATTTATGGGCTCTCTTCAGGACTTTTGATGGGACATTTTGCACTGGATCTCAGCTTGGTGGCATCGGAGGAAATGTATTGATATTTACATAAATTGCTTAAAAGCAGAGACTATTTTGTATTTCCAACCTGTGTCGATATAACAAGCGTAATCAGGCAGATATCTTGACTATAATCTACATGGCTCCTTGTCATCGATGCAGTGCAGCTGGAGTAAAGCACAGCAGAGGAACTGTTTAACATACTTTGTCGGGACGGCTTTTATGTCTGCAAAAAGCTCTTTCTTTGCTGTGTTTCATTAAACGGTGCCAAGCGAAGATTTGTTATAGCAGAAGAAAAAAAAAGAAAAAACCTTGTTAGTCTTGTGTACAATTAAACCGACTGTAATGTAAACAATTTTATGAACAAATACATTTTTCATTAAACCTGTGTGGTGTCTAATACCTTCAATCTTTTCTCGTTAAATGTGGACAACAAAAGCCTTTTGAAATATGTGCATTGCCACAGAAAACAAACCATTTTCTTTGAGATGCAAAAAAAAAAATTTGTATGGATGAGGCTCATAAATCTCGTCCCAATCAAACGGCAGCGGAGGTGTGAGGTCTGCTTTAGACAAACTCAATTACGGCAGCGACCCGCCAACACTGTTAGGGAAATGCAATTCAATTTCAAAGTGTGTGTGTGTGTGTGTGTGTGTGTGTGTGTGTGTGTGTGTGTGTGTGTGTGTGTGTGTGTGTGTGTGTGTGTGTGTGTGTGTGTGTGTGAAGAGCATCCCAGGCATTGACTTTGAATTGCATTATATTCCCTTTCATTAAAAATCCAATATGGATTTGCCAACACCAACCTGAGCGAGGTGATGAATCGGCCTCACGCGCAAACTGATGGGAGGCATTCATCAGCGAGACTCCGTCGTAGATCAAGCGAGTTTCAGCAGCCCGGACAGACCTTTTAGAGCGCGGCCATTTGTCACCGCCACAGGAGCTAAAATATGACCCATTAGAGGCAGGTAGTGAGTAGGTCAGCAAGAACGTGTGACCCTGCGGAGACACCACCGAGGAACAGCTCAGCAAGTATCGGCTCGTTTGGGGGAGGGGGAGGGGGAGGGGGAGGGGGAGGGAGACAAATGGACCAGGAAAAACCAGGACAAAGTAGTTTCAGTCCCGAAAAGGGAAGATAGCCGGTGATGCTGAAGGGCTGCGCGATAACCAGGGTTCATCAGAATCAAGTTTACTGCCAGGTACGTTTACACATACAAGGAATTTACTTTGGTGTCTGGTGGTGCGAACATAAACAATCTAGGAAAAATAAGATGCGAGGTAGGTACAACATAAATATATAAGGACAATAAAAACAAGTATTTTTAAGAAACAATTTAGCATTAAAAAAAGGACGGGGAGTGGATGACGAGTCTCACTGATAACCAGAGTTCATCAGAGCAGGGATTGGAAAACCTTTTTTCACTGCAACCCAAAAGAGCTAGATCCATCTCATGTTGAATAAGCTTATTTTGGAGGCTTACTCACAACACGCCAAGAGTTTCCTGAGGATAGTGCTAAAGATAAATGTAGGAGGGTCTCATATACAATGTTTAATTATCTGAGGAGCAAGAATGTGCTCAATGCAATCGACCAATTAGATTATCTTAAAAGATGGTCCAATGACTGTTCTTATATATCTCTTTATCAGCTCTTTACATACTACGAGTCATTCACACACACACACACACACACACACACACACACACACACACACACACACACACACACACACACACACACACACACACACACACACACACACACACACACACACACACACACACACACACACACACACACACACACACACACACACACACACACACACACACACACACACACACACACACACACACACACACACACACACACACACACACACACACACACACACACACACACACACACACACATTACAGCCATACTGGGATGTCTGTAACGAGATCAATTAACCTGGAAATCTATCCAACAGTTAGAGCAGGTGTTTCATTCTCAGCCAAAGTCTGGGACCATGAGCAAACATATGAGCTATTAAATCACGTGTCACTTCATATAATCGTTGTATCTACATGAGTACTCTGAGAAAAACAACTTTTCAAAGACTGTAAATCATCTAATCAAGTGTTTCGACCAAATCTAACCACAGGCTTCTCCCAGTTGGACCAATCCAATAAACAGAAGTCATTCATTTAGCACAGGAAGCCGTTAATATCCCCGCCATTCATCACGGAGGTAAACGAGGGGCTGCTGAGCAGTACAGATGACGGTGATAATAAAGATTGCGGGTGTCATGTTGAGGATGTGTGTGTTTAATCACTGAGTCCTTCAGCAAACAGCCAATAAGAGGTGGGCGTTGCTCGTCTGCAGACATGATTAACTGATGATTTCCCTCACAGAAACACAACCTACTCGTTAATAGCGAAGACGACGAGGGAAGACATACGATCTACTTTGAGACTGGAGGAGGATATCTGTGGCGAGACGCGGAGAATTAACCGGCCATTTCTGCTCATCACTCACCGGATAATGAGTCACTGCTATCCGCGGAGAGACGGAAACATACTTCATTTAATCAAGGACAGAAACAGAAGTGCAGTCGTGAAGCTCTGATGCTTCATTTGAGACTTTCTTCTTTCCCTTTTTCACATTTGAGAGGGAAGTAAGTGGGGATTTGGCAACGGTTTGTTTACGTTTGACAGAACTTCAGGTTGATTTCCTGCATTTTGTTCAAACCTGGCCCTTAAACAAACTAAAATATGACGAACATCCTTCTTTATTCTGCCCTTCCTTGCGTTTAGTGTCGTGGTCTACTTTAAAGAGTCCTCTCCTGCTGATGTTCAGGTGTATATCAGTATGTAGTGTCTCTACTTTAAAGAGTCCTCTCCTGCTGATGTTCAGGTGTATATCAGTGTGTAGTGTCTCTACTTTAAAGAGTCCTCTCCTGCTGGTGTTATCAGCATGTAGTGTCTCTACTTTAAAGAGTCCTCTCCTGCTGATGTTCAGGTGTATATCAGTATGTAGTTTCTCTACTTTAAAGAGTCCTTTCCTGCTGATGCTCATAAAGCAGAATAGGGCCTCTTTAAAGGAGGACACTTGAGCACATTTTACTTCAAACACTAGATTAAAAAAACAGTTTCTTAAGATGTGAGTCCTTAAACCATGTGGATGAATCCTTTAATGAAATCCAGGCAGGGGGATACTTTGCTATGAATGATGATCTGTTTCAGTATTAGGGTGTATTCAGCCATTTCTAAACTCAACGTATAACTTCACATATAATTAGTGATTCTTTCTCCATGATATCTGGAAAGGCAGTGATTGGTTGAGCGAACAGGTCCAATTAAAAACATCCTAACTCAAAGTGACAATTTCCATGCAGTGCGTTAAAACTCCATGGGAAGATATGCTGCAGGGAAGGCTTCACACACGCAGGAATATCTTTTCTTTTACGATCAGTCGTTGCCTTTAAGCTTTTGAATTAATGAGCTGACTCAATAGGCTCTTTGTAGAACAGCATGCAGGATCATCTTCACTCAGAGGAGGAAATCTGAAGCTACACCACGAGCAAAGGCTGCTGCACCATCCCTGTTTCCAGAGGTGGGAAGTAGAGGAGTACAAATACATGTTTCAGTACTTTACTCCACTACTTCTTTTTCTGACGACTTTTTACTTTTACTTCTTACATGTTGAACTCAAATACCTGTACTTTCTACTTCTTACATGTTGAACACAAATACCTGTACTTTCTACTTCTTACATGTTGAACACAAATACCTGTACTTTCTACTTCTTACATGTTGAACACAAATACCTGTACTTTCTACTTCTTACATGTTGAACTCAAATACCTGTACTTTCTACTTCTTACATGTAGAACTCAAATACCTGTACTTTCTACTTCTTACATGTTGAACTCAAATACCTGTACTTTCTACTTCTTACATGTTGAACTCAAATACCTGTACTTTCTACTTCTCACATGTTGAACTCAAATACCTGTACTTTCTACTTCTTACATGTTGAACACAAATACCTGTACTTTCTACTTCTTACATGTTGAACACAAATACCTGTACTTTCTACTTCTCACATGTTGAACACAAATACCTGTACTTTCTACTTCTTACATGTTGAACACTAATACCTGTACTTTCTACTTCTTACATGTTGAACTCAAATACCTGTACTTTCTACTTCTTACATGTTGAACTCAAATACCTGTACTTTCTACTTCTTACATGTTGAACACAAATACCTGAACTTTCTACTTCTTACATGTTGAACACAAATACCTGTACTTTCTACTTCTCTCATGTTGAACTCAAATACCTGTACTTTCTACTTCTCACATTTTCTAAACAGGCTCATGTCAAACAAGCACATACAGTTAATATAATCCAAGGGGCGATGCTAGTTTCACGTACAACAGCAGTGACACGTTGAGAAAGGTAGACACGGACCGTATCCAGGTCTTGAGGCTTTTCTGAGCACGTTTGACTCGTGGAAGTCTGAAGAAAAAGCAAGACTACATTAAAGTAAACAACAACAAAATGAAAGCCTGGTTGTCGTGCTTAATGAGCCTTCTTAGTTCCAGCAGGATCATATTAGTAGTCGTTATATTGGATTACATCGCCGGTGTTTACCCGCCGCTCTTCCTTCATTTCATTTCCTGCTAATAAACCCTGAGAGCGGCGTAACGATCGCGGCTGAAGGGAACTAATACCTCTCATTACGGTTCGCTTGGAAAATCTCCCACTTCTTCGCTACATGGGTCAAATAAACTCGGGGAGAAAGTGAAGCGTATTTTCCCCGTGAATTATCACCCCATTACAAACATCTGGAGTTCAGGCGGTGCTCGGGTGGAAAGGAGGAACAGCCTCACATTTATCCAGCGCTCCTCGTGCAGAACCTCCCGGGCTTTAAAGTGATTATTCTGCGCTCACCAGCCCATTAGGCTAAAGCAACATGGCTGACTTTGGGTGATCTTGGGGGCTTTTAAAATAAATATTTGTCTTTATATTGTTTGGTGATGGAGAGCCGCAGATGGCGAGCGTTCGCTTCACCTCTGCTGATGAACTGGAGCCGATAGCAGTCACTTACAAGAGAAGGCTGTTTCCAGAAGCAGGCTGATTCATGACTTATTTATTTCTTCTGCTCCTCAGCTCTGTTTGACTATTTTAATCTTCTCCAGGAAACACTGACGGTACGTCCACACAACAGCTCTTCTAACGCTTCTCTGCCCATCCACTTTGAATGGGAGTAACGTCACTTTGCCTCGCTTTTCGCCAAACTGCATTGTGGGGAATCAAAGCGAAGATTTCCAGGATTTTCAGGATTCAAAAGTTGAGCAATGTTCAACTTTTGAAGCTGAGCTGGAAGCGTCAGCCAATCAAATCCCGTTTATGCAAATCTGACAGTACAAGCGCAGCCAATCAAACCGCGTGAAAGCTGGGAGAGCCAGACCGCAGTTCATTTCCTCATATTCCAAACGAGAAATTACGGTAGCAAACCAACCGGTTCTTTACGACCAGAACTATTTACCGGGATACAAACCGGAGGAACCAGGCATGGAGGGAGGTGGCAGAGACAGTGGGTGAAACTGATAGGTTTTCGTCTGTTTGGGGAGTTTATATATTTATATATATGTTGCTCGCATCAGTTTTTTTGCTTTGTATGCCGGGGGCGGGACATTCATGTGATTGGTTGTTGGTCGCGAAAAATCCCCAAGCTCTCAGACACGCCCAGCTCCAAGCTTTTCAAGATTTTTTCAAAGCTGCTGTGTGGCCGTACCGTGAGTCAGGACGTTCAGCTGTACACCGTAGATATGCTCCCACTTCTTCTATACTGACCTACATCCGTCATACTATTCCCCTCGTGCTACTTTCATTTCTCACCGTCTTAATCAGCATATTACTTTCTAATCTCAATACTTTTCCTGCAGGATTATAGGATTGTTTTATTCCGATCAGTAAAAAGTAACGGCCCTTCCACACAGCGGCGTGCGTTGAAGCTGGCCGGCGGGCGTGTCTGAAACTCAACCAACAACCAATCACATTAATCTCCCGCCCCTGACACACAAGCAGCGGTTTGATTGGCTAAAGCTTGTACTGGCATTTGATTCGATTGGCTGACGCTTCTGCTGAGGCTTCAAAAGTTGAACATTGCTCAACGTTTGCCGCGAGTCACGCCAGCAAAGCTCCGCGTGGCTTCCCACAATGCAGTTTGGCGAAAAGTGACGTCACTCCATTCAAAGTGAATGGTGGAGCTTTCAACGCACGCCACTGTGTGGACGGGCCGTAAGAAGTATACGGTGGCTGAACGTTCCCAACATCTCTTCCATCAGGAGAACCGAGCTGCAGCTTCAGAAAGGATGCAAATATAAAAACACAAATGTTCCAAAACAGAAACATCTTCAGCAACTTGACAACACACGCAGCGTTTAGAGAACGTTCAGCAACTTGACAACACACGCAGCGTTTAGAGAACGTTCAGCAACTTGACAACACACGCAGCGTTTAGAGAACGTTCAGCAACTTGACAACACACGCAGCGTTTAGAGAACGTTCAGCAACTTGACAACACACGCAGCGTTTAGAGAACGTTCAGCAACTTGACAACACACGCAGCGTTTAGAGAACGTTCAGCAACTTGACAACACACGCAGCGTTTAGAGAACGTTCAGCAACTTGACAACACACGCAGCGTTTAGAGAACGTTCAGCAACTTGACAACACACGCAGCGTTTAGAGAACGTTCAGCAACTTGACAACACACGCAGCGTTTAGAGAACGTTCAGCAACTTGAGGAGACAGGCCGTTTACTACATGTGTTTCCGCGGCTCTATTCCTTAAAGGTGGGGTAGGTCATTTTGGAGAAACCAGCTCGAGTGCGCCAGAATTAGAAAATACACACACGAACGCGCACATGACCAATGAGGGCACGAGATCAGTGTGTGCACAGATGGAAGGCTGACAGGCAGGTAGGCCATCCAGTTACTTTAGCCGGCTCAGATGATTGGTCGTGCTTTTTACAGCGCCACGGCTTCCACTGATGATATTTTTTATGGATTTATTGTCAAAGCACTTCAGATATTCATTGCTATCTGGATGTTAAGAGCATTCCATGGAATATAACAACAAGTGTATCTCGAGCCGGTTTCTCAAACTTACCTCCCCCACCTTTGACGCTCTTACCGTTTTCATTCTGTAAAGCACTTTGAATGACCTCGTGTTGAAAGGTGTTGGATAAATACACTTGGATTAGTTTACTGATTACATGTTTACAGTAACCCTCCCTAACACCTCTCTGTGTCTGCTTTCATCCCCCAGCCTCCACCACAGGCTGCTCTATGGTTACACATTCTCTAATGAATAATTTACCTTTCCCTAATCACCCCGTAAAGCTGCTTCATTTAAAAACTTCCTCCTAGTGCGCCGATTAGAGCCGGGAGCCAAGGTGAGGGAGGAAGATTAGAGGAAACACGAGACCGTTAGCTCGGCTCGTTACCGAACGGCCAAATGTCATCGCCACGCACGGAGGAACAATCAGAGCCATTATCACCACAAACAACTCTCATTTAAAAGCTTCAGCTCGTCTTTGAGATATTTAAGAAGTCATATTAAGTGTTTGTCCATCGCTTTAAAGTCACAGCTGCTCCATCATCTGGACAAAGACTCTACGAATCAGCCGACATCAGTAAGATATGAATCTGTGACCACCACCATGTCCTGAACAGTGAATATGAACTGTTTGTGAACCGAACCGGAGAGAGAGCGTACTAAGATTGAATGAAGCTCGACTGAGGCTCTCCTGTGTGCACCGGTCAGTCCTCAAATCAAACTTAAATCCCAGATCTAATGTACGTGAGAGGGTCTCAAACACGTGTCTCTTCAGTGTTTGTGATGGTATGTCACATTTCTGTTCCTTGTGTCTTAATATTTGTCCTGAAGCTGCTGTGATGCAAGAAACACTTCAGACTCCATCTGAAGTATTATCGTATCGTACAGTATAAAATAATCCTCTGGCTCCAAGTGAGACTGAGAGATCTTCCTTCTTTTATGGATGTACTTCAGTCTGGGGTTGATCTCGACCGAGTGCGTTGAGCTGTGGATGTTCCAGCGACGAAGGGCCGTGTGAACATGCGTCTGGGAGGAACGATTCTTCAAAGCACGGACCTGACTCAGACAGTTTCCAGCACTTTTTGCTCCCCCCCCCAACACTGATGGCACTCAATGTGATGACTTTCAGTCTGCAGCAGAGTGCTTCTGTCTAAATGAATGGGAGGTTTATTTAGTGAGAGGTTCAACCGGTCAGTGACAGAAGACTGAGGTTATAAAGGAGTAACTGGCAGGTGGAGAGCAGAGCTGAAAACATAAGCAGGAGTCTGATGATTATTTAATAATTGTGCTCAGCTGATCAATCCCGGCGTGGGTAGGTCGCCAGCAGGGGCAAACACACAACGGCTCAAAACACCATTCAGCAACTTGAGGAAACATGTGCAGCGTTTACTGAACGCTGCAAGAAGCTCAAAACCCAAAAGAAACTGTCTCCAGGGTTTCTGAAACACTCACCGTGGCATGTCAGTATCCATTTATTGATCTGGATATCGATATCAATCAATGATTGGAGGCTTAAACTCTGACAGACCAAACATCCCAACTATACCTTCTCAAATCTCCAATCTGTTAGGTAAGAGGACGGCTAAATATAGACACCAGTCAAAGCTAACTCTCTGTGTGCATGCCATTCAAACAGAAGCTCAGCGGGGGGAACAGATCTGAGAGAAACCTCTACAGAGAGCCAGGGGAGCGATCTGATACGCATCAAACCGCAGGCAAACACATCCCTTTATTTGTTTAATAACCAGCTGAAAGCCCAGAGAGCGCAGCTGTTTGACTGCATCAACGTGTACCACCCTCTGCTGCCTCGCCTCTGTGCTGCAACAAAATGACCTAAAACCTATTTTTAACAGTAGAAACTAGACACACATCAATCTGAACCATCTCTGTACTTTCTGACACCAAGGCATCTGAAGGGCAGCCGTCATTCGAGAAGTCAAACTGAGTTTCTGTGCAGACCGGAGGACGCCTTCGATTTGTCCCCTTATGTAACCGCAGGCTGGAGTGATCAATGAGCCAGTCTGGACTGAAGTGAATTCTGCCCGCTGGTTGAATGCTCCAGGGATCGATGACACAACCACGAGTTCATCTGCTCCAAGGTGGACTGTCTAGAGAACGAGCAGTCACTTCCTGCGCTGATATCTGTGGTGGAAACTCCACACTTAAATCACCTTCTGGTAAGAAAAGAACAAATCTACAAGCTTCAAACTAAAGTTGTGTTATTTAACATTTCCAGCTGGAAGGACAGATAACCTGGACCAAAGTGTGCTAAAGACAGCTGACCCCGTTACGCAGAAGAGCAATTACTTTATACAAAGGAGCAGGAAACAAAAAGGGACAGAAGCAGAGAGGGCAAAAGTACACTTATCCTTTCCTCAAGTAGAAGTACAGATACTCGTGTTTAAAAATACTCTGGTGAAAGTAGAAGTACTGACTAAACTTCTTTCCTCAAGTCAAAGTAAAGAGCTTTGAAATGTACTTCAGTAAAAAGTACCCATAACTAGCAGCTGTTTTAAAGAGTACCTGACCTCCCTTTATATTAATAGAACAATAATGTCATTGTTAGCTAATGAATGTTTCCATGGTGACCAACGGCAACATGACAACGTTTCCATTGGTCCCTCTTCTTTAGAGAAGACCAGGAAATGATGGATACACGGATCGTGTTCAAATCAATAGGCACGCAATGACTCTAAATAATAATGATCACGCCACCAAACACACATTCAGACTAAAGGAACCAGCCTGTTTGGAAAATGAGAGAAGTAGAAAGTACAGGTATTTGAGTTCAACATGTAAGAAGTAGAAAGTACAGGTATTTGAGTTCAACATGTGAGAAGTAGAAAGTACAGGTATTTGAGTTCAACATGTAAGAAGTAGAAAGTACAGGTATTTGAGTTCAACATGTAAGAAGTAGAAAGTACAGGTATTTGTGTTCAACATGTAAGAAGTAGAAAGTACAGGTATTTGTGTTCAACATGTAAGAAGTAGAAAGTACAGGTATTTGAGTTCAACATGTAAGAAGTAGAAAGTACAGGTATTTGAGTTCAACATGTAAGAAGTAGAAAGTACAGGTATTTGTGTTCAACATGTAAGAAGTAGAAAGTACAGGTATTTGTGTTCAACATGTAAGAAGTAGAAAGTACAGGTATTTGTGTTCAACATGTGAGAAGTAGAAAGTACAGGTATTTGTGTTCAACATGTAAGAAGTAGAAAGTACAGGTATTTGTGTTCAACATGTAAGAAGTAGAAAGTACAGGTATTTGTGTTCAACATGTAAGAAGTAGAAAGTACAGGTATTTGAGTTCAACATGTAAGAAGTAGAAAGTACAGGTATTTGTGTTCAACATGTAAGAAGTAGAAAGTACAGGTATTTGTGTTCAACATGTTAGAAGTAGAAAGTACAGGTATTTGTGTTCAACATGTGAGAAGTAGAAAGTACAGGTATTTGTGTTCAACATGTAAGAAGTAGAAAGTACAGGTATTTGAGTTCAACATGTAAGAAGTAGAAAGTACAGGTATTTGGGTTCAAAATGTAAGAAGTCAAAGTCAAAAGTCGTCGTAGTGGAGTAAAGTACCGATACCAGAAGAATGTACTGAAGTGCAGTAACAAAGTATTTGTACTCCTCTACTTCCCACCTCTGGACACAGACAGGTAACATCTGTATGATTATTTGCCTAGCAACGGTCCTGCTGTCTGTCGAGTGCAAGAGAACAGAGGGTTGCCAGTCTTTTGTATTAAAGGTGGGATAAAGCCTGGGACTGACAGCTCTAGTTTCATAATAAATTAGACTTGATGATACATTTCTACGATCCTATTGAGTGCAGAGTACTGCCGAGAGACAGTCTTTACACTTCCCTCAGCGGCAATTCAAAGAGAAAATAGATCCATCAATCTCCCCTTAACGCTGGAAACCAGAAGAGAAAACATTGGGAGCACATCGAGCTGGAGTGTAACGGTTTGCCGTCCTGCGGTGAAAAGGACCCGAAATTCATCACCGTGCGAATCCACTCTCTGAAAAGCCCTGCAGCTCCAGAGTGCAAACGAGCTGCTGTCGTCAATACGGGTTCTCGCGTACGCTGAGAGGGTTAGAACAAGCTCATCTAAACCTCTGCAGAGTCCAGAAGAGGGGGAGCATATCAGAATGTAAAAGTGGAAGTGCTGTGCAGGTTTAAAGTAAATATACATTCAATATATGTTGACATGTTAGCAGAATCTGTTTTGTAATGAATACATGTGCTTTCAGAAATGTTGTCGTTGTTTTTGTGTTCCCTGCAGGATATTGAGGGATGGTCTGAAATATTAATTGGGTCATATTAGAGGAAATAGCTGGGCTCTGAAGAGCAGGAGGGAGGAGACGGGCCAATACAAAGCTGAGGTGATGGAGAGGCGAGGGTTCAGAGGGCAGTATCAGAGTAGCATGATATCAAAGGTATCCCAACTGTAGCTGTGAACATGACAGGATGTGTGATTACCTAGAAGAGCATCAGGACTGTTTGAGGCATATGATAGCTATGTGATTAACATGATGATTCAGCCTCTATGGAGAGAGACATATGACAAGCATGCTCATTTCTGACGTGGAGCTAATCTGAAGTAAACATTGAATACTGCTTTCTATTCCTCCATCTTGTGACTGAGTAACTCCCTCTCTTGGATATCAGCATGTGAAGGACACTGTTCAGGAACTAGTTGATGCTCTGTATGTGATGACTACTTCCATTCTGGAGAGGATCACAGATACATGGATCCTGAGGTTCAAGCTCAAGCCGGGGACCAGAGAGATTTAACATTTTTAAGTAAAGTCATAATTTTTGAGATTTTGAGAAAGAGTCAGAATTTTGAGAAAAAAGTCAGAATTTGGGGATTTTTTAGAAAAATACCAAATAATTTTCTTTTTCTTTGTTTTGAATACTTCCATTCTTGAGAGGATCAGAGATACATGGATCCTGAGATTGAAGCTCAATGGGGACCAGGGAGAGTTTTCTAACACCGTGTTCAGCTATCATATATTTTCTCCTGCACGATTTCCAAAGAGAGGAGAAGCCCTCGGGCCGAATGAAAAACAGACTGCTGGGATCGTAGCCAACTCTGCAAACAGCATGTACTAGTTTCCACATGCTAATACAATATTTATCCACACGGCTTTACCATGTGTGTCGTGAATTATGCAGTAAATAATGCACTGTATTAATAATGAACATGCTGGGCTCAGCAAAATAACAGAGAAATAATTTAAAGGTTACATTTAAACTTTATTTTGCTGATCCAAGATGTTTGAAGGGTTTATTAGTATGTTTTCATTGTGACACTGCCTAATGTACAGTTTCATGAATAGACTTAAGTTATATGGTTGTAGGTTGACTTTACTTCCTGTCTATCTTCTGCTGCTGTTCCCTTTAGTGTTTACTTCCTGTCTGTCTTCTTCTGCTATTCCCTTTAGTGTTTACTTCCTGTCTGTCTTCTTCTGCTGTTCCCTTTAGTCTTTACTTCCTGTCTGTCTTCTTCTGCTGTTCCCTTTAGTGTTTACTTCCTGTCTGTCTTCTTCTGCTGTTCCCTTTAGTGTTTACTTCCTGTCTGTCTTCTTCTGCTGTTCCCTTTAGTATTTACTTCCTGTCTGTCTTCTTCTGCTTTTCCCTTTAGTGTTTACTTCCTGTCTGTCTTCTTCTGCTGTTCCCTTTAGTGTTCAATTCCTGTCTGTCTTCTTCTGTTGTTCCCTTTAGTGTTTACTTCCTGTCTGTCTTCTTCTGCTGTTCCCTTTAGTGTTTACTTCCTGTCCGTCTTCTACTGCTGTTCCCTTTAGTGTTTACTTCCTGTCTGTTTTCTTCTTCTGTTCCCTTTAGTGTTCACTTCCTGTCTGTCTGTCTTATTATACTGTTCCCTTTAGTCTTCACTTCCTGTCTGTCTTCTTCTGTTGATTTGTCTAACATCTAGGGGACTTTTAATTCCACAAGTATAAAACTAAATATTTAAAAAGTATTGCAGTGTTTTCTTCTTCTTCTCTTGTCTGTATGGTGGCAGACTAAACTCAGCAGTGTTTATTCGAGAAAGGATAAGATCTGCTTTATTTCATATTAAATAATATGCCTGGTTAAGCCCCGATAGCAATCATGTGGATCTGCTTCAGGCATCTCGACATTTAATTAACTTATTAACAGACAAACAGCAGCGGGGCCAGAATGAAAAGACCTCACAGGACGTTATTAAAAAATAAAATGTCCTGAAGTTCAAACTGGTGCGTTGAAGGTCCTAGCGTTAAAGGTGGTATCGTCAAAAGCATGAAGATCATTTTCCATAATTACCTTATTTAAAATAGACATCTGATTAAATGCTTCTTTATACATGTTTGCAAGAAGACATCCTATTAAGCCATGAATGTATACGTATTGTACATTCAGTTAGCCAAAGTTGAACCGAACTTCATCCATCGAGTAGTTGTTGAAAAATGTAAATATGGATTAGAATGACAGAGAGCCTGACAGCGGCCTTTGAGAAACTCCTGAAGTTGTTCTGATGGTTATAAGTTGGTCCTACGATCAAAACACATTAGACTGAAGCCCTTTTCTGTGCACCAGTCGATCGTACAATTGAATACAGACTCTGATCCAACATCACATCTACGTTGAAGGGTCTGTGATGGAGGCGTGTGGCGCAGTGGACTAGTGCGTAGGTGTTGGGATCAGGGGGTCCAGGTTCAAACCCCACTGCAGTCAGCATGTCGTTGTGTCCCTGAGACACTTCACCCAAAGTGCTCCTGTGGGGATTACCCACAGTATTGAGTATGTAAGTCGCTTTATATAAAAGCATCTAACATGTAATGTGATGTAATGTGATGTCATTTCTTTTAACATTGGAACAAAAACCACAGGGGATGATAACGTGATCTTTCTTTGTAAACAGAACTCCTTTCTTGTTTCGGACCTAAATAATAACTCCACTGATGGCTGAAAGAAAGTCTGTCTGTCCGTCCATAGCTTCTCCTTGGTTAACTGGACTTATAACATTCACACTGTACATTTTATATTTACAATTAATTGAATATTCCATTCCATGCACACTTATGTAAATAATATCCTGCTTATATTGTGTTAACAGAAACAATTCTATTTTGAGATGTTTATATGTTAGAATTATTTATTTCTCCACTCTCAATTTGTTATTATGTGCAATGCCTTGTTTTGTTTCATGCTGCTAAGGCGAAAACATTTCCCAAATTGGGATTAATAAATTAAATCTTATCTGATCTTATTTGTTTTTTCTGGAAATATCTCAACAACCTTATTGAAGAAGAAGATTCAACTTAATGTCATTACGTAGTACAGGTACTATGTAACACAATGGTTTCTCTGCATTTGACCCATCCTAGTGTTAGGAGCAGTGTGCTGCCATTATGTACGCCGCCCGGGGAGCAGTGTAGGGAACGGTGCCTTGCTCAGGGACACCTCGTAGCACTTGGTCTTTCCGGGACTTGAACTGGTGACCTTCCAGTTGCCAAGCCAAGTCCCTCTCGACTTCGCCACCACCGCCCTATGATGGATGGATTGTTGTCGAATTTCGTTCAGACGCTCATGTTCCCCAGAGGATATATCCCAATGAATGTAATACTCTGACTTTTCATCTATTACAAACAGCAGCTCTTAATCTCTACTTATTGTTAAGATCTTAGAATGATAAACTGCAACACAGACTGAATCACCCTGTTTGGCACCAGTCAAGCCTTTCATTGAATTCAGAGTTTAATCCCTGATCCAGTACAGGACGAGGGTCTAATGCTGTGGGAAATATGTTCTTGTTTTAGTCTTTAATCCTTAATAATGTTGCAAATAGAGCTGCTGTGATGCAAGAAACGGTCTAGACATGGCTGAAATATAAAGTGTAGTATCTTAGACAAAGCACTATGGAGCTACAGATACAGACAGTGCCATTGTTAATATTCAGATCAACAACATCCACCTCCATCTGCGTACAGTCGACTGCGTGAGGAAATTAAAGAACGTAGAGATCAATTATTGCCACGGAGAGTGATTGACAGCTGGCAGAGAAATGAAATCGGTGTTATTAAAACCATCGCTAGGGGAATAATGAGCCCCAGCTGCTCCTCCTCACACCTCCACAATAACATGTGTGTTTTGACATTTCCTGGTGAACATGCTGCTGTCAGACATTGGATAAACTATGCATGTGTGTGAGGGTGTGATGGAGCGCTGATTTTGATCACCTCCATTATCTCCAAGGCCATTTGAGTGCCCTTCAGGGAACATCAGATAACCGTAACAATCACCTCTCATGATCGATGGTTTTCCTGCAGGTCATTGAGGGGACACCACACCAACAGCAGCAGGTTTACAGAAACACAAAACCTGTTCCAGCCTGAAGTCAAAGAAACGCAATGAACTGAGAATCAGAGCCGCTATTATCCGTGTGAAGATTGTGCATTTTAATTAAAAGATGTCTCCACAGAAAGATCAGTTTAGATATGACGTGTTTCTGTAGTGGATAAATAAAGACCTGACAGTGAAGATTTGTTTAACCTTTTTCTGCAGCTTTTAATACAAAATAATGTCTGGGTCCTGGATGTTGATGTGGTTCTAGTTTCTACTGTTAAAATAAAAGAACTGCAGCACGGTCACTTGACTTCACTGCACCACGCTAAGCTAAAGGAGGCTAATGTTGGGCTATAAAGGAACTACAGCACGGTCACATGACTTCACGTCACCACCGCTAAGCTAAAGGAGGCTAATGTTGGGCTATAAAGGAACTACAGCACGGTCACTTGACTTCACTGCACCACGCTAAGCTAAAGGAGGCTAATGTTGGGCTATAAAGGAACTACAGCACGGTCACATGACTTCACGTCACCACCGCTAAGCTAAAGGAGGCTAATGTTGGGCTATAAAGGAACTACAGCACGGTCACATGACTTCACGTCACCACCGCTAAGCTAAAGGAGGCTAATGTTGGGCTATAAAGGAACTACAGCACGGTCACATGACTTCACCTCACCACCACTAAGCTAAAGGTGATGACGTTTAGTTGTTTTATTTAGACACTTATTAGCAACCTCCGTTTTTAAATTCACCAGTGGTGTATTTACTGACATGTTTTATGTGGTAGAACAAATTGTTAAAATCTCTTCAGCTTCAAGCTTTTTTAGAAGAACATCCAACCGTCCTTCTAACAACAAATCGCAAACACAGCTTTAAAACTGTTGGCGATTAGCACAGAGGTCCAATAACCTTCCTCTTGGGCTCACTTGAGACAAAGCTCCTGACAACTTTTCCCTCTGTTGAAACGGGGCGATGTCTTTCCCTACAGACAGGAACTACAAGTATTTCCAAAGGTCTAATTGTGGACGGCCTCCTCTCCGGACCATCTGTCTCTGCCTCAAACTCTGCTCTGAAGTTTCCATCAAACATTATGAGGAGAAACTTCCCCTCAGTTAAACTATTGGAGTCGATTACTGAGGGATAACTTTCTCTTGCTGGCTTTAAATTAGTAGTTTGGCGTCTGGTTGATTCTCCCGTGGAGACTCGGTGGACAACATTGTTATTTTCTGCAGCCCTTTGTGGATTTTTCTGAAACAGTGTCAGTGATCTAAAGTAAATGTTAGGTTTTTTTCCGTCAGATCCTCGGAAACAAAGAGCCCCGACTTCTCTCCGGAGCGGCAGTGTTATTCTGCACAGCGGGGAGGAATCCACCAGAGAAGAAGAAGAAAAACAGAGAGACGTGTCCACACCCACAGGGAGAGGGACATAGACCAGAATGCATTGCAGCTACATGACAGGTTGTGCTTTGAATACAGAAGGTCTCTCACTTATTTCTCTCTTTTTCGGCTGGGGAAATCTCCGAGCTGTGAGAATGATTCTCTCCAGCTGCACGTAAAATCAGAGGACAAAGAAACACGTTCACAACCATGCACTATAGGGGGCTGCAGAATGGCATGCTGGGAAATGTAGGAAATCTCAGAGGAGGGTCAAAGAAAAATAATCAACCAAGAAGTTAATTCGTTTTTAAGCTTTTGAAGGAACTTTTATTAAGTTATAGCTGTTTTTAAGGCAATAAACTAACTGTGAAGATCAACACTGTGATTATTGTACCCTAAGAACGTGTTTTTGGGAGTTTACAGCGACGTTTGGAGCTTTGGGGAGCTGCTGCTGTATGAGAGCAGCAGTTAAAAAAACACGTTTTTATAATTTCTTTCAAAACTCAGAATTCAGACTTTTTAAAGAATTCGGAAATTTTTCTCATCACAACATATTTTATTTTTCCTCAAAATCAAAAAGTTCAAACTTTTTTCAATATCTTAATAAAATTCGGACTTTTCTCAAAAAAATTACTTTTCATTCAACATTTCAAAATTCAGACTCAACATTTTTCTAAAAATCAAAAAATTCAGACTTTTTCCTAAAAATCTCACAATTCAGATGGTTTTACCCAAAATTCAGACTTTTTCTCAATATTAAAAAACGTGGACTCAAAATCTCAACGTTTTGACTTTTATCTCAAAAATCTGACTTTAATCCCAAAAATGTTGTCTTTTTAAAAAAAAAAAAAAAAAAATTAAGATTTTTTCTCAAAATATTTTTTTTTTACTTTTTTCAGAACAACTAAAGGCCCTGACACACCAAGCAGTCACCAGAGAACTCGCCGACGCCGACTATTGCGTGGGCGTGTTCTCCTGCGTCTTGGCCATGTGTCGCACTGGAACACACCGCAAAGACTTCAGCCGAGCACGTACGAACTGCGCATGCGTGAGTGGCAATAACTCTCCTTACCAGCAGGCGGCGGTAGTGTGTATTCGTCATTCAAAACAGTCAACAACCGGAAGACAGAGAAGAAGAACAGACTACGTGATATAAACAAACAACAAATGGCGTGTGCGTTCCATTTTCACTCCATCTTCCCAACTGTGCGGTACTGGAGCTATCAGCCATTGGAGTGTTGCTTGTGGAAGACATTCTCAAGCAACCGTTTCGCTTCTCATGCACTGATTCGCTAGCTGAACAGCCAATCAGAGTGATTTCTTTGTCCGACTGCCTGTGGCCGACTCACGGCCGATTCAACATGTTGAATCGGCCGTGCGTCGGCCATGAAAGGCCAAATAAGGCGTGTCGACGGTGCGGGACACACCAAATTGAGTTTGGGCGACAGGGCACGCTTCGTCGTCCGACCAACGAAAACGTCCGATTTCGGTCTGGTGTGTCCGGGGCTGTTGTATTTCATTCCCAAAAATATGACTTTTTCCAAAATTCGAACTCTTATCTCAAAATGTTGACTTTTTGTTACATTAAAGTGACTTATAGAAACATTGTTCAAAATTCGGCTTTTCCCATTGTGACAAAAAATAAATATTGGAAATGAGAAAAGGGTTTTGCAATCTTTACCACTTTCCTCAAAAGAGCCTGTTGACGTCCAGCAGGTTCCCTTTGTGTCACAGCTCTCTTCCTCCCCGGGGGACAGCGTATTTATTCAGAGAGGATCTTTACATGGCACAGCTGTGGATTCATAAATGGAAAATAGTCTCTAACTGTCACCCAGAGGGAACCGGGCGGTTAGCCACCGCTCGCTCGGCCCACACTACTCAGAAAGACAAGAAGAGAGCATGTGAAGACGGATGCTGCGAGTCAGAGGAAGGCTCGGGGGAGCTCCATTAGCAGATCTGCAGATTCTCTCAGAGCTTTTTAAAGCAATCATAGAAGCAGATCCAGCTCCCAGAGGGAAACCAGTGCAGCCATCACATTCATCTGCAGCCCAACGGACACGAGCAGCTTCAGAGGAACGGATGCAGTGAACACAACGGAGGAGATGAAGACATATTGAGCGCAGTGATCATGAACCGTCAGAGAGCGATGCTGCAGAGTGGACATGTGATCACGGACACACAGGGTGCTTCCTGGCTCCTACACACATCTCGTATTGTAAGAAACACTTGGATTCATTTCATCAGAAACATTTAGTCTAGTTCAGATTCAAGATCCAAGGCTTCATCATCATGTGCTCAGCAGCTACAATGTAGATAAGTCAGTGAAAAGCTGAAGTCCTCCTCCAACAGAGCAACATGAGTATAGGTGAAATGAAACTGATAGCAGAGTGTAAGGAGAGTCTATCTACAAGTGAATGGAATATGACGTGTTAAATGGATGATTAGTAAGATGCAAACAGATGAATGTTTATGGATGTTCTTTAGAAGTGCAGGTGTTTAACAGTCTCATGGCCTGTGGGGTGGAACTGTGAAGGAAGAGCTTTGTTTGGGTGCAAGCAGCACATTATGAGGGGTATTATAGCCTACATGGATTTGAACTGTCTCTGTCTCAGAGTGAGTCGTCTCATAACTGTCAGTGTTCGTCAGTATTTCTGAAATCACTAGGTTAGCTACGTTAGCTAGCTAGCTTACAGCAGATCTGCAGTGACATCAGAAGGAGTCATGTGATCACATTGTTCAAAAACGTTTCCAACAACAGAGACAGTTGTTCATCGTTATAATCCTGAACGTCTCGTTTAGTGTCTCCTGGTCTCCCAGCTGTGTGCGTCACTCTTTAGTGTCCCCTGGTCTCCCAACTGTAGGCGTCACTCGTTAGTGTCCCCTGGTCTCCCAGCTGTGTGCGTCCGTCACTTTTTAGTGTCCCCTGGTCTCCCAGCTTTGTGCGTCACTCTTTAGTGTCCCCTGGTCTCCCAGCTGTGTGCGTCACTCTTTGGTGTCCGGTGGTCTCCCAGCTGTGCGCGTCACTCTTTAGTGTCCCCTGGTCTCCCAGCTGTGTGCGTCACTCTTTAGAGACCTGGGAGACCAGGGGACACTAAAGAGGGACGCAAGATATGTTAACCTGTTTAATATTAATATACGTCTAACTGTGTTTATTATTGCTTGAGATCCTTGATTTATGATGGGTGACCTTAAGATAGCTTGTTAAAAGTTTAAAAGTTATAATTTTGTAAATGCAACTTTTTCACTGAACTGCAGTTAATTAAAAAAACTAAAAACATACACTTAAGAAACTAAAATGATCATGTAAACCTTTTATCTAACATTTACAATATATGAACATTGAAAAATAAAAAAGGAAAGCAGCGAAGACACACACACACACACACACACACACACACACACACACACACACACACACACACACACACACACACACACACACACACACACACACACACACACACACACACACACACACACACACACACACACACACACACACACACACACACACACACACACACACACACACACACACACACACACACACAGCACAATAGAAGCAGCCTTGGACACCACCGTTACCGTGGCAACTACTCTCAACGAGTGCCCACACACACACTTAAGCACTTATTGACAGTCACACAGTTTCTTGACCCATAATGCATTGCAGCAAACAGTCCACTGTTGAATGTTTTTAACTCCTTGCGTCTCTGTTGCTGCTGACCAATAAAAACAGCTATAAAGGAACTACAGCACGGTCACATGACTTCACGTCACCACCGCTAAGCTAAAGGAGGCTAATGTTGGGCTATAAAGGAACTACAGCACGGTCACATGACTTCACTTCACCACCGCTAAGCTAAAGGAGGCTAATGTTGGGCTATAAAGGAAATACAGCACGGTCACATGACTTCACTTCACCACCGCTAAGCTAAAGGAGGCTAATGTTGGGCTATAAAGGAACTACAGCACGGTCACATGACTTCACCTCACCACTGCTAAGCTAAAGGAGGCTAATGTTGGGCTATAAAGGAACTACAGCACGGTCACATGACTTCACGTCACCACCGCTAAGCTAAAGGAGGCTAATGTTGGGCTATAAAGGAACTACAGCACGGTCACATGACTTCACGTCACCACCGCTAAGCTAAAGGTGGCTAATGTTGGGCTATAAAGGAACTACAGCACGGTCACATGACTTCACGTCACCACTGCTAAGCTAAAGGAGGCTAATGTTGGGTATGATGGCGTTTAGTCATCTCATTTAGACTCATTTACGGGTTCAGGACTCATTCCTGAACCACTCATTAGCACCATTTTAGGGGTTTCTAGCCCAAAAGGTTTTTAAAATGTTGGATTGGCTGACTGTCAGGTGGCTGAATATCACATGTAAGCGCAGTTAACAAAGTGTGATATCTACATTATGTTGAGTTATGTCTGAGGAGCAGCGACGGTGCGTTCAGGTGCTCTGAAACCGATCTGCATCCCAACGAGCTTCAGATTGACGGAGAGGACGCTCTGCGTGGATTTATGTCCCATTATCCTGACTAATTGCCTCCTCGCACACCCAGCTCCGCTAACTGTTTGCAGGGCTTGCAAACACTAATAAGAGCAAATGTGGCAGGGCCATTACTGCGCAGATTTATATCCAACAATTAGGATTGGTGTGGAGGATATAAGATTAAAAAAGGGTCCTGCATTACGGTTCTGTTGCTATGACAGCGGTAGATAAATGGTGTGTATTATTAATGCACTATAAAGTCTAAAGCCACGATAAATATGATGATGAATACGGCTCTTAAACGGGCGAGGAGTCGTAACGAGGGTTATTATCGCGGGGCAACAAAACGCTCTGTTAATCTGCAGCGATGATGAGATAAATGTCAGGAAGCGTCTCGGCTCACTTTCAAGTCAATGAGCATCTTCATCATCTTCATCATCACAGACTTTACCCAGGTCAAATGCTCCTGGTAAGTCTCATACGTATAACACAGCTCTGGGGGAAATTGCAGCTATTCTGGGTTTATTTTTATATTTTTTAGGAACAAATAAAGAGCTGAAGCTTCTTCTGTTCATCGACCTCTATTCTTAGAGAACGCTCAGTGATCCACTTCAGCGCTTTTTCCTTTACAAAAACAAACAATCTGACATCACACCACTGACATCATCAGAATATTTTTTTAGAAGGACCTGCATCAAACACGAGCAGATTAAGAAAAGTGAAAATACCGAAATCTGTCGGTAGCATATTGTAGCTTAACTTAAAGAAGCACTATTCTGCTTTGTGTGGTGCTCCCTCTCCTGTAGTGTGTTATAAAGGTTTTAGTGCATGTAAATGGTCTCCAGAGGCTAAAATCCCTGTGTCCCCTCCAGAGGGAGTTTCTCTCCCACACAGTTTTAACCAGAAAGTGGCCATATTTGGGTTTAAAGGACTCAACGTCCTCAATATACCTCAAAAGCCACACCAACATTTTCCAAATCGGACAAACCAGTCTTTTAGCTATCGTCTCTATACGCTAATGAATGCAACTCATGCTAATTACCCAACATATGCAGGTTAGCATCCGGCAGTTTCTATGTGCTGGAGACGCTAATATATAGATTCAAGTTTCAAGATTCAAGGGTTCTAATGTCATATGCACAGCAGCTACAGTGTAGAAATAGCAATGACCTCTGACCTGAGCTCCTCCCACAATGCAACATATATAATAAAATACAAAAATATAAAATAAAAAGTAGTGCAAGAAGTCTATAGACATGTAAATAGAATATGATATGTACAAGAACAGAACATGAAATTAAGTAATGTACATTAAGACAAAAGTAAATGTGATAACTATTGATATAAATACGTAGACTGCAAGATGACAGACAGATGAATGTTCTGGATGTTCTCTACAGAGCTCAGGTGTTTAATAGTCTGATGAAGCTGTCTCTGAGTCTGGAGGCTTTAGTCCTGATGCTGCAGAGAGAACAGGGTGATGGGAGTATTTTATAATCTGGTTATTTATAACATAACACTTTGGAGTTCTGGTAACTAGACGATATTGGAACACTTCCACTGAAATGACTCCAGCACGTTGAACGGACCGCACTCGTGTCGGGTTTCTTTCATCCCGACAACTGAGGCCACACCGCGCTCATTAACACACACACATATATGATGGGATGTTAATTTATGGATCCATGGAAGCTCTCTCCTCATCGCTGATCGTCCTCATGGGGGGACAGAGAGGAGAACCTCCCCCACAACAACAAAGTCACATCTGATGTTTAATGCGCAACGCGTTCAATGGCGGCGTCTTCTAACGCGCTAACACGAGTTTTGGAGAGTTTTAAAAAAAATGAAACAGAGTTTGAGACATACACGGTTCTGCAAATCCTCGTGAGCATGAAAACAACTCCCATTTTAGAAATGATTATTGAATCCAGGTCATAAACATAATCAGTCCCCCTACTACATCACCGATAAAAGAAAAGAGAAGTAAAAGCTATGTTTATTTCAAACCTGATGATGCCTTACAAATAAAATAATAAAAACATCTGTAACACCTTTAAGTAACTCATTAAAGGGGCCCTATTCTGCTTTTCAGGAGGTTCCCTCTCCTGTGGTGCGTTCTATAGGTTTTAATGCATGGTCTGCAAAGGCCCCAATCCCAAAGTTCCAGAACATAATGACATCACTAGGAACACTTGTGCTCCTATTGGCTAACGCTCCAACACATAGTACTTGATAGGCAAAGGGGGCGGGACATCTCTAAGCAGTTGACCAATCACAACAGAGCCGGCCAGCTAACCAATCAGAGCAGGCTAGGCTCTGGTTTCAGACAGAGGGTGAAAAGAGGTGCTGCAGCACAGACAGTAAGAGAACAATAACAAGCTTCTTGAACATTAAAGCACGGAGACATGTCCCAGGAGAGACACTACATACTGATATACACCTGAACATCAGCAGGAGAGGACTCTTTAAAGTAGAGACACTACATACTGATATACACCTGAACATCAGCAGGAGAGGACTCTTTAAAGTAGAGACACTACATACTGATATACACCTGAACATCAGCAGGAGAGGACTCTTTAAAGTAGAGACACTACATACTGATATACACCTGAACATCAGCAGGAGAGGACTCTTTAAAGTAGAGACACTACATACTGATATACACCTGAACATCAGCAGGAGAGGACTCTTTAAAGTAGAGACACTACATACTGATATACACCTGAACATCAGCAGGAGAGGACTCTTTAAAGTAGAGACACTACATACTGATATACACCTGAACATCAGCAGGAGAGGACTCTTTAAAGTAGAGACACTACATACTGATATACACCTGAACATCAGCAGGAGAGGACTCTTTAAAGTAGAGACACTACATACTGATATACACCTGAACATCAGCAGGAGAGGACTCTTTAAAGTAGAGACACTACATACTGATATACACCTGAACATCAGCAGGAGAGGACTCTTTAAAGTAGAGACACTACATACTGATATACACCTGAACATCAGCAGGAGAGGACTCTTTAAAGTAGAGACACTACATACTGATATACACCTGAACATCAGCAGGAGAGGACTCTTTAAAGTAGAGACACTACATACTGATATACACCTGAACATCAGCAGGAGAGGACTCTTTAAAGTAGAGACACTACATACTGATATACACCTGAACATCAGCAGGAGAGGACTCTTTAAAGTAGAGACACTACATACTGATATACACCTGAACATCAGCAGGATAGGACTCTTTAAAGTAGAGACACTACATACTGATACACACCTGAACATCAGCAGGAGAGGACTCTTTAAAGTAGAGACACTACATACTGATATACACCTGAACATCAGCAGGAGAGGACTCTTTAAAGTAGAGACACTACATACTGATACACACCTGCACATCAGCAGGAGAGGACTCTTTAAAGTAGAGACACTACCTACTGATATACACCTGTACATCAGCAGGAGAGGACTCTTTAAAGTAGAGACACTACATACTGATATACACCTGAACATCAGCAGGAGAGGACTCTTTAAAGTAGAGACACTACATACTGATATACACCTGAACATCAGCAGGAGAGGACTCTTTAAAGTAGAGACACTACATACTGATATACACCTTAACATCAGCAGGAGAGGACTCTTTAAAGTAGAGACACTACATACTGATATACACCTGAACATCAGCAGGAGAGGACTCTTTAAAGTAGAGACACTAAACATACACCTGAACATCAGCAGGAGAGGATTCTTTAAAGTACAGACACTACATACTGATATACACCTGGACATCAGCAGGAGAGGACTCTTTAAAGTAGAGACACTACATACTGATATACACCTGAACATCAGCAGGAGAGGACTCTTTAAAGTGGAGACACTACATACTGATATACACCTGAACATCAGCAGGAGAGGACTCTTTAAAGTAGAGACACTACATACTGATATACACCTGAACATCAGCAGGAGAGGACTCTTTAAAGTACAGACACTACATACTGATATACACCTGAACATCAGCAGGAGAGGACTCTTTAAAGTAGAGACACTACATACTGATATACACCTGAACATCAGCAGGAGAGGACTCTTTAAAGTAGAGACACTACATACTGATATACACCTGAACATCAGCAGGAGAGGACTCTTTAAAGTAGAGACACTACATACTGATATACACCTGAACATCAGCAGGAGAGGACTCTTTAAAGTAGAGACACTACATACTGATATACACCTGGACATCAGCAGGAGAGGACTCTTTAAAGTAGAGACACTACATACTGATATACACCTGAACATCAGCAGGAGAGGACTCTTTAAAGTGGAGACACTACATACTGATATACACCTGAACATCAGCAGGAGAGGACTCTTTAAAGTAGAGACACTACATACTGATATACACCTGAACATCAGCAGGAGAGGACTCTTTAAAGTAGAGACACTACAGACTGATATATACCTGAACATCAGCAGGAGAGGACTCTTTAAAGTAGAGACACTACAGACTGATATACACCTGAACATCAGCAGGAGAGGACTCTTTAAAGTAGAGACTACATACTGATAAACACCTGTTCTGATTCACGTGAACATATCACCTTCACAGATGTCTTTTTTAAGGATAACCAAATTAGAACAGACTGAATTGAAAGTCTCTCTCTCTCCTCCACTCTCTCAAACTTGTGATTAAATGTCCGTCATGATGGGAGCATGCTGTCTAACCTTTATCAGATGAAACAGGAAGCACGGCGCTGGTTTTAAACCCGTTCCTGTGAGATAGAAAGGAGTCTCTCTCTTTGAAGAATAATTAAGTTTCCTGGCATTTACCTCAGACAGGTATCAGACAAAAATGCACAAAACAAACCCTCGCCCCCTGTGGAGAAACCTTTTACCAAATCAAAAACATGGCAGCACAGAAACTCCTCTACTCGTTAGCTGCTAATTACAGGAGGCTTAGTTACACACTCGTTAAGGCATGTTCACACAATAACAACAGACATGGAAACATCGTGAGACGACGGGCACCGACACGCAAAAGCATTTTACTGTTGTTTTGTGTAGATCTCTTTGTATTTTTGTTGTTATAATTTAGCACCTTTTGTACCAGAGTGTTTCTTGTCTTTAGCAGGTTTTCCCCATCTTGTGTCTATTTAGCATATTTCAGACTTTTTTTGCGTATCATTTTGGTCTCAATGTAGTCCTTTTTTTACTCTTTTTAGTCACATTGTGTTTCTGTGCATTGGTTTTTGAAAAAATACACTTGTCAAAGTGGGTTTGGTGTTGATAACAGACCCGTTGTCATGGTAACAAGGCGCTGTAAGTAACCACGCTTTATTTTTATTTTTTACCGCAGCGTGACGAGAGGCGGGTCATGCATCTTTTCAAATATCTACAATCCTCCGAGTCCACACACACACACACACACACACACACACACACACACACACACACACACACACACACACACACACACACACACACACACACACACACACACACACACACACACACACACACACACACACACACACACACACACACACACACACACACACACACACACACTTCCCCGCTCTCTCCATCTCTCTGGTGAACAGGAGTATATCTGTGTGTTTATGTTGTGGCCTTGTGTAGGCTCTGTGTGGGAGGTGTTTGTGTGCGTGTGTGTGTGTGTGTGTGTGTGTGTGTGTGTGTGTGTGTGTGTGTGTGTGTGTGTGTGTGTGTGTGTGTGTGTGTGTCTGTGTGTGTGTGTGTGTCTGTGTGTGTGTGTCTAGAGGAGCTCATTAGATCTTGTTTGCTGTGTTCCTGCACACCCTGAAAACATTCGGACCACGGATATTTCTCCCTCGAAAACGAACAACCCAAAGCACACATGTACTTAAAACACACTTGTGCTGGCTTTAAATGAAATGTGAGTTTGATTTATTGTCCCCTGGTCTCCCAGCTGTGTGCGTCACTCTTTGGTGTCCCCTGGTCTCCCAGCTGTGTGTGTCACTCTTTAGTGTCCCCTGGTCCCCAGCTGTGTGCGTCACTCTTTAGTGTCCCCTGGTCTCCAGCTGTGTGCGTCACTCTTTAGTGTCCCCTGGTCTCCCAGCTGTGCGGGTCACTCTTTAGTGTCCCCTGGTCTCCAGCTGTGTGCGTCACTCTTTAGTGTCCCCTGGTCTCCCAGCTGTGCTGGTCACTCTTTAGTGTCCCCTGGTCTCCCAGCTGTGCGGGTCACTCTTTAGTGTCCCCTGGTCTCCGGCTGTGTGCGTCACTCTTTAGTGTCCCCTGGTCTCCCATCTGTAAATATCCACAATGTGCTGCCGCTACAGCCATCTGTTATTTGCATTTGGCTTTTTTATTTGAAATAACAGTTCACAGTCTCCCAGTTACTTTATTATTTAGTTTATTTGTTCTTTCTGCAGCGGAGTTGCTGCTAAAGGCCATATGGTGTAGGTGGGTTCTGGCTCTTTGTTTGTTTGCTGCATGCAAAAGTAATTTATTTCCATATCGTAAACATCTAGGATGGAGACTTTCACATTTTGTCCTCGGCTTTCATGAGAGTGTGTGTGTGTATATTATTAGAGTGTGCTCCTTCAATAAATCTCCTTTATGTATTGCTTCTCTATGGTCGAACACAGAAGCAATATGATACGAGGAGAAAATCCAATAATAATGTGGAACCAAAAGGAATATAAAAAATAAAATAAAAATGTACTTGCAGAATAGTTGCCGGTTGGACTTTGTATGTTCATGGTTGATTGCACGATAAAAATGTAATGTAATGGAAACAAAGTAAAAAGATGTGTGTGTGTGTGTGTGGGTCTTGTGCGTAAGAGCTGCAGACAGGGTAGAGAATTCAGGCAGTACTGAGGGATTAACTAACACATTGTGGGTCTTTTCATGCAGTTTGTTGGCAGGAAAAGAAGGATCGAGAATAACCAGCCTTGCTTAACCCGTTAAGCCCTGAGCCTGTTTTCCAGGTCTCAGGCTCGAAAATGACATTCCCAGAACAAATGACCATAACTTCTAAAAGGGGAAAATTAATAATCTTTTTTCTCAAAGTAATGATAAACCTGTGAGTTGGATGTAGAAGAGTCAGAATCAATATAGATGTCTTTTATTTTAAAGTAAATTCAGATTGAACATAGTCAAACAAATTAAATTATTGTGTCAAAAAACACATTACTTCTAGTGAAAATCACCCTTGAATGATGGGATCGGAGACTAAAAGCTTTAGGAATCCAAACTATAACATAATAAGTACCCTGTATCAAGATTGATGCAAAACAAGTGACATGTGACCTTTTTAGAGAGATTTAGAAAAAAAAACTCCACCTCTGAGGTGATTTGGGTGGAAATGGGCGTATTTGCCGTTTCTCTGGAACCCATTGGTCAATTTTAATGATTGACATCTCTTTTGAACCGTTAGAGCCAATAGAATCGAAGGTGAATTTCTACATACACACACACGTTACCATTGAGAAGTGGGGGCTATGCACACGCAGTTTGCCCAAAGAGAAACCTAAACATCTGAAAACTTAAAGCTAGGTTTATTGCTGATGGATTATCAGAAATCATTTCAAAGTGACAGAGGCACATTGGATTAACCTTTGGATTAACCTATGGATTAACCTATGGATTAACCTATGGATTAACCTATGGATTAACCTTCAGCAGCATTTTTATTGTTTTAATGCCATTGAAGACCACTTTTGATTAGACAACAACCAAGGTAAGACATATTGCTGTGTTGGCTACCTAAAGCTACGTGTTGTGATGTCTGTTTTTGTTTCTCATATCACAAGTTTTGATCATGAAGTGATGATGCTGATACCTACCAAATCTTTGCAATCTCACGATGCTAATCGATGGGTTGGATGTGCATTTACGATAAGAAGTAATAAGGGTTTTATACCGTGAGTTCTGTGCTAACGGTGTTAGCATGTTTCCGCTCAGGGCTAATTCAGAGGCTTAGCGTTAGTCTTGTGTTTTTTTTTGCTAAAAATGCTTCATATCATCAGTTAGCTGAGTTTCTTCCCGTTACATGGATATGTAATATTCATATTTTAATAAATCTTAAGAAGCCCTCAGACACTGTTGCTAGCAGATGTTGTGGTTTCTCCTCCGCCCACGGGGGAATGGGGCTTAACAGGTTAAATAGAAAAACCTGCAGCAGCAGAACATAGCCAGTCCAGCAGGCAGCACTAGACTTAGAAGAAAAGTCATCTTTGTCACGTACATGAGAGCTGCAGGCAGGGTAAATATCTCAGAAATTATTCGAAAAGGGACTACAAGTTGAGAGCTTTGAACTGTTTTACGTGTTTACAAAAACACGACCATAATCAGCCTCATTTGAGTACCAACACATTACATTACATTACATTACATTGCATTTAGCTGACGCTTTTATCCAAAGCGACTTACAATAAGTGCATTCGACCAGGAAGATACAACCTTTAAGAAAACAGAATCATATAAGTACATCAGGTTTCATAGAGCCAAACATTTCAAGTGCTACTCAACTGGCATTTAGAAAGCCAGCCCTTTATTAGTATATAAGTGCTTTGTTAGTAATTTTATCGCTCGAAGTGGAGTCTAAAGAGATGAGTTTTCAGTTTGCGTCGGAAGATGTGTAAGCTATCTGCTGTCCTGATTTCAATGGGGAGCTCATTCCACCATTTTGGAGCCAGGATAGCAAACCCACGTGTTTTTGCTGACGGGAACTTGGGTCCCCCTCGCAGTGCGGGTGCAGCGAGCTGTTTGGCTGATGCAGAGCGGAGTGCACGTGCTGGGGTGTACGGTTTAACCATGTCCTGGATGTAGGAAGGGCCAGATCCATTCGCAGCATGGTACGCAAGTACCAGTGTCTTGAAGTGGATTCTAGCAGTTACTGGAAGCCAGTGAAGGGAGCGGAGGAGCGGTGTGGTGTGGGAACATTTAGGAAGGTTGAAGACCAGACGAGCCGCTGCATTCTGGATGAGCTGCAGAGGTCGGATGGCACATGCAGGTAGACCAGCCAGGAGGGAGTTGCAGTAGTCTAGGCGTGAGATGACGAGAGCCTGGACCAGAATCTGCGCTGATGTCTGGGTCAGCTGGGGACGTATCCTCCTGATGTTGTAAAGCGTGTATCTGCAGCAGCGGGTTGTAGCAGCGATGTTTGCAGTGAAGGACAGTTTGTTATCTAGGACCACACCCAGATTCCTTGCAGTCTGAGTCGGGGAAACAACAGAGGTGCCGATGTTGATTGTTAGGTCAAGAGTGGGACAATCTTTTCCCGGAAGGAAGAGCAGTTCAGTCTTGTCAAGGTTGAGCTTGAGGTGATGAGCAGACATCCACCGAGAGATGTCTGCTAGGCAAGCAGAGATGCGTGCGACGACCTGGGTCTCTGAGCGGGGAAAGGACAGAATTAGTTGGGTGTCGTCAGCGTAGCAGTGGTATGAAAAACCATGCGGGCTAATGACAGACCCGAGCGAGTTTGTGTACAGGGAGAAGAGGAGGGGACCAAGAACCGAGCCCTGAGGGACCCCTGTAGTTAATTGACAAGGGTCGGACTCGGACCCTCTCCAAGTAACCCTGTAGGTGCGGTCGTTGAGGTATGAGGTGAGGAGGGAAAGTGCAGTGCCTGAAACTCCAAGTTCTTGGACAGTGCGAAGGAGGATCCGATGGTTCACCGTGTCGAATGCAGCAGACAGGTCCAGAAGGATGATGACAGAGGAGAGGGAGGCTGCTTTAGCAGTGTGCAGTTTGTCAGAGACAGCAAGGAGAGCAGTTTCTGTTGAGTGACCTGCCTTGAAACCAGACTGGTGCGGATCCAGAAGGTTGTTCTGATGGAGATAAGAGGAGAGTTGTTTAAAGACAGCGCGTTCAAGTGTTTTAGACAGGAACGGGAGGAGAGAGACGGGTCTGTAGTTAATAACATCAGACGGGTTGAGAGTGGGTTCCTTTAGGAGAGGGTTTACTCTTGCCTCCTTGAGACTGTTTGGAAAGTGACCAGAAGTTAGAGAAGTGTTGATGAAATGGGTGAGAAATGGTAGAATATCAGGAGCGATAGTCTGAAGGAGGTTTGAGGGGATAGGGTCCAGAGAACAGGTGGTAGGACGGGCAGAGGTAACGAGGGTAAGAACCTCACTTGGAGAGAGAGGGGAGAAGGAGGTCAGTGTGTGGGTGAAGGGAGGGTCTGGTGACCCAGCGGTGAGTAAAGGTGAGTCAGAAAAAGAAGAGCGAATATCATCAACCTTTTTTTCAAAATGGTTAACAAAGTCGCTTGACAGAAGGGAGGAGGGGGGAGGTGCTTTGGGAGGGTCCAAGAGGGTGGAGAAGATAGAAAATAGTTTTTTGGGATTGGAATAGGAAGATTGGATCTTATCTTGAAAGAAAGTGCTTTTTGCCTGAGAGATGGAAGCAGAGAAAGAGGAGAGGAGAGCCTGATAGGTTAGGAGGTCGTCATGGTGTTTGGATTTCCACCATTTCCGCTCTGCTGCCCGAAGGATGGTTCTATTAGCACGCAGTGCATCATTTAGCCAGGGAGCAGGAGGGGACTGACGAGTCTGCCGAGATGTGAGAGGACAGAGAAAGTCCAGAGAGGATGAGAGAGTCGAGAGGAGAGTTTTTGCAGCAGCGTTTGGAGGCAGGAGTTGGAACGAGTCAGAGGAAGGGAGGGCTGAGAGCACCGATGAGGTAAAGGTAGAGGGGGAGAGGGAACGGAGGTTACGGCGGACAGGAGCAGAGTTAGAAGAGATGAGGTTGTTATGTTTGGAAAGGGGTAGAGAGAATGAAATGAAGAAGTGATCGGAGGTGTGGAGCGGGTTTACAGAGAGGTTAGAAGTAGAGCAGTTCCTTGAGAATATGAGATCAAGGACATTGCCAGCTTTATGAGTTGGTGGGGATGGAGACAGTGAGAAAGCAAAGGTGGTTAACAGAGATGTTAGTTCAGATATCTTCCCTGTCTGGAGGTTGAAATCGCCGAGAAGTACAGCGGGAGGGCCAGTTTCAGGGATGTGTGAGAGGAGATGATCTAACTCCTCCAAGAAGTCCCCCAAGGCGCCTGGTGGACGGTAGAGAACAACAATGGTTAATTGTATAGGATGGGTTACTGTGACGGCATGGAATTCAAAGGTGGAAGGAGTGAAATTAGGTAGCTTGAAGAGGGAAAAGCTCCATTTGGGAGAGAGCAGGAGACCAGTGCCACCTCCTCTGCCAGAGGGTCTGGGTGTATGGGAGAAGGAATATGCTGTGGAGAGAGCTGCTGGGGTGGATGTGTTGGATGGAGTGATCCAGGTCTCCGTGAGAGCAAGGAAATCCAGAGACTGCAGGGAAGCGTAGCCAGAGATGAAGTCAGCCTTAGGAACAGCTGACTGGCAGTTCCACAGGCCCCCTGAAACGAGATGTTGGATCTCAGTGGAGCATGTGGGATAGACGAGAGCAGGCCGGTGAGATCTAGGAGAAACACGGGGCCAGTGATAATTGCGAGAAGACACATGAACAGGAATGCAGAAAATACACATGATTAAAGCATGAGGGGCTAGAGAACCCAAGAGAATTGAATAAAACTAAATAACACCAGCGATACTTGGCGCAATCAGAGTAGGATTTGCCTCCTCTTTGCCTCCCACGTGACTCACACAGGACTCTTAATGTCTTTGTCAGTCTTCGTCTGGCTAACGCTGAAGCTGACGTTCCAGGAAAACGCAACCTAAGATGGATACCTGATTGCTCAGTTCTCACAGCTTTGGGGGCACGCCCCTGTAATTAGTTAACTATTTTCTGCTGATGGGCGACAGCAGAGTCTTCCTGCCTATTGAAATGCACACTTGAGGGGCGTGACTCACTGAGACCTGAGTTACGCCTGGAGTTGAGCAGATCTGAGATTTTAAAATCTCTCAGAAATCGCCGTTTTAGCTACAATAACTACAGAACAATTATACAGAGTAGAATAAATGAAACAGAGAAGTCTATTTAAACAAGAATATAACTTACAGTGATTGCTGAGTCAGTATCGATAGTGTCCTCGCCGATTCTGGAAGCACACTGAGTTATTCTGATTTGAAATGCGCTATTTAAAATGTTTTTGCACTTCCCGCAATCAGCAGAGTCTTCCTGCCTATTGAAATGCACACTTGAGGGGCGTGACTCACTGAGACCTGAGTTACGCCTGGAGTTGAGCAGATCTGAGATTTTAAAATCTCTCAGAAATCGCCGTTTTAGCTACAATAACTACAGAACAATTATACAGAGTAGAATAAATGAAACAGAGAAGTCTATTTAAACAAGAATATAACTTACAGTGATTGCTGAGTCAGTATCGATAGTGTCCTCGCCGATTCTGGAAGCACACTGAGTTATTCTGATTTGAAATGCGCTATTTAAAATGTTTTTGCACTTCCCGCAATCAGCAGAGTCTTCCTGCCTATTGAAATGCACACTTGAGGGGCGTGACTCACTGAGACCTGAGTTACGCCTGGAGTTGAGCAGATCTGAGATTTTAAAATCTCTCAGAAATCGCCGTTTTAGCTACAATAACTACAGAACAATTATACAGAGTAGAATAAATGAAACAGAGAAGTCTATTTAAACAAGAATATAACTTACAGTGATTGCTGAGTCAGTATCGATAGTGTCCTCGCCGATTCTGGAAGCACACTGAGTTATTCTGATTTGAAATGCGCTATTTAAAATGTTTTTGCACTTCCCGCAATCAGCAGAGTCTTCCTGCCTATTGAAATGCACACTTGAGGGGCGTGACTCACTGAGACCTGAGTTACGCCTGGAGTTGAGCAGATCTGAGATTTTAAAATCTCTCAGAAATCGCCGTTTTAGCTACAATAACTACAGAACAATTATACAGAGTAGAATAAATGAAACAGAGAAGTCTATTTAAACAAGAATATAACTTACAGTGATTGCTGAGTCAGTATCGATAGTGTCCTCGCCGATTCTGGAAGCACACTGAGTTATTCTGATTTGAAATGCGCTATTTAAAATGTTTTTGCACTTCCCGCAATCAGCAGAGTCTTCCTGCCTATTGAAATGCACACTTGAGGGGCGTGACTCACTGAGACCTGAGTTACGCCTGGAGTTGAGCAGATCTGAGATTTTAAAATCTCTCAGAAATCGCCGTTTTAGCTACAATAACTACAGAACAATTATACAGAGTAGAATAAATTCTAGTAATACAGTAATACATTCAGTAATGCACAACAGCCCGTCTAGCAGGCAGCAGCATTAAAAGAAACAAGGCAAGAAGATTTCTAATCGTCGTGAAGTAGATGAGAGCTGCACACAGGGTAGAGAACATACAGTGGGGTTTTGGTCTTTGCATGTAAAAAATGTATAATAACCAGCGATGTTAAAGTACTAAAATATGCAACAACGCTCCAAATACAGTCCTGTAGGCAGCACTACAAAGATAAGATGTTCAATGTATCAATGGGAGTTACACAAAGCGTAGAGAAGTCAGGCAGTACTGAGGGATTAACCAACACATTGTGGGTCTTTTCATTCAGCTTCTTGGCAATAAAAGAAGGATCAAGAATAACTAGCCTTCTTTAATTGACAAAACTTGCAACGCTGCAGACTTGGTAAAGAAGTCAGAAATGACTCGAAAAGGGACTACATGTTTTGGAAAACAAAAAGCCTTTTTTAAGAACCAAAACCTTCGGCAATGCACAAGAGCCAGTTTAGCAGGCAGCAGCAAACAGGGTAGAGCAGTCAGGCAGTACTCAGGGATTAACTAACACATTGTGGGTCTTTTCATGCAGTTTGGCAATAAAAGAAGGATGGAGAATAACCAGCCATATGTAAATAACAAAACCTGCAGCAGTGCACCAGAGCCAGTCCAGCAGGCAGCAGCGCAACAAGAAATAAGTCCAGAAGTGTTTTCATCTTTGTCTTGTGAAGGACACCTGGAGCCAGAGAGAACTCAGTGGAGAACAAACATATTGTGGTCTCTGCATGTGATTTGTTGGCAAGACAGAAAAGTCGAGAATAACCAGCCTTGTTTGACAACCAACATTTGGAGCAGCGCACAAAAACCAGCCCACCAATAAAAACAGTTTTTTAAAGATGTTAAAACCTGAAACTAGAGCCAGTCCATTCAGGCAGCAGAAAAGGAAAATAAGAATATGTTAATCGTCATCTTCAGGATGCATGTGAAAGATCCACATGAACAAGCCCTGTTACAGTACTACAACCTTCAGCAACACACTAAGACACTCCAGCAGGAAGCACCACACAGGAAAACTATTTCAAAAGATGTTTATCTAATGGATGAGAGCTGCAGAGGAGAGAGGTCGGTCAGTACAGAGAGGTCAGCTTAACATATTGAGGTTTCTGCATGTGATCAGGAAAGAAAGGATTCATTGTTAACGACTCGCTTTGTTTAAGTACCAAAAGCTGCAGCAGAATAGTAGAACCAGTCCATCAGGCAGCAGCAGAAAAGGAAACACGTTCAAAGTGTTGTTGTTTGAATGAGAGCTAGAGAAGTCAGAAGCTAACCACAGATGAGATGAGCACATTGTGGGCTTCTTTCCGGGAAATTCACGAATAACAACATCTGGGTCCTGCTCCACGAACTCTGCTCAGAAACCTACACACCATCTTTCTACTCCGTCGCCGGCCGCTCCCATCTCCTGGTTTTTGTCTTGTTTAATTAAAAGTGTGACAGGACAGTGAAGAGGAAAAAGAGGAGCGGCAATTTATAACCGTGACACATCTCCCTGACTGTTTCCAGCAGACGGAGCACTCAACATAATCACAGCTCTCGATGGGAGGCGGCGGCCATGATGGAAGAGGCCCATGTGACTGCAGGCGGCTGTCAGAGGAAAGGAACGTCTCCACCTGCTTCCTCCCAATGACCGTAAACAGGTGAGTGACCGTGATGGGGAGGAACATCGTGCACTATAACAAGATTCAAAGATTCAAAGATTCAAAGGTTTTATTCTCATATGCACATGAGCTTCTTCTGACCTGAGCTCCTCCAACAAGGCAACATAAAATAAAACTAGTTCTGCAGCTGTCGTTGCTTTCGACAGAGACAGAGATTATTCTCACATCATTCTGGAGCGGGTCCCAGGGACGACCAAACAGTTTCATCCATTGCCTACTTCACATTTTATGAAGCGAATCATTTAAAGACAGCTTCTGAACTTTTTCCTTGAAAAACGAATTTTTTCTAAGTTTTGACTTTTTTCTTCAATTTTTAAAAATTATTATTAAGAAAATTGATGAATTCGGAAAATTATCATTATCGTAATTTTATTTGTAATATTTGTATTCTGATTTTTTCTTTCACACATTTTAAAAAGCACTTTTTTCTGAATTATGTTATTTTTTTACTTTTTCCTTCAGAATTTCTTTTTTGTATCTGAAAACGTCAGAATTCGGAAAATATATATATTTTTTCAAAACAAAAATAATATCATTTTTTCAATATAAGGTGTAAGCAAAAGCAGAAACGGCCGATGGTAAAAATGAAAAAGCAGAAAAAGCTGTGAAGTGTCTCTTCTCTAAAGAAAGACGCTGGAGCCAGAAGACGCTATACGCTGATTTACATTTTGGTAAAAGAGCTAATCGTCATAAAGCAAGTTTTCACAAATACAAATATACAAATAAAATAAAATAAGACATATCTAAATATACATCGTGCTTTTCCCTGATGCTATGGACATGTCGGATATTGAAACGTCCTTTAATAGAAAACATCATAAATGATATCTTCTATTCGATCTTTATTTTGATGAAACCATCCCATAATATAACGGTGGCTCCAGCACAGTCCTCACTCTTCCTGGCATCACTCAGCGTTAAGAGACTTCAGGGAAGCATCTGTCCCTCCACCCCACAGTTTACTACTGCAATACGATCACCGGGATGTTAACAACAGATGAAGGCACACATGTATTCCTCCGGCTCCGATAAGCTGGACGCATTACTTTGAGAAATGTCTTAATATACTAAAAACTAACGGTGATATAAATCTGATCTTCAAACCCACTTACAGCTTTTCAAAAGGCAACCATTTTAGATTAAAAGAAGGATGTTCACAAAGCTGCTGCTCAGTATCTGTTGTAGAGTGTTTGATGTGAGAGGACGGTATCTGACTATCTGCGTATCTGACGCAGCAGAGTCAGTCCTTCGCCAAAAGAAGCTGGACACATGAATGCATGGAGAACAACTAGCCGTGCTCCAAATGTTTCTTGGGGTGAAAATCTAAGAATTCTGACATTAAATCTCAGAATTTAAGATAATTTGCATGTGGATACGACCCTCTTCCGTATTTAATAATCCTTTAGCAGAGTATCGGGCGTGGCTGCCTCTGCTTTAGAGAACACATCTTATGCCAACACCTCACAGGAAACCATAAGAACACAATGATATGGCTGATTCCTGATTACAGCGTATTTCTCGCTTGTTAAGGAGACACAGGTCAGAGAGGCCTCATCGTCTCCTCCGCGATCATTAGGGCTCAGAGGAAGTACAAAGAGGCTGATGAGATTAGAGTCATCAACAGCAGATTCATATGTTAGACGTGCTGAGATGCTCTATGGTGGACGGTGTGTTCATTTGGTTTGCAGGAGGGAGGCCCATCTATAGGCATCAGCTTATACACACACACACACACACACACAGACAGACAGACAGACAGACAGACAGACAGACAGACACACAGACACACAGACACACAGACACACACACACACACACACCCTCTTTCTAAAAAGGAATGATTGTGTTAAGAGGTGGTTAACCTGTTTGTGTCTGGGTCGGATTCTTTTGTTGAAATGTGGTTTGAGTTGATTGTGTCACCTGTTGACGGTGAGCCTGTGGGAGGGGCTACGGGTTCAAAAGGGAAGGGGTTGGCCCTGGAGGATGGTCACTCAGGAGAATGTTGCAGTGAAGGCAACAGCTGGGACGTGTTTGGGAGTTGGTTGCAGAGAAGGCAACCCAGAGCATGTTTACTCTAATGAGAGATGGACGGCCTGATTTGGTCTTTCATTTTGTTTGTTTGTTTAAGTTGTGCTGTTTCGTTATTTTTTTGTTGCAGTTAAGAATAAAGTTTTGTTGAGTTTAAAACAAACTAACGACTAAGCCATTTTTCGAACGGACAATTAGAACCCCGTCACAGTTTTACATGTATAAAGCACACGAGGTCTTTCTGCTCTGGGGCAGCTCTTTGATTGGTCTCTGTGGAGCAAGGTGATGATACTCCAATATTATTATTCAGTTCAACTGAATATTAATTAATCTCAACCGTATCTGTGTTTGTGTTTTATTGATCTCTCTCTGTGTTAACATTTAAGGTCGGTGAAGTGCTGGAGTGCGAAGACCTCTTTCATCAATGCGACTTCTACGACCTAATCTCCTCCAGAATAACTCACTTTGGATTCATTTTGCAAATAGATGCAAATAAATGCTACGATGCAAATGTTAAGGTCAGGAAAAGTACCAAAACTGTTGGAGCGAGGCTGACTCACTGACATGAGAAGAGCCCACGGTGTTTCTTTAAAAGAAGGCGAGAGCAACTTGCCTCGTTGTTTTACCAAAGACGGAGCAAGGATCAACAGAAGTTTCCAGAAGAGTTGAACTTAAAGAGTCCCTCAGAACAGTGATTCCTAACATACCAGTTAGAGCTTTAAGAGTTTGTTTAAGGGTTTGTTTAAGGGTTAGGAAACTCCTTAAACACCTGATAGTAACATCGGCTAGTTACAAAATAAAAACTTGGAACAGAGGAAGGGGGATCTTTGTGTCAAAACATGGAACGATCTCTGAGACTTCCCCAGGCTTCATCAAGGTTTTAGTGCCGTATACGGCCCGCGAGACCATTTGATACGGCCCTCGAGGTAATTTATAAACACACGCAAAAAAGAAATCTAGACCGCAAAAGAATTAAACAAGCGAGAGCCTGTTTTTCCTGGCCAAGGTCAGGGTCCTTGAACACAACACGAGCCTAAAGTGTCATCACGTGGTTTTTGTCTCGTCTGACAGGGGTGCAGTTCTGAGGGAGAGCACCAGAGCGTCGTACCCATAAGGAGCCGTACACATGCCGCAGTTTGTGCGTGGCTGTGTCTTTAGTTGAAAGCCCAGTGGGCGATCTGTTCATCTGTCATACTGATCATACAGTCAATAACTTTGTTGTTATTAGCATCTGGTTAGCTAGCTATGCTAACGAATATAATAAGCTTCTTCTCCAACCAGTGAGGTAAAGGCTCATCTTTATATGATCATTATAGTTATAGAAAATAAGAGAATAAAGTAAACAGGTATAAAATACTATATGACAGTAAAAAAAGTTGTTATTAATAAACAAGAATACAGTTTGAAAGGGGAGTGATTTGTAAAATATCCATAAAGAAAAAGAAATCTCCTTCCAGTTGTGTTTCATCTGGTGTTGAGAGATGTATCCATAGATCTCCTCATGTTGCTCTCAAAGTGCACCAGATTGATGCTTTTAACTTCAAAAAAAAAATCTTCCCGGGGGAGCATCCCCCCGGACCCCCCTAGAGGAGGTGAGGTCCCCCCCCCCCACTTTAAATCATGTTCACATGGATAGGAAACTAAATTGCACACATCTTGTGTCCATATCTTTCTGTTCTGGTGGTCATGCCACACCGTGCACAGCATGAAAGGAAGGCCAAATGAATGGGCTGTGATTTTAGTTTTTTTAAGCAGAGGTCAATAATTTGTACGGCCCTCGGAGGATGTTGAAAAAATTGAAATGGCCCTTGAGAGGAAAAAGGTTCCCCCCCCTGCTTTAGTGCATGTCAATGGTCTGCAAACGCTAAACTCCCCGTGTTCCCTCCAGAGGCCACAGTCTTTTTTCAAAACCTAATATTTCTTTTAAATGGAACAGAGGAACTGGGATAACTTTGTAACACAAAATGTGAAGGTTGTCCGATCAACAAAATAAGGTTTTTCCCTCTCCTCAAGTCAAAGCCAACTTTATTGTCAATCTCAAAATATGTTTGTACACAGAGAGATCGAAATACTGTTCCCCCCGGTCCCCAGGTATAAAACACTCACACATTAAAATACAAGAACACTCAATCATTTACAAAAAAGACACAAAGTAACCGTTTACTTCAGTATGCAGGATGTATAAAAAGATGATGGGAGTGTGTGTGTGGGGGGGGGGGGGGGGGGGGTGAGGTAGAGGGGAGAGAAGGGAGAGAGGGGACAGAGGTGAGGTAGAGGGGAGAGAACGGAGAGAGGGGAGAGAGGTGAGGTAGAGGGGAGAGAAGGGAGAGAAGGGAGAGAGGGGAGAGAAGGGAGAGAGGGGAGAGAGGGGAGAGAAGGGAGAGAGGGGAGAGAAGGGAGAGAGGGGAGAGAGGTGAGGTAGAGGGGAGAGAACGGAGACAAGGGAGAGAGGGGAGAGAAGGGAGAGAGGGGAGAGA
>NC_136903.1:1690436-1727885 GCF_949606895.1 Notothenia rossii | reverse complement strand
GAGAAGGGAGAGAGGGGAGAGAGGTGAGGTAGAGGGGAGAGAACGGAGAGAAGGGAGACAGGGGAGAGAGGGGAGAGAAGGGAGAGAGGGGAGAGAAGGGAGAGAGGGGAGAGAGGGGAGAGAAGGGAGAGAGAGGAGAGAAGGGAGAGAGGGGAGAGAGGGGAGAGAGGTGAGGTAGAGGGGAGAGAACGGAGAGAAGGGAGACAAGGAGAGAGAGGGGAGAGAAGGGAGAGAGGGGAGAGAAGGGAGAGAGGGGAGAGAGGGGAGAGAAGGGAGAGAAGGGAGAGAGGGGAGAGAAGGGAGAGAAGGGAGAGAGGGGAGAGGGGGGAGAGAGGGGAGAGAGGGGAGAGAAGGGAGAGAGGGGAGAGAAGGGAGAGAAAGGAGATAAGGGAGAGAAGGGAGAGAGGGGAGAGAGGGGAGAGAAGGGAGAGAGGGGAGAGAAGGGAGAGAGAGGAGAGAAGGGAGAGAGGGGAGAGAGGGGAGAGAGGTGAGGTAGAGGGGAGAGAACGGAGAGAAGGGAGACAAGGGAGAGAGGGGAGAGAAGGGAGAGAGGGGAGAGAAGGGAGAGAAGGGAGAGAGGGGAGAGAAGGGAGAGAGGGGAGAGAAGGGAGAGAAGGGAGAGAGGGGAGAGAAGGGAGAGAAGGGAGAGAGGGGAGAGGGGGGAGAGAGGGGAGAGAAGGGAGAGAAGGGAGAGAAGGGAGAGAAGGGAGAGAGGGGAGAGGGGGGAGAGAGGGGAGAGAGGGGAGAGAAGGGAGAGAAGGGAGAGAGGGGAGAGAAGGGAGAGAAGGGAGAGAGGGGAGAGGGGGGAGAGAGGGGAGAGAGGGGAGAGAAGGGAGAGAGGGGAGAGAAGGGAGAGAAAGGAGATAAGGGAGAGAAGGGAGAGAGGGGAGAGAGGGGAGAGAAGGGAGAGAGAGGAGAGAAGGGAGAGAGGGGAGAGAGGGGAGAGAGGTGAGGTAGAGGGGAGAGAACGGAGAGAAGGGAGACAAGGGAGAGAGGGGAGAGAAGGGAGAGAGGGGAGAGAGGGGAGAGAAGGGAGAGAGGGGAGAGAAGGGAGAGAGGGGAGAGAGGGGAGAGAAGGGAGAGAGGGGAGAGAGGGGAGAGAAGGAAGAGAGAGGAGAGAAGGGAGAGAAGGGAGAGAGAGGAGAGAAGGGAGAGAAGGGAGAGAAGGGAGAGAAGGAAGAGAGAGGAGAGAAGGGAGAGAAGGGAGAGAAGGGAGAGAGGGGAGAGAACGGAGAGAGGGGAGAGAGGTGAGGTAGAGGGGAGAGAGAAGGGAGAGAGGGGAGAGAAGGGAGAGAAGGGAGAGAGGGGAGAGAACGGAGAGAGGGGAGAGAGGGGAGAGAAGGGAGAGAGGGGAGAGAGGGGAGAGAAGGAAGAGAGAGGAGAGAAGGGAGAGAGGGGAGAGAAGGGAGAGAGGGGAGAGAAGGAAGAGAGAGGAGAGAAGGGAGAGAAGGGAGAGAAGGGAGAGAGGGGAGAGAACGGAGAGAGGGGAGAGAAGGGAGAGAAGGGAGAGAGGGGAGAGAGGGGAGAGAAGGGAGAGAAGGGAGAGAAGGGAGACAGGGGGGAGAGGGGAGAGAGGTGAGGTAGAGGGGAGAGAGGTGAGGTAGAGGGGAGAGAGGTGAGAGAGGTGAGGTAGAGGGGAGAGAGGGGAGAGAGGGGAGAGAGGTGAGGTAGAGGGGAGAGAGGGGAGAGAGGGGAGAGAGGGGATCCCTGTACTGCGTTAGGTATTAGTGCATGTGAACGGTCTGCAAAGGCTAGAATCCCTGAGTTCCAGGATGTTCCATTTCTCTCCCACAAAGAGCCAAATCAAAAAGGTGTTCACGAAAGCAGAGAAACATGGTGGAGACACATGGTGGAGACACATGGTAGAGACACATGGTGGAGACACATGGTGGAGACACATGGTAGAGACACATGGTGGAGACACGTGGTAGAGACACGTGGTAGAGACACATGGTAGAGACACATGGTAGAGACACATGGTGGAGACACATGGTAGAGACACATGGTGGAGACACGTGGTAGAGACACATGGTAGAGACACATGGTGGAGACACATGGTGGAGACACATGGTGGAGACACATGGTAGAGACACATGGTGGAGACACATGGTGGAGACACATGGTGGAGACGCGTGGTAGAGACACATGGTGGAGACGCATGGTAGAGACACATGGTAGAGACACATGGTGGAGACACATGGTAGAGACACATGGTGGAGACACATGGTAGAGACACATGGTGGAGACACATGGTGGAGACGCGTGGTAGAGACACATGGTGGAGACGCATGGTAGAGACACATGGTAGAGACACATGGTGGAGACACATGGTAGAGACACATGGTGGAGACGCATGGTAGAGACACATGGTGGAGACGCATGGTGGAGACGCATGGTGGAGACGCATGGTGGAGACACATGGTAGAGACGCATGGTGGAGACACATGGTAGAGACACATGGTAGAGACACATGGTGGAGACACATGGTGGAGACACATGGTAGAGACACATGGTGGAGACACATGGTAGAGACACATGGTGGAGACACATGGTAGAGACGCATGGTAGAGACACATGGTAGAGACACATGGTAGAGACACATGGTAGAGACACATGGTAGAGACACATGGTAGAGACGCATGGTGGAGACACATGGTGGAGACACATGGTAGAGACACATGGTAGAGACACATGGTAGAGACACATGGTAGAGACACATGGTAGAGACACATGGTAGAGACACATGGTAGAGACGCATGGTGGAGAATGGAATACTCTCACCAAACATGAACTCTGGTCAGACGTTGAGCTTCCTGCAGAGAGACCCAGAGAGCAATCTGCAGCTTCAGACCCTCCATCAAGCAGAGGGGCGCCCCCCAGGAGCAGAAATAAATCAGACGCCTGGGAACTCCAACATGCTTAAACATGAGCCTGAACGCATCGCCTGAGAACCAGAGCTCTATGAATATCACTCCGGGAACCATCCATCACCATCACAGAGAGAAGACACGGACATCACAGAGAGAAGACACGGACATCACAGAGAGAAGACACGGACATCACAGAGAGAAGACACGGACATCACAGAGAGAAGACACGGACATCACAGAGAGAAGACAGAGAGAAGACACGGACATCACAGAGAGAAGACACGGACATCACAGAGAGAAGACACAGACATCACAGAGAGAAGACACGGACATCACAGAGAGAAGACACGGAGCATCACAGAGAGAAGACACGGACATCACAGAGAGAAGACACGGACATCACAGAGAGAAGACACGGACATCACAGAGAGAAGACACGGACATCACAGAGAGAAGACACGGACATCACAGAGAGAATACACGAACATCACAGAGAGAAGACACGGACATCACAGAGAGAAGACACGGACATCACAGAGAGAAGACACGGAGCATCACAGAGAGAAGACACGGACATCACAGAGAGAAGACACGGACATCACAGAGAGAAGACACGGACATCACAGAGAGAAGACACGGACATCACAGAGAGAAGACACGGACATCACAGAGAGAAGACACGGACATCACAGAGAGAAGACAGAGAGAAGACACGGACATCACAGAGAGAAGACACGGACATCACAGAGAGAAGACACGGACATCACAGAGAGAAGACAGAGAGAAGACACGGACATCACAGAGAGAAGACATGGAGCATCGAGCCCTGCGCTGCTAAGGCTTTACCTCTGCCTTAGTTTCCATTTTGCATTCCTGGAGGAGCATGAGACCATATCTTTTTATTGAGCATTTGCATTTTTTATATTTTGATGGCTTTCCTTTGGTTCATTCTGAGATTAAAGTAATACTTATCTGATTCTATTGACGTGTATTAACGTTCTTTATTTTACATTTGGGTTCTTGTTTTCCTTTTGCTCGCGAGGGCCACACTACGGTTTTCTGATTTGACTTTATAAAACATATTTTCAGAAATAATGACCCAAATGATTTGTTCTCTGTTTGGCACTTTCCCTTGTGACATGGAGAGCAGAGGAGCACCTGACTCTCGGCTGCTGAGCCATGGCTGTGGGTTGTGACAGCAGTTAGCTCCTCCGTTAGCGGCTAATTGGCGCCATTACTGAGGCTGGATTGACAGCCGGGAGTAAAAGTTTGCAAAAGGAAGTTTAAAATAAAAATAAACTTGTTTTCTGTGCAGCACCTGAGGTCAGAAACCAGTTCAACTTTGACAAGTTTCCATATTCTGCAAATCAATTCTCTAAATGACCATATTTTTACTTGGAATCTGGGAGAAATGTTGTCAGCAGTGAGACAATATTAAGAAGTGTTCATCCAACTCACAAAACAAAATCATACTTTTAAAGAGTCTTTCCCTTTTTCACCAGAATGCAATTACTGGTAAACATCCACGCTGGATTTATAGGATGACACTTGGGGGGAAACTTCGTAATGTATTTATTCTAGGGCTGTCAAACGATTAAACATTTTTAATCAGATTAATCACAGCTTAAACATTAATTAATCAGATTAATCACCATTCGAACTATGTCGAAAATATGCCATTCCTTTATGTATATTGTTGTGGGAATGGAAAGATAAATGAAAGAAGGCGGATATATCCATTTAACATACAGTATGTTTATTATAACATTGTTCTGTGTGTCAAAATGAAAGACAGTCCACACACCTATCAATCATCAAACCGTGGGGTCTTATTTCATTACGTGCTGATTTCTATCAACACGTAATGTTGTATCGATGTATAGAGATGTACTACAGCAAAAGTATTCTCCGTCGGGACTTCCTGCAACAACACCACGCCGTTATCTTGATTCTGATTGGCCAGAAGACATTATCAAAGATGTTCTATTGAGAAGACGATCACTACGTGACAAAAGTTTTCAAAACCGTTTCTAGTCTTCGGTATTTCCAGACAAGTGGCTACTGAAATCAATCTTACTAACTGCTGTCTGTGTGATTTACTCTCCGCGAGTTGGCGGACTTTATTTTGCTTACTTTAACATCATTTTTCATGGTGGGGCTAAGCCATTTCTTGGTATGGGTGTAGCCTACCCCAGCGCTGCCACTGGTGGGATGTATGGGGCGGGCCATTCTGTGCAGGCGTTAAATATTTTAACGCTATTAATTCAAAAGAATAATTACCGCCATTAACGCCATCATTTTGACAGCATTAGTTTATTCTAATATTTATTTAATTTTGAGAAAGGGGCAGGTCATATGACATTATTTTTCTTCTCCCTGCTCCTTTTTGGGTACGGTGTGTTTCCAGAGACATGTTTTGTAAATCCTTGTTATACATTGTGTTTGAGCATACCATGAACGGAACAAATAAATGAAAAAGTGGATAATTTACGTAGATTTTCTTTAAGGCGTGAAGGTTCCCTGCATTAATCGTAGAATTCTTTAATGCGTACAAGTGGAAAGACTTAGAAGAAACATGACGTAATTGGCAGCTTAACAACATTGGTTGAAAATACTCCTGAGGCTCTGGTGTCAGACAGCCCCCCCCCCCCCCCCCCAGAGCTCAAAGCATGTGTTTTATGCTGGTACTTTCCATTGATTTGAGGAAAGAATCCAAAGATTTAATTACACGAGTAACACATAAACTGTCCGCTGCCAATAGCAGTTAGAGGCTGGGAGAAACACGGCCTGTTAGAGTTATAGTGGTGGGGGGGTTTAGTGAGACAGTTGTGGAGTTTATGGGTGGGAAGACTTTCCAGGCTTTTCTTGTGCATTAGCATCAAGGATAACAGGCTGCTGACCTAGAGCTAATTTATCTGTTAGAGTCATCACTTAAAGGTCTCCTATCATGCAGAGTGCACCTTTTTATGTATTTTCTACATCACCATGTGTCCCCGGTGTGTCCCCGGTGTCCCCCCGGTGTGTCCCCGGTGTGTCCCCGGTGTGCCCCTGTGTGTCAGGAGACTCTCAAAGTGTCAGAAATAAACTCCTCTCTCTTCTCCTCCGTACCCACATCTCTAAAAACGGGGAACAACGGAGCTGATCCAGATTTGCTGCGTCATGACAACATTACAAAAATGTGGGCGGGCTTTACGCCCACGGGCCAATCAGAAACGTTGCTGTCAGAAACAATGAGACGTGTTCTGGAAGTAATATGCTCTGTGTTTACATTAGCATGCTAACACTCAGAGCTAACCTGTGCTGGAGAGAGTGTGTGTGAAGAAGCAGGAAATCAAAAGGAAGTTACCTTGTGGTAAACCTGAGAGAGAGAGTTTGAGCTCCATCCTGTTTCAGAGAGAATCCTTGATGTGGTTTGGAACATGATGTGGAGTTTCATCACGGCAGCATTTAGCTGAGTTCCTGCTGGGAGAGTTCTCCTGATGAGATCTACTCTCTCTCTAAAGCTACTGACCCAGAGTCAGCTCTTTAGGAACAGCTATAAGAGAGGGGGATGAGGATAGAATGATCTGTCTGAAGTGTTTTGCTCAAAACACTTCAGACAGATCATGTTTTTTATATATCTGAGACCTATACTATACGCCTAAAAGCAGTACAATAGGAGACCTTTAAAGTGTATGAATGGATGTCTTTTATTAGAGCGGTTGTTAGAAAACAGGTATGACGTGTCCTCTCCCCTTCAGCTCGCTGTTTACTTTGAAACCACTGGTCGATTTCCAAGAACTGCAAGAACACAACAACCAAGCTGCAGAGAGCAACATATCTGCTGATACAACCAAAATAAATACATTAGGAGACAGGGGGTTTACAAGAAAATATAGTATGAGGGCGCTAACGTCACAAAATGACGGCCCGTGCACCAATGAAAATACTGCATTAGAGCGAAGCAGAAAAAAATAGTGTCTTCGTGTCTTAAAGCTGCTGAGTCCTATAATACACCTCAAACAACAAATAAATCCAGTTTCTTTACTTCCTCAGAAAACCCCAAAAGCCGTCTGACGCTCAGTTTGAGTAATTATACAGTTTTAGACAAACAGAAATATTGCTTTCTGGCATCACTTTAACATTTTACAGGGAAAGTCTACATTTCAGCTCCTCTGTTACCCGGTGCAGATTCTGACCTGGAACCCCCCCCCCCCCCCCCCTTCTACAGGTGAATTTGGGGGGCCCAGGAGAAATCAGACCAATTGGAGAATTAATTCAGTGACCTATGGTAATGTTTTGATTCATTGGCTCCGTGTTAGGAATAAGGGCTGCTCTCTTGTCCCTTCACTCATGCACAATTCATCGTGGATGATTATCTCCTCTGCTCCAGAAATAAAAGAAGAAAAGATCTAATTAGTCTTCATCAGTCGGAGCGAGATGATGAAGATCAAACATTTGATCAGGAGCCAAATTGAGTTTCTCTGCCCGAGCGGCGTTCAGATAAATCCACTGTAGCTGCAGCTCAGAGACTCTTCTGTGAAAAGCCCTGCAGCCGTTCGGTCTGAAGGTCAACGTGCGCTGAACTCACTGAGAGCCAGGAGGTGAAGCTACTCCCCACACTGAGCTCCGATGGAGGATGGATCATTGAGGTTCATTACACGGCTTAGTTACATACTCAATGCTGTCCATTTGTAACACTCTGCAGACTGCTATTTCTTGCTAACAGATTGTTGCTAAAATAGGATCAAGGGTGCAGTCATATCAAAAGTCTGGTCAATTTAATGTCAGCTGTTTACAAAAAACATTCATTTTTGTATGTCAGAAAACACGATCGCTCAACTGTGCCCAGTAAAGAAGGAAGTAAACACTAAAGGGAACACCAGAAGAAGACAGACAGGAAGTAAACGCTGAAGGGAACAGCAGAAGAAGACAGACAGGAAGTAAACACTGAAGGGAACAGCAGCAGAAGACAGACAGGAAGCAAACACTTAAGGGAACAGCAGCAGAAGACAGACAGGAAGCAAACACTTAAGGGAACAGCAGCAGAAGACAGACATGAAGTAAAGATTAAAGGGAATAGCAGAAGAAGACAGGCAGGAAGTAAACACTGAAGGGAACAGCAGAAGAAGACAGACAGGAAGTAAACACTGAAGGGAACAGCAGCAGAAGACAGACAGGAAGTAAAGATTAAAGGGAATAGCAGAAGAAGACAGGCAGGAAGTAAACACTTAAGGGAACAGCAGAAGAAGACAGACAGGATGTAAACACTGAAGGGAACAGCAGAAGAAGACAGACAGGAAGTAAACACTGAAGGGAACAGCAGCAGAAGACAGACAGGAAGTACACTTAAGGGAACAGCAGAAGAAGACATACAGGAAGTAAACCCTAAAGGGAACAGCAGCAGAAGACAGACAGGAAGTAAACACTTAAGGGAACAGCAGAAGAAGACATACAGGAAGTAAACCCTAAAGGGAACAGCAGCAGAAGACAGACAGGAAGTAAACACTAAAGGGAATAGCAGAAGAAGACAGGCAGGAAGTAAAGATGAAAGGGAATAGCAGAAGAAGACAGGCAGGAAGTAAACACTTAAGGGAACAGCAGAAGAAGACAGACAGGAAGTAAACACTAAAGGGAACAGCAGAAGAAGACAGACAGGAAGTAAAGATTAAAGGGAACAGCAGAAGAAGACAGACAGGAAGTAAACACTAAAGGGAACAGCAGAAGAAGACAGACATTAATTAACCACTAAAGGGAACAGCAGAAGAAGACAGACAGGAAGTAAACACTAAAGGGAACAGTAGAAGAAGACAAAATGGAAGTAAACACTAAAGGGAACAGCAGAAGAAGACAGACAGGAAGCAAACACTAAAGGAAACAGCAGAAGAAGACAGACAGAAAGACAGGAAGTAAACACTAAAGGAAACAGCAGAAGAAGATGTGAAACTCCACATGAACCGGCTATAAAATGTATAATCCATTACATTTGTTATTCTCCCTTTAAATACTTCAACACACCAAGCAGAGGCGATCTCAATCTGTCTCCGAACAGCCGGGAGGCAAATATAACGTCTGCAGTATCTGAGAGATCAGGGAAGGATTGAGCCTCGAGCCGACTGAGTGTGGACGATGCTGCTTGATATCTTTAACACTTTTAATTACTTATGACTTTAGTCTTACAGGAAAACACGCTTCATCTTCTATTGATGGTTAACTCTGACCTAGAATAGATGTTTTCTGTTCGCACGTGTCTGGACGTCAGCAACAGCCTAATTAAAAAAAAAAAGCCTGATAAGAACAGTTTATTATATATTATTGTCATTTATATGATTGTATTCGACAAATAAATCTATAATTTCTACATTTCAGAATATTATGAATCAAGTTGTAAACTAGGGAACGTTGTTTTTCTAGAAAAAGGCATTAAAAGGGCAGGATTTGACTAAATGTCCAAAAAACTAATGTTGGGCTATAAAGGAACTACAGCACGGTCACATGACTTCACGTCACCACCGCTAAGCTAAAGGAGGCTAATGTTGGGCTATAAAGGAACTACAGCACGGTCACATGACTTCACGTCACCACCGTTAAGCTAAAGGACGCTAATGTTGGGCTATAAAGGAACTACAGCACGGTCACATGACTTCACGTCACCACCGCGAAGCTAAAGGAGGCTAATGTTGGGCTATAAAGGAACTACAGCACGGTCACATGGCTTCACGTCACCACCTCTAAGCTAAAGGAGGCTAATGTTGGGCTATAAAGGAACTACAGCACGGTCACATGGCTTCACGTCACCACCTCTAAGCTAAAGGAGGCTAATGTTGGGCTATAAAGGAACTACAGCACGGTCACATGGCTTCACGTCACCACCGCTAAGCTAAAGGAGGCTAATGTTGGGCTATAAAGGAACTACAGCACGGTCACATGACTTCACGTCACCACCTCTAAGCTAAAGGAGGCTAATGTTGGGCTATAAAGAAACTACAGCACGGTCACATGACTTCACGTCACCTCCGCTAAGCTAAAGGTGGCTAATGTTGGGCTATAAAGGAACTACAGCACGGTCACATGACTTCACCAGACCACCGCTAAGCTAAAGGAGGCTAATGTTGGGCTATAAAGGAACTACAGCACGGTCACATGACTTCACGTCACCACCGCTAAGCTAAAGGTGGCTAATGTTGGGCTATAAAGGAACTACAGCACGGTCACATGACTTCACGTCACCACCGCTAAGCTAAAGGAGGCTAATGTTGGGCGTGATGATGTTTAGTTGTCTCGTTTAGACACTTGTTTGCAACTAGCGTTTTTAAATCCACCAGTGGGGTATTTACTGATGTATTTTATGTCGTAGAATAAAAATCTCTTCAGCTTGTGTTAACCACAGTCCTTATTTCAGGATGACAACCAAAAACACATTCAGAAAACCAGTGACCTCCAGACCAGGGGACAGGAAGTGCGAAAAAGTTGGCCCATGCCAGGATTTTAGATTTGTACATTACACCTATCCCATCTTTAAATAAACCAGATGTTCAAACCCGAACAGAGGAGAAGTCTCCCATCACATTTCCTCCGTACTGACACACGTCTTAAATCCACCTGCCAGTGCGTTTGTTCCTCAACATTAGTCGAGTTTCAGCAATATGTGAGGCAGGTAAACATTGACAGCAGCGCAGAGACGGAAACACACAGGGGAAGTTATCAAGAAACATCTCAGAGTGGAAAATAAATCCACAGTCTCAGAGAGAGCGGGCTCGGCTTTCTGTCAAAACAACAGCGCTCACTTCTTATTACTGTCAGCTGGATGTTGGATTTAAAAAAAGGGAGGAATATCTTTTAAAATGTAGTAAACAGGAAAACATCCCACAGCTAATGATGGCGGCGGCGGCAGCGTTTGATGTCATCTGGGACCGAAGCTTTCCACACGACTGGTGGACGGTGGCTGATTTCCTCTGAGACGCTAAGGTTTTTAACAATCTCACACACACTAAAAATAGAAACAGATAGAACGGGGAAGTAAACCTGTCTCGAAGATATTCAAGTCCCACTGAAGAAAACTTGAGGGTAATATCTTCAAGGTTACTTTATGTGGCTTTGGCAAATACATTATTATTATTACAGATCTTAAGTTCCTCCAACAGTGCAATATACTTTATATTAGGAAAAACGTGTTGCAGATTCAGCTGTGTGCGTCACTCTTTAGTGTCCCCTGGTCTCCCAGCTGTGTACATCACTCTTTAGTGTCCCCTGGTCTCCCAGCTGTGTACATCACTCTTTAGTGTCCCCTGGTCTCCCAGCTGTGTACATCACTCTTTAGTGTCCCCTGGTCTCCAGCTGTGTGCGTCACTCTTTCGTGTCCCCTGGTCTCCCAGCTGTGTGGGTCACTCTTTAGTGTCCCCTGGTCTCCCAGCTGTGTGCGTCACTCTTTAGTGTCCCCTGGTCTCCCAGCTGTGTGCGTCACTCTTTAGTGTCCCCTGGTCTCCCAGCTGTGTGCGTCACTCTTTAGTGTCCCCTGGTCTCCCAGCTCTGTGCATGACTCTTTAGTGTCCCCTGGTCTCCCAGCTCTGTGCATCACTCTTTAGTGTCCCCTGGTCTCCCAGCTCTGTGCATCCCTTTTTAGTGTCCCCTGGTCTCCCAGCTGTGTGCGTCACGCTTTAGTGTCCCCTGGTCTCCCAGCTGTGTGCGTCACTCTTTAGTGTCCCCTGGTCTCCAGCTGTGTGCGTCACTCTTTAGTGTCCCCTGGTCTCCAGCTGTGTGCGTCACTCTTTAGTGTCCCCTGATCTCCCAGCTGTGTGCGTCACTCTTTAGTGTCCCCTGGTCTCCAGCTCTGTGCATCACTCTTTAGTGTCCCCTGATCTCCCAGCTGTGTGCGTCACTCTTTAGTGTCCCCTGGTCTCCCAGCTGTGTGCGCCACTCTTTAGTGTCCCCTGGTCTCCCAGCTGTGTGCGTCACTCTTTAGTGTCCCCTGGTCTCCCAGCTGTGTGCGTCACTCTTTAGTGTCCCCTGGTCTCCCAGCTGTGTGCGTCACTCTTTAGTGTCCCCTGGTCTCCCAGCTCTGTGCGTCACTCTTTAGTGTCCCCTGGTCTCCCAGCTGTGTGCATCACTCTTTAGTGTCCCCTGGTCTCCCAGCTGTGTGCGTCACTCTTTAGTGTCCCCTGGTCTCCCAGCTGTGTGCGTCACTCTTTAGTGTCCCCTGGTCTCCCAGCTCTGTGCGTCACTCTTTAGTGTCCCCTGGTCTCCCAGCTCTGTGCATCACTCTTTAGTGTCCCCTGGTCTCCCAGCTGTGTGCGTCACTCTTTAGTGTCCCCTGGTCTCCAGTTGTGTGCGTCACTCTTTAGTGTCCCCTGGTCTCCAGTTGTGTGCGTCACTCTTTAGTGTCCCCTGGTCTCCCAGCTGTGTGCGTCACTCTTTAGTGTCCCCTGGTCTCCAGTTGTGTGCGTCACTCTTTAGTGTCCCCTGGTCTCCCAGCTGTGTGCGTCACTCTTTAGTGTCCCCTGGTCTCCTGCTGTGTGCGTCACTCTTTAGTGTCCCCTGGTCTCCCAGCTGTGTGCGTCACTCTTTAGTGTCTCCTGGTCTCCCAGCTGTGTGTATCACTCTTTAGTGTCCCCTGGTCTCCCAGCTCTGTGCATCACTTTTTAGTGTCCCCTGGTCTCCCAGCTGTGTGCGTCACTCTTTAGTGTCCCCTGGTCTCCCAGCTGTGTGCGTCACTCTTTAGTGTCCCCTGGTCTCCCAGCTGTGTGCGTCACTCTTTAGTGTCCCCTGGTCTCCCAGCTGTGTGCGTCACTCTTTAGTGTCCCCTGGTCTCCCAGCTGTGTGCGTCACTCTTTAGTGTCTCCTGGTCTCCCAGCTGTGTGTATCACTCTTTAGTGTCCCCTGGTCTCCCAGCTGTGTGCGTCACTCGTTAGTGTCCCCTGGTCTCCCAGCTCTGTGCATCACTTTTTAGTGTCCCCTGGTCTCCCAGCTGTGTGCGTCACTCTTTAGTGTCCCCTGGTCTCCCAGCTGTGTGCGTCACTCTTTAGTGTCCCCTGGTATCCCAGCAGTGTGCGTCACTCTTTAGTGTCCCCTGGTCTCCCAGCAGTGTGCGTCACTCTTTAGTGTCCCCTGGTCTCCCAGCAGTGTGCGTCACTCTTTAGTGTCCCCTGGTCTCCGTTGTGTTTGAGCTTCTTCAGCGTTTAGTTTTTCGTCCTTGAAGCTGAAGTTTGTATTTTTTCATTACGTTTTTGAAAAATACAAAACCTGAAATCAAACAACTTCCAAACGGGGTAAAAACATTTACATTTAGACAATCTATGATGAAGGTATTCAGCATGCATACCTCGCCTCAAGATTCAACGACTTTAAAGATTTTAACATATTCTAAACAAGGAAACAGGAAGTAGAACGACAACCTTCTTGACGACAGTCTGCAGACGGTCTGATGTTTGAAGTCTAATCCCCGTCAGAAGTCGTATTAAAGTTTCACAGCGGAGGAGGAATATCAATGCTGGGAGATTAGCGGGATAATTCCTGTCCTGATACCCGGGGGTCCTCGTGTTGCCACAGAGCTGCCCTTGGCGTGCCTTTGTCATTTGTCATGTTTAAAGCAGGCTGTCGAGGGAGTGTTGTGGGGGGAGGGGGGGGGGCACCGCCTCAGGATACGGGTCATATTTCATCGTTTAAGAGGAGCATCAACTCCCTGAGAGATAACAGAGGGAGGATTCACACCCACAGATATCAGGCCTGATCATCAGAGAGAGAAGAGACTGCAGAGAGGTCTGAGTACTTCTACTTTTACTCAAGTACAAGATCTGAGTACTTCTACTTTTACTCAAGTACAAGATCTGAGTACTTCTACTTTTACTCAAGTACAAGATCTGAGTACTTCTACTTTTACTCAAGTACAAGATCTGAGTACTTCTACTTTTACTCAAGTACAAGGTCTGAGTACTTCTACTTTTACTCAAGTACAAGGTCTGAGTACTTCTACTTTTACTCAAGTACAAGGTCTGAGTACTTCTACTTTTACTCAAGTACAAGGTCTGAGTACTTCTACTTTTACTCAAGTACAAGGTCTGAGTACTTCTACTTTTACTCAAGTACAAGATCTGAGTACTTCTACTTTTACTCAAGTACAAGATCTGAGTACTTCTACTTTTACTCAAGTACAAGACCTGAGTACTTCTACTTTTACTCAAGTACAAGATCCGAGTACTTCTACTTTTACTCAAGTACAAGATCGGATTCCACTAAGAGGGAATGAGTCCTGAATCCTAGAAAGAGTCAGCATTTGAGCACTTCCTGATCCCTGGTTTGGAAGTCAATGGTTTCCTGAATGTGATTTTGGTTGTTATCCTGAAATAACAATACAAAATACACATTCAGAAGAACATAGTCTGTCACCTCAGGAAGCATCTGTGTCTGCGTCCTGATTAAAGAGCAGCAGATGACTTGTATTTCCCAGCCTCACTCTGTACCTGCCAGATATCAAAAACATGCATTTGTTTATTTTCTCTCCTCGCTGCGCAGCAAACAGGGAGCGAGCGTTTAAGTGTCACCGCCAGGTCTCAGGGACATTTGTCTTTATTGACAGAGTGCAGACAAACACAGATGGATGCTGACTCTCCCACTGTTTGACATCCTGAAGCAAAAATATAAATCAAATAACTTTATTTATGTGCCGTCTTTCAAAAGTTGCACCGTCATTGCACCGAGTCAGGGAAGCAACATGGAGAAATGCCAAATAGGAAAAAACCCTCTTTCATTGACTACCAGAGACAGGAAGTAGATTTACTGAATACTGTACTTACTCACAGTTTGTAAGGACTCAAACTGGGAACAGATTATTTGTTAACGGTATTACTACTTTACTGAAGTAAAAGATCTGAGTACTAACTGAAAATTACAGGGACCATGGTCCAAGTGGCTCACTGTGATGTCATTGGTATATCTACACTGTATATACAAATGACAATATAAGCATTGAGTCTTGAGTCTCATGTGAATCACGAGTACTCGTCTCTGCTAATCCAATCTCTCTCTAACGTTACCATTCCTCTGACGCTGTGAAACTTAAATGTGCCGGGGATTAGGCCACAATTTGCAAACTTGCAGCCTCAAAGTCAAACGGGGGGCAGAGAGGCAGAGAGTAATCCGTGAGAAGCCAATCGTGTTGAATGTGAGCATCTTTCTCCCCGCGATGCCACTTCCTGTCTCTCTGTTTCTGTACCAGATCTGTCAATTATGTGTCCTCGCTGCACCCAGAACACTTCAGCCCACTCTTCGTCATGTTTGAAGTTTCACTCATTTACCACCGTCATGTCATCTGTTTCCTGTGAGAGGCTATATCCTGCTGATGTTCAGGTGTATATCAGTATGTAGTGTCTCTACTTTAAAGACTCCTCTCCTGCTGATGTTCAGGTGTATATCAGTATGTAGTGTCTCTACTTTAAAGAGTCCTCTCCTGCTGATGTTCAGGTGTATATCAGTATGTAGTGTCTCTACTTTAAAGAGTCCTCTCCTGCTGATGTTCAGGTGTATATCAGTATGTAGTGTCTCTACTTTAAAGAGTCCTCTCCTGCTGATGTTCAGGTGTATATCAGTATGTAGTGTCTCTACTTTAAAGAGTCCTCTCCTGCTGATGTTCAGGTGTATATCAGTATGTAGTGTCTCTACTTTAAAGAGTCCTCTCCTGCTGATGTTCAGGTGTATATCAGTATGTAGTGTCTCTACTTTAAAGAGTCCTCTCCTGCTGATGTTCAGTTGTATATCAGTATGTAGTGTCTCTACTTTAAAGAGTCCTCTCCTGCTGATGTTCAGGTGTATATCAGTATGTAGTGTCTCTACTTTAAAGAGTCCTCTCCTGCTGATGTTCAGTTGTATATCAGTATGTAGTGTCTCTACTTTAAAGAGTCCTCTCCTGCTGATGTTCAGGTGTATATCAGTATGTAGTGTCTCTACTTTAAAGAGTCCTCTCCTGCTGATGTTCAGGTGTATATCAGTATGTAGTGTCTCTACTTTAAAGAGTTCTCTCCTGCTGATGTTCAGGTGTATATCAGTATGTAGTGTCTCTACTTTAAAGAGTCCTCTCCTGATGATGTTCAGGTGTATATCAGTATGTAGTGTCTCTACTTTAAAGAGTCCTCTCCTGCTGATGTTCAGGTGTATATCAGTATGTAGTGTCTCTACTTTAAAGAGTCCTCTCCTGCTGATGTTCAGGTGTATATCAGTATTTAGTGTCTCTACTTTAAAGAGTCCTCTCCTGCTGTGACTACACCACAAACGGCATCGAGGACGTTTTCCCTCTTAAACTGGAACCAAATCACGATCACATCAAAGCATGTTGAACTTGTAGAGGAACACACACAGAGTCTTGAATCATCAATCCCCGTCAGTTGTTCCTCTCAAATCCTCGTCTGCATGAACAGAAAAACAAGCTCAGGATCATTCATCACTGCAGACACCAAGTTAACCTGCAGACTGACCTGGAGCTGAGGAGAAACCTGACAGAAACAAGACCTGCTGCTTTCTTTTCATTACTGCGAACACATGTGACCGATGGTTCAAGCAGCCGCTCATCAGTCTGATTTAAATAAAGGAGAGGAACTGCAGCGATTTGTCTCCGCAGGATCACGATCAGTTGAATAATCATCAGTCAGATAAACACAGAAATGTGCACACCAAACGTCAAAAAGGAAAATTATTCTACACGATTCTGGCCAAGATTTACATAATCTTTTAACCGTAGGCTACAAATTATTACGGTTAATAATAATAAATAATAATAAATACAAATTCAGATTTAACCAACAGTGATAAACAGAGACAGAGTTTTTTTGTTCTGAGAAAAAAAAAAATCTTTACTTTTTTTTCCTAAAATGTCTTTTCAAATAAATCTCAGAATTCTGGGAAAAAAAGTGTTTTTACTTTTTTCAAAATATCTCAGAATTCTGCAGAAAAAAAATAATTTTGGGGTTTTTTTCCCAAAAAGAAAAAAGCATTTTAGATTTTTTTTTCTAAAAATCTCAGAATTAAGACAAAAAAATATTTGGGACTTTTTTCGAAAAATAACAAATCTCAGAATTCTGCGGAAAAAACATAATTTTTTGTATATTTAGAATTACTTTTTGAATAAATCTCAGAAATCAAACAAAAAAATATTTTAGACTTAAAATAATAAAAATCTCAGAATACTGCGGAAAAAACAAAGTTTCGTTTTTTTTCTTAGAAATCTCAGAATTCTGTAAAAAAAAAAGGTATTTTAGATTATTTTTAAAATACATCTCAGAATTCAGACAAAAAAATATTTTGAACTTTCTCGAAAAATCTCAAAATTATTAGTAAACAATGATTTATTCATTTTTTCCAATAAATCTCAGAATTCAGACAAGAAAAAAATAAAACAGTAGAGTTAAATAATACTAATCTTTAACCCTACAAAAAATATGTAATTTAACAGATTTTTCAGTCATTCCTTCATTCTTTTGTCTTTTCTGGATCACAACTGACCCATATTTATTCACGGGTATTTCAATCCTCTGGTTGCTTTGGTTTGACGGAAGAAGCTGAGCATTTCCAACGAGGGAAATTCTGATTTCATTCAGTCCCTGTCCTGCAGAGAACGCCGCACCGCATTCAGCCCAGATTCCAGCTTTATGGCGATGGCTCCTTCAGACAAATCGATCTTTATATGAACATCCTAAAATCATTTAGGGCTAAAGTCATATCTTTATCCAATCATATAACGGTATCTATTTTACTTTTCAATGAGTGTAAATGTGTTGAGACGTATACGTTTTGGCCCCACCCTGATCAGTGGGTCTGATGAAGGAATCAGAAAGCATCAGCTGCAAAATGTAAACCATGTTATCGTGCAATTTTTGCGTACAACATAACAACACAACAACAACAGCACTGTTTGTAAACAAATATCCCCTTCCCTAAAATGCAGTGTGCACATTTAAATACTTATTTTATAATTGAATAGGGGACTTATTTCACTGTCGCACCACTTAAGCGCCCTTCGCCACTTTTTCAACGGTATAGTGGTATATGAAAAATGCATATTATACGGTTTGGAGTTCACAGTGTTCCCTGCAGGAATATGGAATCAAGCATCAAAGTAAAAATATAAACAACATTATTTTAAATGAGAGATGAACGTAGCCGTGTTAAAACAGCAAAGCATGCTGGGAGCTCGGGGTCCGGAGGAACGACTCACAGCATTAACCTCGATTAAAACTGATCTTCAGTTTGAGGAGAAGAGCTGCTTTTACACTTTCAGATGTATTGATGCAGTCTGTTTAAAGAAGTCCTCTGCTGTCACCTTTCCTGTAGTGTGTAATATAGGTTTTAGTGCATGTAAATGGTCTGTAAAGGTTAAAATCCCTGTGTTCCCTCCAGAGGGGGTTTCTCTCCCCCCTTTTCTTTTATTTGAAAAAACCAACATTGACGATTTCCCTCAAAAACTTTGATTTTAAACCCTTTTACTAAATGTTGACTTTTAGATTTTACATTGAAAAATATCCTTAAAAATAAGATTTTCTTTCCGTTTGTTTGAATTGTGTTCAACCCCATTGAAGTAAAAGTAATAACATGAAACAAATCCTTATTAAACAACCAAGTACTCAGTGTTTCCTGGTAGAGCTTTAAATGTATATTTACGTCTGAATCTGCCTCCTGATACAACACTTTATTTGAATGTGTTTTTATTTATTGTTGCATCTGCTGCCTCCAAGTGTGTCACTCCCCCCGGCGTTAGCATAGTTAGCGTAGCGCTTCCCTCTGCCCTCATTATGTCAGCGTCTGAGGGAAGATCCACCGCGGCTAAACGAAGCATCACACACACCAAGGGATATCCCAGCAGGGCGCAGGAGTGTGTGTGAGCGGAGTGTGTGTGAGCGGAGCGTGTGTGAGCAGAGTGTGTGAGCGGAGCGTGTGTGAGCGGAGCCTGTGTGAGCGGAGCCTGTGTGAGCGGAGTGTGTGTGAGCAGAGCGTGTGTGAGCGGAGTGTGTGTGAGCGGAGTGTGTGTGAGCGGAGTGTGTGTGAGCGGAGCGTGTGTGAGCGGAGCGTGTGTGTGTGAGCGCAGCGTGTGTGAGCGGAGTGTGTGTGAGCGGAGTGTGTGTGAGCGGAGCGTGTGTGAGCGGAGCGTGTGTGAGAGGAGCGTGTGTGAGCGGAGCGTGTGTGAGCGGAGCGTGTGTGAGCGGAGCGTGTGTGAGCGGAGCGTGTGTGAGCGGAGCGTGTGTGAGCGGAGCGTGTGTGAGCGGAGCGTGTGTGAGCGGAGCGTGTGTGAGCGGAGCGTGTGTGAGTGGAGCGTGTGTGAGCGGAGCGCGTGTGAGCGGAGTGTGTGTGAGCGAAGCGTGTGTGAGCGGAGTGTGTGTGAGCGGGGCGTGTGTGAGCGGAGTGTGTGTGAGCGGGGCGTGTGTGAGCGGAGTGTGTGTGAGCGGAGTCTTTGATGTGTTACAAGGGAGGAAAACTATTTTAAACAACAGCTAATCTCATTCTTTATAACGTCAATGAATATCCCCCAACTGTTGGTCTTCATTTTTAATTATCCTATTTATTATTAACATTGTTTATTTATAATTATTTTCATATTTTTGTCTTTATTTGAATTATAATTGTTTTATTAATTTGGTTTTATTTCTGTCTTAATTTACTGAGTTTTATTGATCTGTTGTTAGATTTTTAATTAGCAATAACACTCTTTTATTGGTCTATTTTTCTTACTTTAATTATTTATTTTCTATATTTTTGACTTTTTTTCCAGCATAATTATTATTATTTATTTATTTAAATGTTTGTGTTTTTTATTTATAATTGTATCTTTATTTCATTATTATTGTTAGTTTTTTATTGTATTAATCAATTGTGTCTAATTTCTGTATAGAGAGCAATAGGAGCGTGCGTGTTCCGTAGTGATGTCACTATGTTCAAGAAGTAAACAAAGGAGCCTTTGCCGACCATTTACATGCACTCAAACAGGAAATCCCCCAAAAAACCTCAAGTATCAGTATGTAGCGTCTCTACTTTAAAGAGTCCTCTCCTGCTGATGTTCAGGTGTATATCAGTATGTAGCGTCTCTACTTTAAAGAGTCCTCTCCTGCTGATGTTCAGGTGTATATCAGTATGTAGCGTCTCTACTTTAAAGAGTCCTCTCCTGCTGATGTTCAGGTGTATATCAGTATGTAGCGTCTCTACTTTAAAGAGTCCTCTCCTGCTGATGTTCAGGTGTATATCAGTATGTAGTGTCTCTACTTTAAAGAGTCCTCTCCTGCTGATGTTCAGGTGTATATCAGTATGTAGTGTCTCTACTTTAAAGAGTCCTCTCCTGCTGATGTTCAGGTGTATATCAGTATGTAGCGTCTCTACTTTAAAGAGTCCTCTCCTGCTGATGTTCAGGTGTATATCAGTATGTAGTGTCTCTACTTTAAAGAGTCCTCTCCTGCTGATGTTCAGGTGTATATCAGTATGTAGTGTCTCTACTTTAAAGAGTCCTCTCCTGCTGATGTTCAGGTGTATATCAGTATGTAGTGTCTCTACTTTAAAGAGTCCTCTCCTGCTGATGTTCAGGTGTATATCAGTATGTAGTGTCTTTACTTTAAAGAGTCCTCTCCTGCTGATGTTCAGGTGTATATCAGTATGTAGTGTCTTTACTTTAAAGAGTCCTCTCCTGCTGATGGTCAGGTGTATATCAGTATGTAGTGTCTCTACTTTAAAGAGTCCTCTCCTGCTGATGTTCAGGTGTATATCAGTATGTAGTGTCTCTACTTTAAAGAGTCCTCTCCTGCTGATGTTCAGGTGTATATCAGTGTGTAGTGTCTCTACTTTAAAGAGTCCTCTCCTGCTGATGTTCAGGTGTATATCAGTATGTAGTGTCTCTACTTTAAAGAGTCCTCTCCTGCTGATGTTCAGGTGTATATCAGTATGTAGTGTCTCTACTTTAAAGAGTCCTCTCCTGCTGATGTTCGGGTGTATATCAGTATGTAGTGTCTCTACTTTAAAGAGTCCTCTCCTGCTGATGTTCAGGTGTATATCAGTATGTAGTGTCTCTACTTTAAAGAGTCCTCTCCTGCTGATGTTCAGGTGTATATCAGTATGTAGTGTCTCTACTTTAAAGAGTCCTCTCCTGCTGATGTTCAGGTGTACATCAGTATGTAGTGTCTCTACTTTAAAGAGTCCTCTCCTGCTGATGTTCGGGTGTATATCAGTATGTAGTGTCTCTACTTTAAAGAGTCCTCTCCTGCTGATGTTCAGGTGTATATCAGTATGTAGTGTCTCTACTTTAAAGAGTCCTCTCCTGCTGATGTTCAGGTGTATATCAGTATGTAGTGTCCCTACTTTAAAGAGTCCTCTCCTGCTGATGTTCAGGTGTATATCAGTATGTAGTGTCTCTACTTTAAAGAGTCCTCTCCTGCTGATGTTCAGGTGTATATCAGTATGTAGTGTCCCTACTTTAAAGAGTCCTGCTATGATTGCTTTCAGTCTGATGGATTTTCTATTTAAAAAACAACCACAAGTCACGCAACTTCATTTTGTTTTTCCATCTGAATGAAAGTAACAGACTAAATTGTGACTACATTACCCAGCATGCACAGGAGTGTTCTCCTCGTTATCTCTGCCCTCATTTGCATCTCAGTTTGTCTCGTCGTTGGGGATGAGATGTTTTTAGAAACCCCGCGGGCTCTTTGTGTTTCTTCGCCTCAAACACTTTGTACCTGATTTCCTCTCAGTGGGTTTTCAGCGTTTTTGAAAAACCAAGTGAGAAAAACAGAACAAACAGATGTTTTTTACGCGTCTGCACAGATCCCCGGAGACTTTGAGGAGCAGGTTTACGGAGAGGCTTTGTGATGACTCTACTTATTATAATTATTAAAACATGAAGTCTGAATGCTGTCAGAGTTTCAGCTCCAGAAGCGTCTGAGCTGAAGGAGTTGAAGTTTACAGACAGGTCTCTAATAACCATGCGGCACATTTCACTTTCCTTCCTCTTCTGTAAACTAAAATACGACTTCTCGAGGACTGCCACACACTCCGCGTCATGCCACTAATAACACCAAGAAAATAGAGTTGGATATGAAGTGTAGGAGCCATTAACTGAGTTTATTATGTACGTTTTGTTTTCATTTGGATTGTTTAACCTGTTAAGGCATTTTCAAGTATCAAGTAGACCCTCCAGAAAAACGCGGGCTAAAATCCTTGATTATGCGATTAAACATGTTTTTATGTGATTTTATGCGGTGAAATTGCGGAAAGTTGCGAAATATGCGGGGGAAAAGAATAACAATTTTTTAAATATTGGGCTGTCTTATTTATTCTCTCTCTCACACAACCTGCCACTAACGTTAAACCCCTTTACTATTTAATTAAACACATTCAATGTTTATTGTAAAAGCAATTGGGCTATTTTAATCACACACACACACACACACACACACACACACACACACACACACACACACACACACACACACACACACACACACACACACACACACACACACACACACACACACACACACACACACACACACACACACACACACACACACACACACACACACACACACACACACTTCTCCGACTCATTCTGTTTTCATTTACTCGTTCGTTATCTGCAGCTTCAATCTTGTAGCTACTCACTTCGTTTCTTGTAGCCCTCTAAAGGGTTTTGGAGGTTGATCCCTCGGTGAACGTGAGTTGAATGGCTTTCTTGTCCGCAGCAGCAGAAAGCACTTTAGAATGTTTGAATGAATCAAAGTGGGTCGCCACCGTCGATTTTCTCTTATGCTCCAACACACAGTTGCACGGGGTGCAGAATAGTTCCCCCCACGTTTTGCCCGGTCTTTAGTAGAAATGTTCGTCGGTAAATGAGCTCTATACAGTGTTGTTTACATTCTGTGATGCGCGAGCTGATGACGTCACGACGAGTTAACTTCTTTTTTTCTCAACTTTGTGGAAAAATGCGGGGATTATGCGGCCTTTTGAAAATCTGCGCCATTTTGCTGATTATGCGGTAAATTCTGAGATCGCAGAATCGCGTTTTTCTGGAGGGTCTAATCAAGAATAATGTACCTACATTTGGATTGAGTTATAACAGAACCTATGAGGCAACACACCTGTAGTGAATGGTCCAGTGCTTCGTATATGTTTCTGTATGTGGCCCACAGTGAAAAAGGTTCTGGGTTTTTAAAATTGGACGGTTCATTTGTCTTTTAGTCTGAGTGCTGCTGACAGGAAGGCAAGTGCTAGAGAGTGGTTAAACTATAGGAAACACCTGCCCTCGATGAGTCGATTTACATAATGAATGATATGTTTAAGATGGAAAGGAGTACGTTTGCTTTGAGTGCAGCAGGGAATCTTTTTGAAAAGATACATGATGGATGTTACACCTAAAGGACCATCATTGCTTTGTTTGAATGGTGGTATTCACACAGGGACTACCCTCTGTATGATGTGATACACAGAGAATAATCTTTCTGCCACTATCATAATATATTTCACACGTTTATAAAGCATTCAACAACACAAGAAAAATAAAGACGTCTCCCAGTGTCAGAGCAGGCTCTTTCCCAAAGTCCTGAGGACTCTCCTTCACTTCCTCCCTTTGTAACCCCACGCTCAATTACATCACTCAAGTAGAAGTACAGATACTCATGTTCAAAAATACTCTGGTGAAAGTAGAAGTACTGACTAAACTTCTTTACTCAAGTCAAAGTAAAGAGGCTTTGAAATGTACTTCAGTAAAAAGTACCCATAACTAGCAGCTGTTTCAAAGAGTACCTGACCTCCCTTTATATTAATAGAACAATAATGTCATTGTTAGCTAATGAATGTTTCCATGGTGACCAACGGCAACATGACAACGTTTCCATTGGTCCCTCTTCTTTAGAGAAGACCAGGAAATGATGGATACACGGATCGTGTTCAAATCAATAGGCACGCAATGATTCTAAATAATAATGATCACGCCACCAAACACACATTCAGACTAAAGGAACCAGCCTGTTTGGAAAATGAGAGAAGTAGAAAGTACAGGTATTTGAGTTCAACATGTAAGAAGTAGAAAGTACAGGTATTTGAGTTCAACATGTGAGAAGTAGAAAGTACAGGTATTTGTGTTCAACATGTAAGAAGTAGAAAGTACAGGTATTTGTGTTCAACATGTAAGAAGTAGAAAGTACAGGTATTTGTGTTCAACATGTAAGAAGTAGAAAGTACAGGTATTTGAGTTCAACATGTAAGAAGTAGAAAGTACAGGTATTTGAGTTCAACATGTAAGAAGTAGAAAGTACAGGTATTTGAGTTCAACATGTAAGAAGTAGAAAGTACAGGTATTTGAGTTCAACATGTAAGAAGTAGAAAGTACAGGTATTTGTGTTCAACATGTAAGAAGTAGAAAGTACAGGTATTTGAGTTCAACATGTGAGAAGTAGAAAGTACAGGTATTTGTGTTCAACATGTAAGAAGTAGAAAGTACAGGTATTTGAGTTCAACATGTAAGAAGTAGAAAGTACAGGTATTTGGGTTCAACATGTAAGAAGTAGAAAGTAGAAAGTCGTCAGTAAAATAAGTAGTGGAGTAAAGTACTGATACCAGAAACATGTACTTAAGTACAGTAACAAAGTATTTGTACTCCACAACTTCCCACCTCTGCGCTCAGGTTAAGGAGCAGATGCTAGGAGGATAGCTTTCTGAATGCAGCCCTGGTTTCCTGCTCTCTTGTGATCGTAGGAGTGGGTTTCTCCTCCGCAGACTGCTGCTCAGCAAACACCTCAAATGGAAAAAGTGACAGCGTCGCCCTCGCACTATCAAACCGCTCCGAGAGGCAGTCAGACCTGTCAGTTTTCTGCGTGTGAGATCTCACTCTGCAGCCGTCTGCAGCTTCAATCAGCCGTCTGCAGCTTCAATCAGCCGTCTGCAGCTTCAATCAGCCGTCTGCAGCTTCAATCAGCCGTCTGCAGCTTCAATCAGCCGGGAGACTTTTACAGAAACACAGCGGCAGCGTATAATGAGCGCTGAGTACAAGTACAAGTAAAAGTGGCAACAGGGAATGGGATCCACGGTGCATTCAGGGGCGTCTCGGCCATATTGGGAGGATAGCGTCTATATCAACATCAGTGGCCGTCAATATATATCAGCGGTTCCAGTCTCTGTCAGGTGTGTTGCATCCGGAATGAATGAAGTTTGTGTGAAATAACAAAATAACCCAAAACGTTCAAGGTATACACATTTAAATAAACACCTAAATAGTTTCCGTCATGTTCAAAAGGGGCAAGAAGAAGCTTAAACACGTTTCTGGTCCCCCTCGAGCAGAAACTGTTAATGAAAATAAAAGCTCAGGTCATCGTCCGTGATATTTCATTCTTTGTTTTTGCTTCTGGGTGCATGAAACAACCTGAACGACTCACTGTGAGTTTAATAAGGCGGAGGGTTTCATTGACTCACATGACGGGGACGACGTCGCCTCGTTAGTTTAAAGAATGAAATGTAATCCCATGGTGCTTTTTTGTTTGTTCGTTGGTCATACCGTGACATCCAGTGATTACAGAGCCTACTGACCAAGGGAAGAAGTGACGCTACCCCGCTGTACAGGTTAAGCTCCTCCAACACTAACCGTGTTGTCGTCCCGTTCCCATTATCTACACCACAGATGACTCCTAAATGCTTCTGGAGACACGGAACAACCTACTTGCTGTGTCTCGTTCAAAAATGTTAGTCTTGTCGTGTTTCTTAATGGTTAGTAAAGTCATTTTTGTCTCGTCTTCCACTTCCTGTTTTATTTTGGTACTCTTTTGTGTCTCGTTCCAGGTCCCTTGACTCCCTGTCCTTGTGTCCATGCCGTTATTAACCTGAGTGTTTCCACCTGTTCCCACTTACCTCAGCTTTAAATACTCCATTCAGTGTTTCTCACAGAATTGGATTCTATTTGTGGGGGCACCGCACCGCACCCCCCCCCCCGGCAACAAAAGCCAAAGGCCCCTTAACCTATTCGGGTGGTCCATGCATCCACCCCCCCCCTCAAATAAGATAATACATGCGAGTTCATGGCTAATGTAGACAACGATCTTGTTGCTCTGTGTTGCGTTGTTAATGAGTGAGAGACCGGAGTTGAGGGTCCGTGGGGGGGGTTTATTCTCCCAGAAATATCATTTATAATTTACAATTCAGGCATCTAGCAGACTCCTTATTCCAAAGCAACTTACAATGACCAATTACAGGGACATTCTCCCTGGAGCAACCGAGGGCTAAGTGCCTTGCTCAAGGGCACACTAGTAGTGGTGTTCCAGGCAGGATTTGAACTCACAACCTTCCGATCATCAGCCCACCTCACTATCCATTAGACTAACAACAAATACAAATAATATATATTTTTTTTTTTTATGAGATCCATTTGTGGCGGACGATATTCATTTGTGGCAGCCCACCACCGATAAATCAATGCATGGGAAACACTGCCAGTCTCCTCTCGTCTTGTGCCAGTTCGTAGCCAGCGTTTCCTCTTGCCTGTTTCATGTTCCTGAGTTCTTTGTTTCTCATTCTGAGTGATACTTTTTGATAAACCTTATTAGTTATATTATTCTGAAATAAAGTATTTTTCTTATACTCTAACTCTCTCTCCTGGAGTCGTGCATTTGAGTCCTACTGCCTTGCGTTTCAAGTTCGTGACACTACTGGTTATAAGACGGAGGGTTTCTTTGACTCACATGACGGCGATGACGTCGCCTCGCTGGACTTCGTAGTTCCTGACGCTCCATCGGTTCAGCAGAACGACGTCACAGTCAGACCCCCCCTCCGGGTTCAGGGAGGGCTGCAGAGACAGAAACACAGATTATATGGACTCTCATATTCTTATTATTAATGTATGTACAGGTACAATGAAATAAAGACATTTCTGTAAAACCTCTCGGTCATTTCCCTCTCTTGTTTAGGAACGAATAATAAAATAGGATTTGTTTGCAACTGGTCAAAGATGCTTATCCCCAGATCAAGGTTCAAGTTTTACTTTCCCTCAACAAACTTTGGGTTTAACTCAAATGCTTCGCTGTAAATGAAAAATGACAAGGCTAAATAGACAATAACACAGAAGACTATTTCAATCTCCCTTCAGGGCTTCCATCGGCTCAGATCTGCAAAGGAGGTCCATTATCCTCTTTATTTATTTGTCATGAAGACAGTTTGTGATTGGTTGGTCATCCCCATCCCTTCTTTAGCGAACAGTATATTAAAAACCTAATAGAAATGTTCTCTGGCGTGTTTAGTGAACGCCTTGCTGACAGCTCCGTCACACACCTGTCCTCCTCAGATACTACACACTCATTACTCTCTGTTTGTGTCACTTCCCCTGACGACGAGCGTTTCATTACACAGGAAGTGAGCAGGCCATTTCACGCCTGCCGACTTAATATTTCCTAAACTAACTGACAGCATGGAGACACACATTTCTCTACATGCTGTCTCTGATGCCGCTTTCACACCAACACGGTTCCAGGGCCGGTTCGGAGCTAGAGCGAAACTCGATTCTTACCAAGCTACGTCACGTCATACGTCACGCTTACGTCGGAAGCGGGGGCGGGATCAACCTCCTGAACAACAACTAGAAGCCCATTATCCGAGGCATCACCTACCCGTCGGGAACCCTTCACCCACGCTCCTTCACAAAACTACAGGTACGGGCGATGGAGGTCAAAATATTGAAATGTTGAGATAAAGTAAAAATATTGACATTTGGAAAAAAGTCAACATATTGAAATTGAGAAAAAGTCCAAATATTGATATTTTTGGAAAAAGACAAAATATTGAAATGTTGAGAAAAAGACCAAATATTGAAATTGAGAAAAAGTCAAAATATGGACATTTCGAGAAAAAGACAAAATATTGAGGAAAAAGTCAAAATATTGAGGAAAAAGTCAAAAAATTGAAATTTGGAGAAAAACTAAAAATATTCAAATTTGGAGAAAAGTCAAAAATGTGAGATTCTCAGAAAAAAATTTAGAATCTTCCCAAGAGGAAGCTGGAGGGGAGTACGCGGTCCAAAGCAATTTTACAGCAATTGCAGCGAAAGATGGAAACCGCTGGTTGAAAGTTGCTTGTGACGAACGGACATTTCGTGGCGAAGTCGTCCCATTATTTCCATTTGGTTTCGACAAAACAAAAGTAAAACGAGCAGCGCTTCAATACAATCGGCCATTGTTGTCGATGTGAGGGGTTTCCGCGCGGTTTGGCTTTATGAAGCAGGCACGTAAACGGTTACGTCATGACGCAAAGGATGACGCAGCAGCACTCGGGCTCTGGGCGGTGGGAACAAAACGGAGGCTGAAAATTAAAAAGGGTTCCGAACCAGAAGAGCACAAGAGGAGAACGGGAGCTGCGTTACAGCTACATGGCAGAGTGTCGTTTTTACAGCAGTGATGCAGAAGCTATAAGTTATTTGTCACTATTATGATTTATATTTTATTATTACATTTTATTTTTATTGTATTAATGTGATTTTTTTTTATTTTATTTTCCTTAAACGATAGCAGAGAGATGCAAGTGCCGAAACATGTTTGAAAATGAAATGTTTTTTGGGTCAGAGAATGTAAACATAGTGAAAAATGTACTCAACATATAGGGTTTTGAATGGGCGTGGCAAAATGACTCTACAGCGCCACCTGGATCCCAGCCCTATCAGCGAACGTCCAACATGTGTGACATTTGGTCTGTATATGTAACACAGGGAGAATGTTAAAAAATGATATCGGAGCGAGACCGTAAAACCAACAGGAAGTGGGATATTTGGAATGTAAGGCATTTGTGTGCTACGACACAGGAACAGTGCAGCAGAGAGTCGGACCATTCATTTAGTTTTTACAGCCATGATATAATTAGTTATAAGTAATTATTACGATTGTTATTTTACTATGTATTATTATGATTATTTTAATATTATTATTTATTTTGTTTTATTATTTGTTCAGCAATAAAATCACAGATTTAAGGGACAATTTATTTTTTGAAAATAATTTTTGGAGCAAAACATTCAAACCTGTTGAAAATGGGCGTGGCTCAACAGCGCCACCTGGATCCCAGCCCTATCAGCGAATGTCCTACATGTATGAAATGTGGTCTGTATATGTAACACAAGGAGACGGTAACACAATTATATTGGAGCGAGACCTTAAAACTAACAGGAAGTGGGATATTTTGAATCTTACTTTATTTTTTGATAATTAAATGGACTATTTTGTTTCCCTCTCCTGTAGTGTGTTCTAGGTTTTAGTGCATGTAAATGGTCTGCAAAGGATAACATCCCTGTGTTCTGTTTTAATATATAATAAGTGTAAAAAAATGTTATGGAGTTTCAAGAGATTATTTTATAGTTTGTACACACATGCACTTTGAAGAAAATACAAACTATTTAATGAAAGATGAAAATCGACTAAGTCACAAAGCAGGTGAATAAATAAATAAAATATTAATCAAAATAAAAGCAAAAAAGTAATTGAAAATACAATTCCATAAATAATCATATAAGGAGGAATAATAATACAAATGTATAATTAAAACAACAGGATGTTTAGAGTTACATTAAAGCTGGTTTCAGGTGACAGTGACACATGATTTTAATCAGTTTAAGACCTTTGAAAAGGTCCACACACACACACACACACACACACACACACACACACACACACACACACACACACACACACACACACACACACACACACACACACACACACACACACACACACACACACACACACACACACACACACACACACACACACACACACACACACACACACACACACACACACACACAGTACTATATTATTTAAAGAATTGAATCAATGTACTATAATAAATTAATGATTTACATGACATATTTACATTTATAACAGGAAGTTTAAATCTAAACCTTGCATTTATTTATCGACTTATTAATCAGACTCTAGGAAACCCAAGCCAAGAATAAAGAGAATCAATTTGATATAATATATTATTAACTTAATGAAAATCCAGTCAAACACACGAACATCTTTGGATGGAAGTTCATGGATGTATTTTCATGACTCTTCACACACGTCGGATTCTCCGACAGAAAATTAAAAAGTCACAACGTCGTCTGTATTCATACCGCCGTTACTCAGGGAACACTGTTCCCATGACAACAACACAAGCAGTGCAAACACACACACACACACACACACACACACACACACACCAACACACAGAGTGAGAGAGAGAAAGACACATACAGACAGAAAAACAGACACACACACACAAACCATTGAGAGCCATTGAGTCCCACCCACACAAACAGAGGGAGAGAAACAAACACACACAAATACATACACAAGCACACACACCAGAGAGACACACACACACACAAATACATACACAAGCACACACACCAGAGAGAGAGAGAGAGAGAGAGAGAGAGAGAGAGAGAGACACACACACACACACACACACACACACCAGAGATGGGGTCGTTACTCAAAAACGCGTTACTTTACTCGCAGGGCCGCCCCTCCCTACAGACAGATCACGCAGACTGCTGAGGGAGCCTCATCTGTGGTCTCATTTATAACGCCGTGTGTAGGATTCACGTGGGAAGGTTGCTTACGTAGTAGAAATCCAAAAGACAGGTACAGAAATGTTCCGACATTTTCAGATTCACCAAACATTGCGTACCGGCGAGGAAAGTTCGTATGGCACATCCTACGCCTGTTTCCCTTTATAAATCACAACCGACTCGAAATGCGGTGAAGCTTTTGCGGGCTTCACGTAACGCCCATATTTGCCTATAAATAGTCAAAGAAACGCCCTTTCATTCATTCATTCATTTTGACTGACTGCATGGAGAAGATAGCAGGAAATGAGGACAGAACAGCTCAAACAGACATCTCATACCGTGTCAGATTTTGGTTATTTTGGGGAGGTGGAGATAAATCATATTGATTGGTGGATGCAGTTTGAACCAGAGTAGCAGCATGGAGGTCGGATCGTCACCAAAATAAATAAATAAGTGGTCCGAAAAAGGTTCATGACCAAATAAATACACATAGCCAGGGGTGCACATAAGTGGTACGCAGGTACGCATGCGCGGCAACAATCTGAAATGCGTACCGTCACTTGTGTCACAAAGCGCATTTGCGTACCGACGTAGGCTACTTGTGAAGCTTTTCCAGAAGGCGGTTAGATCCCCGGACGACAGTCGGTTTCCGTGTGCACAGACAGGGCTGCTGTTAACGTCGGCCTGTACAGCAGCACTGCGCTAAAACAGCTGATCACAACGTTCACACGCTCTGTGGTTCCCCCCCCCCCGTTGACATTCGCGATACAGAGGGCTTCATGGGAACTTTGAGGGGAGCCAGAAGTTGGAGTACCAAACACTGACTCCAGGTACTCATCTGAGTACCTCACTGAGAAAGTTGTGTGCACCCCTGCACATAGCCTTCCTCAGGCAGTGTGTTTGTACCGGGGACAGGAGACCCCCCCCCCCTTAATGAGAAACTGTAAGAAATGATCGGGGAATCCCTCCGGAGTGGAGTCATGACGACTGGATCTGAATTATGTTTTTGTATTTGGTGGTTTGTGTCCCAGCTGTCGATCAGCTGTGCGCAGCGTCTCCACTGCAGCCTGTGCATATCCGTATTTATTTATTTCTCCCAGTTATGTTTTTGTGTGCACTGAGGAGTCTCAAACAGGCGTTTGTTAAATGATTTTAAGATTGGCTTTAATCAATGTTTGAAAAGGAATTCTTCATATATGATAAATGAGAGGTAGCATTTTATTGATGGTATTATTTCCACATATTTCTCTCCATTCTTCTTTCTGCCAACGGTGTTCCAGTTTGTCGTCTCTCCCGTTTTTGTGCTTAGTGCGTACGCATGGGTTAGAGTTTGCGTGGAGGACCGCACGTTTTCCCGTCAAGTTAGTATTTTATAAATCGCAAACATTGCGTAGAAACTGCCGTGCGACATTTTGTTAGCGTATATCCCTTTATAAATGAGGTGCCTGAAGCGCAAAGGCGGCACCTACAGTGTAAGCGCGCCACAGTTTTCGCCGCTGCGTGGCTCCACGAGCACCCCGTCGACGACGAAGCCTGCGACACAGAGGGCCTCATCATATAACTGCGTGTTCGCTGTTTACCATCATCATCATCATCATCATCATCATTATTTAAAGAGACTCTTGGTTCATTATCACAAGACATACAACACTCAGACTCATTACTTTACTCGACATCCTCACTCTGGATCCGGAGGTCCTTAGCCATTAGCTTCACGTTAGCATGTGTTCTTTGCAGGTGCTTGTTGAGGTTTGACGTTTTGTTTGCAGCAGTGGATAAAAGCTTCTGTCCTGGACACACTTTGCACCTCACCGTCACATTCCTGTCCTTTTTCCGGACGAACTCAAAATAATGGGCAGACTTCCACCCCTCGAAAGTTATCGCTGACTCAGCCATGTTTATGCACTGCATGTGGACGCGCAAGTCGCGCAAATGTTACGCAAACATAAACCTGCGGCGGAAATCCTTCTTGTCTTTCAAAGGGAGAATCTAGTCATTCTTTATGTTAGTAGGCCAACTCTAGTGTGATTACTGATTTATAAAAGTAACGCGTTACACTACTCCGTTACCGACAAAAGTAATATTATTACAGTAATGCGTTACACACAACTCTGACAAGCACACAGACCAGAGAGAGACACACACACACCATTGAGTTACACAGAGAGTGTGTGTGTGTGTGTGTGTGTGTGTGTGTGTGTGTGTGTGTGTGTGTGTGTGTGTGTGTCAGAATCACTTTTGAACCGTCATTTGTTCTCTCTAATCTAATCCACTTTAAGATGTTACAGTTCTTATGATGTCCCTCCCTGCAGAGACTACAGGCGGATGCCATTCAGTTCAAACACACAACATTATGTATGTCTTTTATTTACAAAGCTTTAAGAGGTTAATGTCCCCCGTTCAAACTTGAGAGTGAGCAGCGTCCACCACAGGATCCTTCACCTGACGTACCAGCAGAGAGCATGATGGGAATATTCTCATCTCATAAATTACATATTATCCAGCAGCAGATGAACACTACTGAGGGGTCAATGTCTCTTTTTAATAACAGACACATATTACTCTGTCACACTGAAGCAACAGAGATTAGATGTTACAGTTACAGGCAGACTTTCGCTGCAGATATAGAAACACAAATGTTCCACATGAAGAAACATCTTCATCAACATCACATGCAGCATTTAGAGAACATTCAGCAACTTGAGGAGACATGGCAGCGTTTACTAAAAGCTGCAGAAACCAAACGCTGCAAATACAAAACGCTGAAGAAGCTCAAACACAACGGAGACCAGGGGACACTAAAGAGTGACGCAGACAGCTGGAGACCAGGGGACACTAAAGAGTGACGCAGACAGCTGGAGACCAGGGGACACTAAAGAGTGACGCAGACAGCTGGAGACCAGGGGACACTAAAGAGTGACGCACACAGCTGGAGACCAGGGGACACTAAAGAGTGATGCATACAGCTGGAGACCAGGGGACACTAAAGAGTGACACACACAGCTGGGAGACCAGGGGACACTACAGAGTGACGCAGACAGCTGGAGACCAGGGGACACTATAGAGTGACGCAGACAGCTGGAGACCAGGGGACACTAAAGAGTGAGACACACAGCTGGAGACCAGGGGACACTAAAGAGTGACACACACAGCTGGGAGACCAGGGGACACTACAGAGTGACGCAGACAGCTGGAGACCAGGGGACACTATAGAGTGACGCAGACAGCTGGAGACCAGGGGACACTATAGAGTGACGCACACAGCTGGAGACCAGGGGACACTAAAGAGTGACACACACAGCTGGGAGACCAGGGGACACTAAAGAGTGACGCAGACAGCTGGAGACCAGGGGACACTATAGAGTGACGCAGACAGCTGGAGACCAGGGGACAATAAAGAGTGACGCAGACAGCTGGAGACCAGGGGACACTAAAGAGTGACGCACACAGCTGGGAGACCAGGGGACACTAAAGAGTGACGCACACAGCTGGGAGACCAGGGGACACTAAAGAGTGACGCACACAGCTGGGAGACCAGGGGACACTAAAGAGTGACGCACACAGCTGGGAGACCAGGGGACACTAAAGAGTGACGCACACAGCTGGAGACCAGGGGACACTAAAGAGTGACGCACACAGCTGGGAGACCAGGGGACACTAAAGAGTGACGCACACAGCAGGAGACCAGGGGACACTAAAGAGTGACGCAGACAGCTGGAGACCAGGGGACACTATAGAGTGACGCACACAGCTGGGAGACCAGGGGACACTAAAGAGTGACGCACACAGCTGGGAGACCAGGGGACACTAAAGAGTGACGCACACAGCTGGGAGACCAGGGGACACTAAAGAGTGACGCACACAGCTGGGAGACCAGGGGACACTAAAGAGTGACGCACACAGCTGGAGACCAGGGGACACTAAAGAGTGACGCACACAGCTGGGAGACCAGGGGACACTAAAGAGTGACGCACACAGCAGGAGACCAGGGGACACTAAAGAGTGACGCAGACAGCTGGAGACCAGGGGACACTATAGAGTGACGCACACAGCTGGAGACCAGGGGACACTAAAGAGTGACGCAGACAGCTGGAGACCAGGGGACACTAAAGAGTGACGCACACAGCTGGGAGACCAGGGGACACTAAAGAGTGACACACACAGCTGGGAGACCAGGGGACACTAAAGAGTGACGCAGACAGCTGGAGACCAGGGGACACTAAAGAGTGACGCACACAGCTGGGAGACCAGGGGACACTAAAGAGTGACGCACACAGCTGGGAGACCAGGGGACACTAAAGAGTGACGCACACAGCTGGGAGACCAGGGGACTTTTGCTTCTGTACTCTGTGCTCTTTCATTCCAGTAAAACTCCTCAGAAACCATTAGAAACCAGTATTTGACCAATAAACAAAACAACTGACAAAACTTTGAACTATGAAATATATTAAACTTTGGTGAGCTTCAGCGGGGTAATGCCATATAGGAGCTCCCTCACAAATACCCAGGGGTTAAATTGGGCTGGGGCTGTCCGGGGCTAAGCCCTGGCACACAGGACGATGCTCTGACGTCATCACCCTCACACATTTGTCATATGTTTACAAAAAAGGATATATATGTTATGACTTTTCTCGTTCTTAATATAGACTATATTTAGGGTCGATATGTGTTGACTTTACTTTAAAATAGCAGATCTCTGTGACCGGATATAGTTTGGCTTAGACCCCGGCCCCACGAGAACGCATACGGTAAAACGCATACGCAAACGCAAAAAAGTCTTCCGTTCACACGCATTCGATTAATTAACGTGTCCGTTCACACTAGACCGCTGGAAATGCTGGAAACTATGTAGTACATATGCCAGGCCTGTAAGTGGCGCTGCTGCCGCCCGAAATACACCAAAAGCAACGAAGAAGACCCCGGAGCATGGTTGCCATGGTTGCCCTTCTGTCTATTCTCCGCGGTGGACGGCTGTTCTCCTGCTGTATCTCTCAGGTAGTCCACCAGCAGATGAAAATAATATAATAATATTTAATAAACGGTGCCTGCCTCTCTTTTCCTCCCCCTCTTCTGACAGCCCAGCAGCAGCAGGAGACGTGGGGAGAGGGAGGCGGGCTCTTTCATCGTTATCAGAAAATGATCATATAGGGCTTACACACGGAGCCGTTGGACCCCCAGAGCGTTGCGTATGCCGGTCTACCCACCTTGGGACCAGGGGACACTAAAGAGTGACGCACACAGCTGGGAGACCAGGGGACACTAAAGAGTGACGCACACAGCTGGAGACCAGGGGACACTAAAGAGTGACGCACAAAGCTGGGAGACCAGAGGACACTAAAGAGTGACGCACACAGCTGGAGACCAGGGGACACTACAGAGTAGGGATGTCCCGATCACCTTTTTTTGCTCCCGATCCGATTCCGATCATTTGATTTTCACAATTTGCCGATACCGATTTTTCCCGATCCGATCTTTATGCAATGCATTAAGAGAAAAAAAAGCATTCAAGTTGTCCCTTAAGGTTATTTTTCTTAATTTAAATTTGATATTCTATCCAACATGGATATAGCTTCTTTCTTTCACAGCAGCATTGGATCAGTTCAGTTGTGCAGCATTGGATCAAAACTAAATAAAGCTTTCAGTACTCGTTAGCTTACTGCTACAATTAGACACTGCGCCCACTCTGTTGCCAGATTTGAGAGAAATAAGCAGGTCTATGAAAACAAGCCCCAAAGAAGCAACACATACATGATGTTGTGTCATTTGAAACCAAAACTAAGGCCTCAGGATGACTTTAAGATTTGAACATGGTCATTTTTGTTTTGTAACATTGAATACAATATTAAAAAAAAGTATTTATAAAAAAAATAATAATAAAAATCCCGATCCCCAATTTTTTTCTCCCGATTCCGATCTTTTGAAAATCACGTGATCGGCTCCGATCCCCGATAACGTGATCGGATCGGAACACCTCTACAGAGTGACGCATAAAGCTGGGAGACCAGGGGACACTAAAGTGTGACACACACAGCTGGGAAACCAGGGGACCGGAAAGAGTGACGCACAGAGCTGGGAGACCAGGGGACACTAAAAAGTGACACACACAGCTGGAGACCAGGGGACACTAAAGAGTGACGCACACAGCTGGGAGACCAGGGGACACTAAAGAGTGACGCAATCAGCAGGGAAACCAGGGGACACTAAAAAGTGACGCACACAGCTGGAGACCAGGGGACACTAAAGAGTGACGCACAAAGCTGGGAGACCAGGGGACACTAAAGAGAGACGCACACAGCTGGGAGACCAGGGGACACTAAAGAGGGACGCACAAAGCTGGGGGGCCAGGGGACACTAAAGAGTGACGCACACAGCTGGGAGACCAGGGGACACTAAAGAGTGACGCACACAGCTGGGAGACCAGGGGACACTAAAGAGTGACGCACACAGCTGGAGACCAGGGGACACTAAAGAGTGACGCACATAGATGGGACGCTTGGTGACGTTCAGAATGATAAAGCTGAACAACTGACTGTTGTTTGAAACTTACCTGAAAGTTTTGATGGGCTTAATTTAACAATGTGGTCACATGACTCCCTAAAGGTTTACAAGTGTAAACTCCTCATTTAGCCTCCTCTGGAAGTTTTGTCTCTGGCAGAGGTCGACTTCACGACCCGCCACACGCAGCTACATGAATAAACAACAGGAAGCAAACAGGCACTACTAATATGCATGCTCATTAAAAATAGAGGGCAGATTGTTTAATGCATAATGCAAAAACACAGCAGGGATAATAAGCAGCACGACAGGAAACCAAATCGGTCAAAACCCAAGAGCACTCGTTTTGTTTCAGTGTTTCATATTTGTCCGTCTCTGCCTCTCAATGAGCAGCTTGTTTACCGTCGGGACCAGAACAAACTTAAGTCAAAGTAAACAAACCAAACTGTAAAAGTGAAAGTCCTGCATGCAAAATCTTACTTAAGTAAAACTAATGTTGGGCTATAAAGGAACTACAGCACGGTCTAGGGATGTAACGATACCAAAAACTCACGGTACGATAAT
>NC_136903.1:1643436-1690236 GCF_949606895.1 Notothenia rossii | reverse complement strand
TCGCTCCTCCGGCAAAAATAAGGCCATCGGTGAGACCGAGACCGAGGAGCGAGGAAATGAAAAATAAGAGAAGTGAGAAAGGGCCCTAGATTCCAACGGGTCCGTCTGCGTCGCGATACGGTGGAATCGAAGGGTAACACTCATCTATGGTAACACTGACCTGATCTGTGTTTCATTAGAGGGTCAGTTAGCAGCATCTAGTGGACAGCTAGCAGAACTACACCCCCTCTCACACTGACCATTCACCCTGATCTGTGTTTCATTAGAGGGTCAGTTAGCAGTATCTAGTGGACAGCTAGCAGAACTACACCCCCTCTCACACTGACCATTCACCCTGATCTGTGTTTCATTAGAGGGTCAGTTAGCAGTATCTAGTGGACAGCTAGCAGAACTACACCCCCTCTCACACCGACCATTCACCCTGATCTGTGTTTCATTAGAGGGTCAGTTAGCAGCATCTAGTGGACAGCTAGCAGAACTACACCCCCTCTCACACTGACCATTCACCCTGACCTGTGTTTCATTAGAGGGTCAGTTAGCAGCATCTAGTGGACAGCTAGCAGAACTACACCCCCTCTCACACTGACCATTCACCCTGATCTGTGTTTCATTAGAGGGTCAGTTAGCAGTATCTAGTGGACAGCTAGCAGAACTACACCCCCTCTCACACTGACCATTCACCCTGACCTGTGTTTCATTAGAGGGTCAGTTAGCAGCATCTAGTGGACAGCTAGCAGAACTACACCCCCTCTCACACTGACCATTCACCCTGATCTGTGTTTCATTAGAGGGTCAGTTAGCAGCATCTAGTGGACAGCTAGCAGAACTACACCCCCTCTCACACTGACCATTCACCCTGACCTGTGTTTCATTAGAGGGTCAGTTAACAGCATCTAGTGGACAGCAAGCAGAACTACACCCCCTCTCACACTGACCATTCACCCTGACCTGTGTTTCATTAGAGGGTCAGTTAGCAGCATCTAGTGGACAGCTAGCAGAACTACACCCCCACTCACACTGACCATTCACCCTGACCTGTGTTTCATTAGAGGGTCAGTTAGCAGCATCTAGTGGACAGCTAGCAGAACTACACCCCCTCTCACACTGACCATTCACCCTGATCTGTGTTTCATTAGAGGGTCAGTTAGCAGCATCTAGTGGACAGCTAGCAGAACTACACCCCCTCTCACACTGACCATTCACCCTGATCTGTGTTTCATTAGAGGGTCAGTTAGCAGCATCTAGTGGACAGCTAGCAGAACTACACCCCCTCTCACACTGACCATTCACCCTGATCTGTGTTTCATTAGAGGGTCAGTTAGCAGCATCTAGTGGACAGCTAGCAGAACTACACCCCCTCTCACACTCACCATTCACCCTGATCTGTGTTTCATTAGAGGGTCAGTTAGCAGCATCTAGTGGACAGCTAGCAGAACTACACCCCCTCTCACACTGACCATTCACCCTGACCTGTGTTTCATTAGAGGGTCAGTTAGCAGCATCTAGTGGACAGCTAGCAGAACTACACCCCCTCTCACACTGACCATTCACCCTGATCTGTGTTTCATTAGGGTCAGTTAGCAGCATCTAGTGGACAGCTAGCAGAACTACACCCCCTCTCACACTGACCATTCACCCTGACCTGTGTTTCATTAGAGGGTCAGTTAGCAGCATCTAGTGGACAGCTAGCAGAACTACACCCCCTCTCACACTGACCATTCACCCTGATCTGTGTTTCATTAGAGGGTCAGTTAGCAGCATCTAGTGGACAGCTAGCAGAACTACACCCCCTCTCACACTGACCATTCACCCTGATCTGTGTTTCATTAGAGGGTCAGTTAGCAGCATCTAGTGGACAGCTAGCAGAACTACACCCCCTCTCACACTGACCATTCACCCTGATCTGTGTTTCATTAGAGGGTCAGTTAGCAGCATCTAGTGGACAGCTAGCAGAACTACACCCCCTCTCACACTGACCATTCACCCTGACCTGTGTTTCATTAGAGGGTCAGTTAGCAGCATCTAGTGGACAGCTAGCAGAACTACACCCCCTCTCACACTGACCATTCACCCTGATCTGTGTTTCATTAGAGGGTCAGTTAGCAGCATCTAGTGGACAGCTAGCAGAACTACACCCCCTCTCACACTGACCATTCACCCTGACCTGTGTTTCATTAGAGGGTCAGTTAGCAGCATCTAGTGGACAGCTAGCAGAACTACACCCCCTCTCACACTGACCATTCACCCTGACCTGTGTTTCATTAGAGGGTCAGTTAGCAGCATCTAGTGGACAGCTAGCAGAACTACACCCCCTCTCACACTGACCATTCACCCTGATCTGTGTTTCATTAGAGGGTCAGTTAGCAGCATCTAGTGGACAGCTAGCAGAACTACACCCCCTCTCACACTGACTGGGCTCAGTAACTCTGAAGTGAATCTTTGCAGTCCTGAGAACAACTCAGTTTAGAAACAGAGTATTTATCAGCAAAGGCAAGTGGGCGGACAAAACAGATATAATGATAGTCAGTGCTAGAGAGATAGACCTCACTCTAGTGATGGCAGTTTGACACTGAAGCTTCGAACGGAGCTTCAACCCTGGACTTCCTATTCCATAGAAGCAGTGCTTCGAAGCTTGCTTCAAATCACGTGACATGTGACGTCCGAACCAGCAACCGCTTCATTTCCTGAATGAATCAACTCACTGGTTCGCCGTCCAATCAGGTGATTCAATGCACTGCCTCGTCTCGATTCTGACAGGTGACAGGTTGAAACAGTTTCAAATTTGAGCGCTTCAACAATTTATAACCGCTCTAAACAATGCGCAATGTGTGGGTTGTTGTCGTTGTTTGCATTGATGCTGTTGAGTTGTTTTTGGCATTGCATTTGAATTGGATCATTATAGAGCAAGCCAGGAAGAAAAATAGGTCGTTCTGGCTCGTGAAACACTTTGAAATGTGGAGAAGTTCTGAACAAAAAGAAAATGAGTAATATAAAAACACTTTAAGGAATAGGTAGCCCAGTGGATAGAGCCGGCGGCCAGGATGCGGCGATATCCTCCGCGCAGCTGGTTCAAAGCTCTGAATAGTTAAACTTTGAATCGTTGCTTTTCAACTTTAATACTTTAATAACTGATAAAAGGCCCTCTCCGCCCAAAAAATGTCCAGCACTCTCTAGTCTCTTCTCAATAACCCAATACACACTATTATCAATCTTTAATTGCAAATAGAACAGGATATTCAGTCTTAGTGTGTATCGAATATTTTTCAAGGCAAAGATGCGTTAAACCCACTGCAGCCTTGCACTTCGCCAGGAGAGGTCGCTGTAACTGAAGCTTCGAGAAATGAAACTCTTTCCGACACAATTGTCCAAGTGGTTCGACGCTTCATTCAAAGCTTCATTTTGCCATCACTACCTCACTCTCATATTATACGTTTCACTTTGTGTACAAGTTCCTCCTGAGTGGAAAACTACTGCAGCACTTCACCCCCCTCCCCCCCATGTCCTCTGCAACTCAGAGCGGAAGTACCGAGTTCCTCTTTCACGGAAGTCACATCTGTGACAGTTGGTGTTCAAACTGCTGAATAAAAGGAGATATAAGGGAATTGCAGGCAGAACCAGGACTGAGGAGACGAGATCAGCCGTGTTTCTGTGGACCTGAAGAGAGCTCAGCAGGTGAGAACCCTCCCACAGGAGTCTGTTACAAAAATGAAAGACATTAAGAGCATTAAGAAATAGTGCAGCGGAAGCACATTATAAAATGTTATTTAAAAACAGTCAAAGACAAAAGCAAAGCTAATTAAATAAACATAAAACAAGTTTATATCGATTAACACAGGTATAAAAAACATGAATAACAGTTACAGCGCTGTTTGAGATATGAATAGTTCACTGAAAGGGAAAGTCTTCAGCCTGGATTCAAAAGGACCTGCAGGTTTTCTGGGAGTTTGTTCCAGATGTTTGGAGCATAATAACTGAACTTCTCCAGGTTTAGTTCTGGTTCTGGGGACAGAAAGCAGACCAGAAGACTCGGGGCCGGGGCCAGAGTTGCTGGAAGAGGACGTGGTTAGTCAACAGGAAGTAGCAGCAGTTATTTTAAACTAAAAGCATAACTTTGACGAGGCCAGGATATGTTCATCTGTCACACTGCTCAAACAATAATGACACAAACATAATGTGATATGAAGTAGTACGAGTACTTTCAGGTGTGTGTGTGTGTGTGTGTGTGTGTGTGTGTGTGTGTGTGTGTGTGTGTGTGTGTGTTGTGTGTGTGTGTGTGTGTGTGTGTGTGTGTGTGTGTGTGTGTGTGTGTGTGTGTGTGTGTGTGTGTGTGTGTGTGTGTGTGTGTGTGTGTGTGTGTGTTGACGGCATAGTGTTGCACATGACCCAAAGATTTGCAGATATGGAGCACCTGAACTTTTTTCGGATACTGGAACACACATCATTCGCATCGTTCTGCAAGCCTGCTGCATTTCCCAGCAGTGAGCTGGCTCAGCTGATCAACACCTATCCATTCTTTGATGAGCAGAAGTTAAGGAATGAGCTGCACACGCTTTATTATTGAACTCAACGTTTGCTTAAAAAACTAAAATCACAGCCCATTAATTTCGTCTTTCTTTCATTCTATCGATGCGGACATGATTTGGGGGGGTGGGGTCTAACCTCATCTAGTGTAGTTTGGGGGCATGCACCACCAGGAAGAGTTTTTAAATGTTCAAGTTAAAAGCATCAATCTGGTGCACTTTGAGAGCAACATGAAGAGATCTATGGATACATCTCTCAACATCCATATGAAACAGAACTGTAAGCAGATTTTTTTTCTTTATGGATATTTTACAAATCACTTCCCTTTTAAACTGTTTCTTGTTTATTAATAACAACTTTTTTTACTGTCATATATTATTGTATACCTGTTTACTTTATTCTCTTGTTTTTCTATAACTATAATGATCATATAAAGATGTGCCTTTACCTCACTGGTTGGAGAAAAAGCTTCTTCTATTCGTTAGCATAGCTAGCTAACCAGATGCTAATAACAACAAAGTTATTAACTGTATGATCAGTATGACAGATGAACAGATCACCACTGGGCTTTCAACTAAAGACACAGCCACACAGACACTGCGGCATGTGTACAGCTCCTTATGGGTATTGCAATTTGTGAAGTCACGGCCCGGAGCCGCGTTCTGGTGCTCTCCGTCAGAACTGCACCCCTGTCAGACGAGACTTATACCACGTGATGACACTTTAGGCTCGTGTTGTGTTCAAGGACCCTGACCTTGGCCAGGAAAAACAGGCACTCGCTTGTTTAATTATTTTGCGGTCTAGATTTCTTGAATTGTTTTCTTATTTGCGTGTGTTTATAAATTACCTCGAGGGCCGTACCAAATGGTCTCGCGGGCCGTATACGGCCTGGAGCCCGGAGGTTCCCCAACCCTGCCCTAGGTAGTGACATCATCAATCGTGTGGTACAGCAGCTAACCAATGAACACAGTTAGTAGTCGCAGCTACTTACATAGACAATGTGGTACACAGTAATACATGGAGTCATACATACACTATACATGTCTGTATGTTATCTCAACACCCCCACTTATGAATTATGTGCTTACTGTTTACCTGTTCATATCTCATAAACAAAACAAAAACATGGTACAAATGATTTAAATGTGGGCTTCTTCAACACATTTTACACACCAAACATGTTCCCTTCAAATTTCCTCAGCTTCACTTTGGAAACAAGCTTGGTCATCACAACTGCAACCATTTCGTCTGTAGGACAATAAACCAGTGTCATCTTTCCCTGCCTTATGGTGGACCTTATGAAGTGGTACTTAATATCCACGTGTTTACACCTTTGTCTACACACAGGATTTTTAGCAAGGGCTATTTTCCCCTGATTGTCCTCGTTTACAACTGTTTTCTTATACACATATGTGTCTATCCCTTCCAGTTGCTGCTCCAAGTAAATACACTCCTGTATTGTTAGAGCTAGAGCCATGTACTCAGCTTCACATGTGGAAAGCGCTACTGTAGGCTGTTTCTTGGTTTTCCAAGAGACTAGTGAGCTGTCCTTACCCATGCTCACATAATACCCTGTCATACTGCGTCTATCTGTTTTATCTGCCGCCCAATCAGCGTCACTATAAGCCTGTAGGCCTAGTTCCTCGCTGCTCTTTTTGAAACAAAGCTGTTTGTCTGCAGAACCCCTGAGATAACGCAAAACGTGTTTGACTGTAACCCAATGTTCATCTGTCGGTTCAGCAAAATATTGTGATAACTTGCTTACCACGAAACAGGTCTGGACGTGTACAGGTAGTCAAATAGATTAGGCTGCCAACAGTCTCTCTGTATTTCTTCACATCCACCATTTTAGGTGCATCTTCAGTGTAATCTAACTTTTGGTCACAAGGTGTCTCCCTTACCCTACACTCCTGCATGTCAACACGTTCCAGTATCTTTTCCACGTATCTCTTTTTATATTTGTCATGTCCGTCAACGTCTCCCTTAACTGAATGGACCCATTTACCTCCCACTGTTTTCCTGCCCTCTTTCAATTTTGTCAGGGTAAAAGTCTGATTGTCTTCTAGAGACTTAATTTCCTCATCCATCGCTTTTCCCCAGTTTTCTGACTCAGTCGATGTCATGGCCTCTTTAAAGGTCAGAGGTACACCGCAAACTGCTCTGTAGCAATAATCTATACTAGTGAGTGTTTTATCCTCTTCATCACTATCTTCCTGAGTATAATCTCCCAAGTACTCTGGGGGTTTGCGCTCCCTACTGGGATATCTCCCACTGTCTGAGGCATGTGACGCCACCCTAGGGTGCTGTTCGCCATCATCCTCTGGTGCTGACTGTGGAGCGTTAGTCTGTACATCTGTGCTCAATACATAGGCTGTGGGGCCTTTACTCCCTCTTCACAGTCTTCCTCTGAATCCTGTTCGAGCCTCTGTGTCTGAGTCTCGCTATCACAAGTTGTGCTGGTGATAAACTTTACTAGTCTGTGCTTCTGCACCTTCTCGTTGTCGGGGTTGTAAACTAGATAGGCGGGGCTTCCCTTGTCATGCCCTACCAAACATCCTTTCTCACACCTAGTATCTAATTTCCCCCGGTCCTGCTGGTACGCATAACACACTGCTCCAAACGTATGCTTCCTAGATAAGTTACACTTTTCCCCTGTCAGTGCTGAATATGGCGTAGTGCCCGTGTGCTTATTAAAACACCGGTTTCTGGTATGAGCTGCTTCCTGATTGGCTTAGTGCCACAGGTTTTTAGGTAGATCACTTTCAATAAGCATATACCTGGCCATTTCAAAAAGAGTGCGCCCTTCTCTTTCAGCTGTCCCGTTTTGATGTGGGGAATAAGGACAAGACGTCTCATGTCTGATCTTGTTCTTTCTCAATAGTGTCTGAAACTCCTTACCAGTGAACTCAGTTCCGTTATCTGATCTAATGCATTTCACAGTCCCATAGGGAGCTACATCTGCCAGATACTTCTCAGTGGCTTGAACTGCGTCACTCTTCGCTTTCAGGAAATAAACAAACACTGCCCCTGTACACACACTCACTGTAAGTGAGTGCATATACCTGAAGCCATTTATGGACTCGTTGTTGACTGGACCAGCTAGATCAGTGTTCACCAACTCAAGTGGTGTGTTTGCTTTATCGGTCGGATGTCTGTTTCTTCTTTGGGTAAACTTTCCCTCTATGCATACTGTACAATCTTTATCAGGCTTACGCTTTGTACCCTTAATAAGCATACCTACAGTTACATCCTGCAGCTTTAAAACATCCTCATAATTACAGTGACCCATAATCTCATGCCACGTTTGGATATCATGGCTGACATGACACTTATCTTCAACATCACACTCTGTTTGCAAATAGCACATTTTCTTACATACGTAAATGTCAAACCTGGTACCATCCGGTAACATCAGAGCATCTTTACCTTCGTCGAGGAACACCTTGGCTCCGTTAGCTGTAGCAGACTTCACGGAAAAGAGTTCTTGGGGGTACGATGGGATGTATAGGGCGTTCTTCAGAGTCACTTTACACCGTCGTCCCTCGCTGTCTATCAGACACATCTCTGCTTCTCCTCTGCCTTGCGCCACCCCAAAGGTACGCCTCCCGTCTGCCAGTTCCATGTTGTGTCTCTCCGGCTTGAAGGTGCTGTCAAAAATCTTGAATTTGCCCTTATCGTTGATGATGTGAGACGACGCTCCCGTGTCCACGATCAATCCTTTTCTGTGGGTCTGCTGTCTCTGTAGGCTGATCCCTTCAGCTTGCACTTTGAGGGTGTAGTCACCTCCTCCCGCAGCTTCTCCGGTACCACCTGGCATGCTCGCGCACCGAGCGGCATCACCGCGGTCCTTCTTTGTGCACGCTTCTTTGTGTGCCCTTTGCTTTTACAAAAGCTACACCAGACTTTCTTTCTGCAGTCATCTTTTCGATGGCCTTTCTCTCCGCATCGCCAACACGCGCCGACGCGTTCTCCGTCGCCATCGGGGATGAACCGTTTGGCGGGCTTTCTCTTTGTCGCTGCTTGGACCCTCAGCACCCTCTCGCTCGTCTCGTCTGAGGCTGGGGCTGAATAAGTTCCTCAACTTCGCCTTGAACTGTCCCAACGTTACTTCAGTGTCACCGTGTGTCACCATTATTGTGAACGGCTTGTATTTTTCGGGTAATCCCCGCATAACCATCGCCATCATTAGTCCGTCACTCGGTGCTTCTCCCGCGCTCCTGAGTGCCGTAATGATCTGCTCAGTTCAGATAATGTACTCTGACACCGTTTCATTATCAGCTTTCTTCAGCGCAGTCATGGTTATATACAAGGTGACGATCCTGGGCCTGCCTTTTCCAATATAGTGCTCCCGTAATACTCTGAGACTTTCTCGGCCCTTGTCCTTCGTGTCTCTGAATATCAGGCCTAAATTATTATTATTATATTGTCGAGTAGCGGCGCTAACTCACAATAGGCGTCAGCATTGAGCTTGCCGTCTTGAGCCCTCAGTGCCGCGGTCAGCTCTCCAGAGGGTGCTCGAAGGATGGCCTCTTTCAATCCCACTCCGTGCATGCAACACAGCATCCTCTCTTCCCAGAGCTCATACTCTTCTGCTTTCCCGTTGAACGTGGGCCACTTGCTCTTCCTCGTGGTTCCATTCGCCATTGCTTTTGCGTTTGTAGCTTCAGTAGCTTAGCTTAGGTCCTTGTTAGCTTAGCTTTAGCTTCCCTCGGTTCTCCCGATGCTAAACTAGCTTAACACGTGGCTAACTAGCTACTCCTATGCTAACCGTGCTAACAGGCAATCTTCTCGCCTTGTTATCGCACGTGCGCTTCGAACTGTAGAATAATTCATTGCATCTGGGCCCATAACCTGTTAGCAGATTTAGACTTAAACCTTTTGTCTCCTGCAGCAGAAAGGTGAATAATCTCAGCAGTTCAAGTTTAGCCATTCATCACGGCATTATTTATTTTAGGCACACATCTCAAGAGGCTTGAGGACAGAGAGAGAAGGGGCGTGACTTCCAACGGTCTTATACCCTAGGTAGTGACATCATCAATCATGTGGTACAGCAGCTAACCAATGAACACAGTTAGTAGTCGCAGCTACTTACATAGACAATGTGGTACACAGTAATTCATGGAGTCATACATACACTATCCATGTCTGTATGTTATCTCAACACCCCCCTTCTCTGTGTGGGGAACATGACAGCCATACCAAAGCTCAGAGATGAGATCTCCAACTGTCCATGACTCTTCTCCATGTCAGAGCTCAGCACTCATTATTCACTCAAAGCTCTGTGTTGTGTTCCAGCCCAGAGGACACACCACATGAAAACAAAGAAAGCCTTTTTTTGCATAAACCCATTTTATTTCAGATGTAAGATTATTTAATATTTTCTGTTGGTATCTTTTGGATCCCTGCAGGGAGAAAAAATGGCGTCACTGAAAAAGATCCTCTTCAGAACTTTAGAACAATTGGGGAAAGAGGACTTTGAAGAATTCAAGTGGCACCTGCAGCAGGAGGTCCTAGGATTTGAAGGAATCCCAAAGAGTCGACTAGAGGATGCATGTCGGACACAAACTGTGGACCATATGTTTCTGAACTACGGCATTAACACTATTAAAGTGACCAGAACCGTTTTGAAGGAGATGAATCAGAATCTCCTGGAGGAGGAATTATCAAAAATCCCATCAGAACCGACAGGTAGGTCATTAGTTTAAAAATGGTTTTACACACAGGGAACCTGAGCTCAGGTAAATCACAATGATAACATGAATTGGATGTGTCCTCCTGATATACCACACAGAGAAACACCACCTGTACATGGTGTCAGGGTTTAGGTACCCCCATGGCCCTGAAAGCTCAGTGGTCAGGGTCAATAGTTTCTGGCAGGGTCACTTTTTAGATCAGCTACTTAGAAAAAAAGCAAGACAGGCAGACAAGGGCCTCATCCTGCAGCCAGGCACCGGGGTCTACACACCACTGGGTCTAAGGGTCTAATCAATGCAGGTTGGGTTGTAGGTGAAGGAGAGGAACATGGTATACAAACTTCAAACAACCTTCACCTCTCTGCTGGGGACGGATCTGGTGTCGGTGTGGGAGGTGGAGCAGGACCAACTAGACAAAGTAGGGCTCACCTCTACACATTGAACCGGCTCTGGAAAGAAACTCCTGGATAGGGATTAGACTCTCTGCTTTTCCAGAGTTACCCAGGTGACCTTTGAGGTTCATTGAGATGAAAGCTGTCCCTGTTCTCTCTGCCGACGCATCGACCAACAGTTCACGGTAACTTGCTCTCTTGCAGTCTCTGGGTCAGGGCACCAGCTGGGGATACATTCAGTAGTTAGGCTGGGGCTCCACATGTGCTAGGAGGGGTCAATAGAGTTTTCCATCCACCCTGTCTTATGGACGAAGGGAAAGATTATTACTGTGACCCCCCACGGCGTCTTGTTGATAGTAGGCTATTGCAGGACCACGCAGTATGTGGACAATTACTAAGAGCAATCCACTTCCTGTATAACTAGAGTGAGAGCTGAGTCCACATCCTCAGAGGTCGATCTGCCAGGGTCGTGCCTCGTCTTCCAGCAGCAGGAATAAGAGTCGTCAGGTTTAGGGCCATGGTTCTCTGAGGTTAACAGATTGTTCATTCTGGTTTCGAAAATATTGTTTTTCAAAGATTTTTTTTTGGAAAGCAACAAGATACGGCGTCTTGATCCAAGGGAAATAATCTACTTTCAGAAATGTGTAAAATTAGGAACCAAACTTGTGATGGTTATTTTATGTGGAAAGTATCATTTTCTCAATTGAGAGATTTATTTTTGTCTTCATTCAGAGCTTCTCACTCAGTGCCAAGGGAACCTCAAATTCAACCTGAAGATAAAAACTGAGAAAATCAAAACAACGGGTAATTCAAGACCTCTAAATGAAATCTACACGGAGATCCACATCACCATGGGAGAAACTACAGCTGAAGAACATGAGGTCAGACAGATTGAAACCGCATCCAGGAAACCAGACAGACCAGAAACAACCATCAGACAAGAAGACCTCTTTAAAGCCTCACCTGGAAGAGATGCACCAATCAGAGTGATGACAAAGGGCGTGGCTGGCATCGGGAAAACAGTCTTAACACAGAAGTTCACTCTGGACTGGGCTGAAGGCAAAGCCAACCAGGACATCCAGTTCACATTTCCATTACCTTTCAGAGAGCTGAATAGGCTGAAGAAAAAGTTCAGCTTGGTGGAACTTGTTCATCACTTCTTCTCTGAAACCAGAGACGCAGGAATCTGCAGGTTTGATCAGTTCCCGGTTGTGTTCATCTTTGACGGTCTGGATGAGAGTCGACTTCCTCTGGACTTCCTCAACACTGAAATCCTGACTGATGTCACAGAGTCCACCTCAGTGGATGTGCTGCTGACAAACCTCATCAGGGGGAAGCTGCTTCCCTCTGCTCGCCTCTGGATAACCACACGACCTGCAGCAGCCAATCAGATCCCTCCTGAGTGTGTGGACATGGTGACAGAGGTCCGAGGGTTCACTGACCCACAGAAGGAGGAGTACTTCAGGAAGAGATTCAGGGATCAGGAGCAGGCCAGCACCATCATCTCCCACATCAAGACCTCACGAAGCCTCCACATCATGTGCCACATCCCAGTCTTCTGCTGGATCTCTGCTTCAGTTCTGGAGAAAGTGTTGAAAACCAGAGAGGGGGGAGAGCTGCCCAAGACCCTGACTGAGATGTACATCCACTTCCTGGTGGTTCAGTCCAAAGTGAGGAACGTCAAGTATGATGGAAAAAGTGAGAGACATCCACACTGGAGTCCAGAGAGCAGGAAGATGATGGAGGCTCTGGGGAAACTGGCTTTTGAGCAGCTGCAGAAAGGCAACCTGATCTTCTATGATCACGACCTGACAGAGTGTGGCATCGATATCACAGAAGCCTCAGTGTACTCAGGAGTGTTCACACAGGTCTTTAGAGAGGAGAGCGGACTGTACGAGGACCCAGTGTTCTGCTTCGTCCATCTGAGCATTCAGGAGTTTCTGGCTGCTCTTCATGTCCATCTGACCTTCATCAACTCTGGAGTCAACCTGCTGGCAGAAGAACCAACAACCTCCCAGAAGTCTGAAGTGTTCAGACCCAAACCCAAACCTGAACTAACACATCTCTACCAGAGTGCTGTGGACCAGGCCTTACAGAGTCCAAACGGACACCTGGACTTGCTCCTTCGCTTCCTCCTGGGTCTTTCACTGCAGACCAATCAGAAACTCCTCCATGGCCTGCTGACAGAAACAGGAAGTAGCTCAGAGACCAACCAGAAAACAGTTGAGTACATCAAGAAGAAGATAAGAAAGAATCCGTCTCCAGAGAGAAGCATCAACCTGTTCCACTGTCTGAATGAACTGAATGATCGTTCTCTAGTGGAGCAGATCCAACAGTACCTGAGTTCAGGAAGTCTCTCCACAGATAAACTGTCTCCTGCTCAGTGGTCAGCTCTGGTCTTCGTCTTACTTTCATCAGGAAAAGATCTGGACGTCTTTGACCTGAAGAAATACTCTGCTTCAGAGGAGGCTCTTCTGAGGCTGCTGCCAGTGGTCAAAGCCTCCAGGAAAGCTCTGTAAGTGGAGATACAAACAACATTGATCGGTTTAAAACATGATAAATAAAATCAATTGTGTTCATTGCTAATCCTTCCCCAGGCTGAGTGGCTGTAACCTGTCAAAGAGAAGCTGTGCAGCTCTGTCCTCAGTCCTCAGCTCCCAGTCCTCTAGTCTGAGAGAGCTGGACCTGAGTAACAACGACCTGCCGGATTCAGGAGTGAAGCTTCTGTCTGTTGGACTGGAGAGTCCACACTGTGACCTGGAGACTCTCAGGTCAGGATTCTGCATTTTATTTTCAAGTAGTTTAACTTTTAATTATTTTTATTCAGCTTCTGGTTCATGTTTATGAAGATGGTCGACCTCTGTAAAATGTTCCTGCTGCTTTTTAAACATTGAGTTTACTGTACTCCCTGTTTCCAGTCTCTCAGGCTGTCTGGTCTCAGAGGAAGGCTGTGTTTCTCTGGCTTCAGCTCTGAGATCCAACCCCTCTCATCTGAGAGAGCTGGACCTGAGTAACAACGACCTGCAGGATTCAGGAGTGAAGCTGTTGTCTTCAGGACTGGAGAGTCCACAGTGTGAACTGGAGACTCTCAGGTCAGAATTCTGCATTTTATTTTCAAGCAGTTTAACTTTGAATCTTTTTTTTCCAGCTTCTGGTTCATGTTTATGAAGATGGTCGACCTCTTTATGTTTTTCCTGCTGCTTTTAAAACATTGAGTTTACTGTATTCCCTGGTTCCAGTCTCTCAGGCTGTATGGTCAGAGAGGAAGGCTGTGTTTCTCTGGCTTCAGCTCTGAGCTCCAACCCCTCCCATCTGAGAGAGCTGGACCTGAGTAACAACGACCTGCAGGATTCAGGAGTGAAGCTGTTGTCTTCAGGACTGGAGAGTCCACAGTGTGAACTGGAGACTCTCAGGTCAGAGCACAGGTTTTTTATTAATAGTTTTACTTTTAAACCTGCTCATCCAGCCTCAGGCTTATGTTAATAAAGTTTGTCAACATCTGTATCTTCATGCTGTCATAATTAAAACACTGAGTTTACTGTACTCCCTGGTTCCAGTCTCTCAGGCTGTATGGTCTCAGAGGAAGGCTGTGTTTCTCTGGCTTCAGCTCTGAGCTCCAACCCCTCCCATCTGAGAGAGCTGGACCTGAGCTACAATCATCCAGGAGACTCAGGAGAGAAGCTGCTCTCTGCTGGACTGGAGGATCCACTCTGGAGACTGGAGACACTCAGGTATGGACAGACAGACTGAAGGTGTCTCTAACATCTCAGATGTCATGTTCTTCCTCTCATTTATGACACAGTTATTAAAATTATATTTCATTGAGTTTTTACACTCTCATTGACGGCTGAGTCCACTCTACTCTTTAACAGACGCAAGTGATCAACAGCGGTTCAGTTTGGATAGTTCTGACCGTGTTCGGCTAACGGCTAACAGAGCTACACTCACATTATGTGTTATAATTGCTAACGGCTAACAGAGCTAATTGTGTTATAATTGTATCTTGATTATTTGCTGGCCTGCTTTGGCCGATGATCAGCACATTACCTAGTCGCTGATGGGAAACCAAAATGTACTTTTTGTGATTCTTTATTACGTAACTGATGATCATCACGTCCAGGTACACATCATTTTTTCTCCTCATAATGCCCTCATGAACATCACATTCATGTTGATATCAGTAGCAGGAACTTAGCCGTTAGCTGTTAGCCGTTGGCTGTAGGTAGGTAGCTGTTAGCAGGTAGCTGTTAGCAGGTAGCTGTTAGCCGTTGACTGTAGGTAGGTAGCTGTTAGCAGGTAGCTGTTAGCCGTTGACTGTAGGTAGGTAGCTGTTAGCAGTTAGCTGTAAGCTGTTGAATGTGTAAGGGATGCCTCACTGCACATTATCCCGTTTATTACACAGCTATATGATAAACAAACTAACGACTTGACTCCCGATATGAATTCAGGTGAATTTATTGACTTGAAAATTATGGTCATGGTTACGGTGACGTCTGAATTGCAGCCTAGTCTAGCTTGTCCCCCGGTAAGAGATTAATTTCGTCTTGTTTAATTGCCAAATAAGAAATGTCTCTGTAAAATTACAAATAGTTAACGGGACGAAGTTGGGAAGAAAGGATGGACAAAAGAAAAACATTGGCTCAGAGTCTGCCAACGAAGAAAATACAACGAACAACTCGCCTGCACAGGTTGATGATGAGGAAGCTAGCGCAGAGCCCACACGTGGCTAGCTTAGCTAAGGTTCTGGAGGAGATACGGGACTTTCACAAAGACACAAACAACAATCAAACACAATTAAATGCGAGCTTACCAACGTCAACGTTAAAATAGCGGAGGCAGAAATGAGAATTGAAAATGGGAAAGGTGCTGAGCAAGATGATAAATGTAATGAATCAGCAAGAAGATAAAGTGACTGACGAAGAAGGAAGATCCCGACGGGAGAATATAAGGATTTATAATGTGAGGGAGCAGAGGGGTCATACAGTGGGGCAAAAACGTATTTAGTCAGCCACCAATTGTGCAAGTTCTCCCACTTAAAAATATGAGAGAGGCCTGTAATTTTCATCCTAGGTATACCTCAACTATGAGAGACAGAATGAGAAGGAAAAAAAATCCAGAAAATCACATTGTCTGATTTTTTAAAGAATTTATTTGCAAATGATGGTGGAAAATAAGTATTTGGTCAATAACAAACAAACAAGATTTCTGTCTCTCACAGACCTGTAACTTCTTCTTTAAGAGCCTCCTCTTTCCTCCATTTGTTAACTGTATTAATGGCACCTGTTTGAACTCGTTATCAGAATAAAAGACACCTGTCCACAACCTCAAACAGTCACACTCCAAACTCCACTATGGCCAAGACCAAAGAGCTGTCAAAGGACACCAGAAACTAAATGGTAGACCTGCACCAGGCTGGGAAGACTGAATCTGCAATAGGTAAGCAGCTTGGTGTGAGAAATCAACTGTGGGAGCAATTATTAGAAAATGGAAGACATACAAGACCACTGATAATCTCCCTCGCATCTGGGGCTCCACGCAAGATCTCACCCCGTGGGGTCAAAATGAGAAACAAGAACGGTGAGCAAAGATCCCAGAACCACACGGGGGGACCTAGTCAATGACCTGCAGAGAGCTGGGACCAAAGTAACAAAGGCTACCATCAGTAACACACTACGCCGCCAGGGACTCAAATCCTGCAGTGCCAGACGTGTCCCCCTGCTTAAGCCAGTACATGTCCAGGCCCGTCTGAAGTTTGCTAGAGAGCATTTAGATGATCCAGAAGAGGATTGGGAGAATGTCATGTGGTCAGATGAAACCAAAATAGAACTTTATGGTAAAAACTCAACTAGACGTGTTTGGAGGAGAAAGAATGCTGAGTTGCATCCAAAGAACACCTACTGTGAAACATGGGGGGGGACACATCATGCTTTGGGGCTGTTGTTCTGCAAAGGGACCAGGACCACTGATCCGTGTAAAGGAAAGAATGAATGGGGCCATGTATCGTGAGATTTGAGTGACAACCTCCTTCCATCAGCAAGGGCATTGAAGATGAAACGTGGCTGGGTCTTTCAGCGTGACAATGATCCCAAACACACCGCCCGGGCAACGAAGGAGTGGCTTCGTAAGAAGCATTTCAAGGTCCTGGAGTGGCCTAGCCAGTCTCCAGATCTCAACCCATAGAAAATCTTTGGAGGGAGTTGAAAGTCTGTGTTGCCCAGCGACAGCCCCAAAACATCACTGCTCTAGAGATCTAGGGTATATAACAAAGTATTGAGATTAACTTTTGTTATTGACCAAATACTTATTTTCCACCATAATTTGCAAATGAAATGAAAATTGGTGGCTGACTGGATTCTGGATTCTTTCCCCCCATTCTGTCTCTCGTAGTTGAGGTATACCTAGGATGAAAATGACAGGCCTCTCTCATCTTTTTAAGTGGGAGAACTTGCACAATTGGTGGCTGACTAAATACTTTTTTGCCCCACTTTATATGGCAAGGTAAAAGACAGAGGGTTTGTCTCAAAGACTTTACACCTGGCCAAAGAAGAAGGGGGATGGGGTTTACCAGCTCTCAGAACTGGAGGGAATATACCTGGAAGAACCTGATAGGATATTTTATTCCACCCTCTCAGGAGTCCCACTATGAGAGGACCCCCCCTATATGTTGGAGGAACTGTGGTGACCAGAATGCAAACCACTTCCATGTATTCTGGGACTGTCCAGGTATCAAAGACTACTGGAAGGAGATACACAACGGACTTACCAGACATTTTCAAAGACATGATACATCTAGAGATCAAGATGTTATACTTTGGGAATTTGAGAAAGGACAAATACTTATTGAACATTCTGCTGGTTTCCGCTGAAAAGGCATTAACCAGGAAGTGGTTATCGAAGCATAGCCCGACTCTAAAAGGATGGATGGACCTCTCAATGGATATTTACAATATGGGAAAGATAACAGCATCTGTCAATCATGCATTGGTCAATTTACTCCAACCTGTGAGAAGTGGACTCACTTTGTAAAGCCTAAAGGCCTGACTTAGTTTTCACAGATCCAGAACTCTGCTGTAAAGAAATGTCTACTCCCTGATTGTTCACTGTTGTTTTATTTCTTTCTTTATGTCTTTCTCCTCTGTGTGTTTTTTGTGTCATCATGTGTATATTGCTGAACAGAACTATGAACAGATGTATGTCCTTCATGTGAAGATGCAATGTACAATATGCTGCGACAATGTTTGACACTAAATGCCAACAAAAAGTAAATAACAATCAAAAAGCTTCCTCTAAGAAAGTGAACTCTGCTCCACGAGGTACCAGCAGCTAGGGACTCATGTTGGATAGAAAATCATCCTGACTGTGTTTCTTCCTCCAGGCTGGACCATGGTGGAGAGCAGAGGTTCAAACCAGGTCTGAGGAAGTGTAAGTGTGGATCAGTCAGCTTCTCTCTAGAGACAAAGATGATGGAGGTGGTATTTATTCATTAAAACATGACTGGCATGCATCGCCTTTAAAAGTTATAATAATAATAATACATGACACTTATATAGTGCTATAATAGAAAGGATCTCTAACAGAGAGTAAAGCCTTCAGGTGGGTCCAGGGGCCTCATTTACAAAGCCTTGCGTACGGCACGTCCTACGCCGGTTTCCCTTTATAAATCACAATCAACTCGAAATGCAGCGCAGCTTTTGCGGGCTTCACGTAACGCCCATATTTGCCTATAAATGGTCAAAGAAACGCACCGTATTAATATTCATTCTGACTGACTGCACGAAGAAGATCGCAGGGACTGACGACAGAACTGCTAAAAAAGACATTTCACACCGTGTCAGATTCTGGTTCCTTTGGGGAGGTGGAGATAAATCATATTGTTTGGTGGATGCAGTTTGAACAGAGTAGCAGCATGGAGGTCGGATCGTCAGCAAAATAAAAAAATAAGTGGTCCAAAAAAAGTTAATGACAAAATAAACCTTCCTCAGGCAGTGTGTCAGTGTGTTTGGACCGGGGACAGGAGACCTATTTGGTGGTTTGTGCTCCAGCCGTCGATCAGCTGTGCGCAGCGTCTCCACTGCAGACTGTGCGTCTCATCCCCCCCGCAGCAACTCTATCCACCACTTAAATGAAATCAAACTAATGTGTCTGTACGATTCACCAAAATGGTGTTCTCTTACTTTGCATACCTGTGTTACCACGATAGTAGCTTGTATATACTAGCTATGAGAGAGAGAGAGAGAGAGAGAGAGAGAGAGAGAGAGAGAGAGAGAGAGAGAGAGAGAGAGAGAGAGAGAGAGAGAGAGAGAGAGAGAGAGAGAGAGAGTGAGAGAGAGAGAGAGAGAGAGAGAGAGAGAGACTTGCTTGCTTAGGGCAGCAACCTGGTCAGAACCTGCTGAACTAGCTTCACCTTTAAACTATAATAATAATACAGGACTCTTATATAGCGCTATTATAGAAAGGGCCACTAACAGAGAGCCTTCAGGTGGGTCTGATGATAAACTGCTGTCTGTGTCTCTCATCAGATTCCTGTGAACTCACCCTGGACTCAAACACAGCACACAGAAACCTCAAACTGTCTGAGGACAACAGGAAGGTGACATGTGTGAGAGAGGAGGAGCCATATCCTGATCATCCAGAGAGGTTTGACTCCTGTTCTCAGCTGGTGTGTAGAGAAGCTCTGACTGGTCGCTGTTACTGGGAGGTCGAGTGGAGAGGAGGGGTTTCTATAGCAGTGACCTACAGAGGAATCAGCAGGAAAGGAGAGAGAGAGGACTGTGGGTTTGGAATGAATGATCAGTCCTGGAGACTGGAGTGCTCTGATGATGGTTACTCTGTCAGGCACAATGAGATAGAATCAAGCATCTCCTTCTCCTCCCCCTTCTCCTTCTCCCCCTTCTCCTCCTCCTCTGGTAGAGTAGCAGTGTATCTGGATCATCCTGCTGGCTCTCTCTCCTTCTACAGAGTCTCCTCTGACAGACTGACCCACCTCTATACCATCAGAACCACATTCACTGAACCTCTCTACGCTGGGTTTAGGTTATGGTTTGGGTTAGGTGTCTCATCAGCGTCTCTGTGTCCTCTGTAGGAGGAGTTCACTTCCTGTCCTGGGTTTAAGATTTGGTGTTTTAAATATGGCTCACTGAAGGCTGTGTCCTCAGAGAGTCTTTTATTCTGAAGGTTGTGTCCTCAGAGAGTCTTTTATTCTGAAGGCTGTGTCCCCAGGGAGTCTTTTATTCTGAAGGCTGTGTCCTCAGAGAGTCTTTTATTCTGAAGGCTGTGTCCTCAGAGAGTCTTTTATTCTGAAGGCTGTGTCCCCAGAGAGTCTTTTATTCTGAAGGCTGTGTCCTCAGAGAGTCTTTTATTGTGAAGGCTGTGTCCTCAGAGAGTCTTTTATTCTGAAGGCTGTGTCCTCAGAGAGTCTTTTATTCTGAAGGCTGTGTCCCCAGAGAGTCTTTTATTCTGAAGGCTGTGTCCCCAGAGAGTCTTTTATTCTGAAGGCTGTGTCCTCAGAGTCTTTTATTCTGAAGGCTGTGTCCTCAGAGAGTCTTTTATTCTGAAGGCTGTGTCTCCAGAGAGTCTTTTATTCTGAAGGCTGTGTCCCCAGAGAGTCTTTTATTTGGTGATTAATATCGAACTGGCTCCTTGACCAAAACCTCATTTGCAGATATACCACAGCATCGGGCACTTGAAGAGTTAGACCAGGATGTAGAGGAGCAGTGTCCACCCTATACCAGACACTTCTGAGTCAGGAAGTAGTCAGCACAGGAAAGTAACGAACTGAGTGGGAGACAGAACTGGGTATGCCGATCACTGAGGAATGTTGGGAAACATGTTTTAGGAATATTCACCGGTGCTCAGTAAATGTTAGATTCAATCTGATACAATTTAAAGTTGTACGTAGGTTGCACTACTCAAAAGTTAAAGTAAACAAGACGTATTCCAGCGTATCAGCATTATGTAAAAATCAACCTGGCACCCTTACACACCAACTCTGGACATGCCCCGACCTCCACTCATTCTGGACTTCTGTATTTGATTTTTATTCAAAAGCATTTGACAAGCAATTGAAGCCTGACCCCCTTGTGGCCATTCTGGGGTCCACGAGCGACACTGATCTGAACTATGGCAGTGACACATGGCCGGTGTTTTGGTACTGTTTAGGCTAAAAAACGTATTTTGAGATGATGGAAGTCTGACGCTGTGCCTACATTCGAGATGAGGCTGAGAGAGTTGGGTGGGATCCTCTACCTGGAGAAACTTAGATTCTAGACTGCAGGAAGGGGGAGAGTGTTTGATAAGGCCTGGGCTCCGGTGAGGAGACACTTCAGAGGTCTGGGTGAGGATGAAGGTGTGGGATGAATGATCAATAATGTTAATCCTGTAACCATGTTTTCTTTGTCCTGATGTGCTCTCTTGGGTTGCTCTCTTGTTTCTAGCATGAATATTGCATTTCTTATTATCTCGCCCATGTGTTTTAAAAACCACCAATAGTCTGATTGTACTAGTATGTTCTGAATCTGCTGTTTTGTTGTTATGGAAAATGTAAAAGATGATTGCTTTGTTAAACCAATGTGGTTCCTACAACCATTTTCTGCAATAAAAATATTCTTTAAAAAAAAATTACAGAGTTTCTTTCGGCCATTTTGTAAATGAGTTCTTGAGGTTTTTTCATGTCTTTGAACCTGTGGGCCACCGTACACCAGAGCTAAGGTATAGAGGAGACACTGCAGATAAAACTAACATTTTAAACAAAAAGCAACAGATAAGTTGTTGCTTATTAATAACGAAGAATCATTATTTAGTAGAAAAGTAAGTCTGAAAAGTGAATATTTCTTTACTAACTTTTAAATATCTGAATATATTTGAGTTGATGTGGTGATATAGGGATTCAAGAAACACTGATGGACGTTTGTCTTTGAGTTTGTGACGTTTAAAAAGCCAAACAACTGATGCATGAATCAGTAACAATGATCCACAGCTCCTCTCTGCTCCAGAGGATTTCAAATGTCAGGAATGAAGAAACAAAACAATGCAAACATTCAAATGAATCAACAGGAAGTCAGAGACAGTCGTTAAAAATGAGTTGTTTTTACAGCAATAATGCAAATTCATATTTCCCCTCATTAATGACACAGGATCAGAACAACTGAACATTCAAATGAAATCAGAATCATAAATGATGTTGGTAATCTTTTCGTGCGAGATAAAAGTATTCTAACGTTCAGACAATTCAATCTGCTTTTCTCTCCGTGTCGCACTTTGTTTTATATTTTATTAAAGTGAATATCTTTGGACATTTGAAGACATCACTACATTCTGACATTTTACAACCCAAACAATATTACAGTCTGCAGCTCTAGAACACACACACACACACACACACACACACACACACACACACACACACACACACACACACACACACACACACACACACACACACACACACACACACACACACACACACACACACACACACACACACACACACACACACACACACACACACACACACACACACATTAAAGACAAATTTCAAATCATGAGTTAAGCAGGCGAGTCTGTAGACACTCTTTCTTTTTTTCTCTCTCTCTCTCTCTCTCTCTCTCTCTCTCTCTCTCTCTCACGCACCTCAGATTGTCATGGTCATATCTAAACTGTATCGATGTAATCATGGCAATAAAAGCCTTGAACCTGAACCTTGATCTTTGTCTACGTGTTCCTCCTGAGTGGAAAGCTACACTTCAAACCCCGCCCCCTCCAACACACACACACACACACACACACACACACACACACACACACACACACACACACACACACACACACACACACACACACACACACACAGAGACACACACACACACACACACACACACACACACACACACACACACACACACACACACACACACACACACACACACACACACACCATTCTCTCTGCAGCTGAGGAAATAACCGCCAGTGTGTTCAGTAAAAAGCAAAGATAGCGGCAGGCAGAACCAGGACTGAGGAGGACGAGACCAGCCGTGTTTCTGTGGACCTGAAGTTACTAAAATGAAAGACAATAAGAGAATTAAAGGTCCATGTGATGCTTTCCTGGTTCTGACCCGTCCCCTTGTGTGTTATGAAGGTGTTTCTGCATGTAAACGGTCTGCAGAGTCACAAACCCTCAAAGTACACCCTGTAGCGAGTAACACTCTAACACAGAGAAGACCTGTCTATGCTGCCCCAGAACGCCTCGTTGGACATTTCTCTTTTTCTTCCTGGGTATCGCCACGTAGGGATACCCAGTAGCCACGCCCAGAGCTATGGCCGCTCCCTCAGCCAGCCTTTCACGAAACAAAGCTTCCCAAACCTTTCAGCGATTCATGCCGGATATGTACAGCGTAGAGCACTGAAGGACGATGCTGTTCCTACTTTGTTTGGACCAGCGGGAGATTCTGGCACACAATAAGTATTCATTGTTGTTTGTGTATTTATGATGTTTAAAACAAACAAGGTATCTAACACGACTGTTTAAAGGGGACCTATCTTGCAAAATGCACTCTTGTATGTCTTTTCTACTTGAATATGTGTCCCCGGTGTTCCAGGGAACTCACCAAGTGTCAGAAAACACAACCCTCTCTATTTTCCTCCATACCCAAATCTCTAAAAACGGAGTTGCAACAGATCTGATACAGACTGATCCAGATCTGAAATATCTCTGACGTCAGAAACGGGGTGCTCCGCCTATATATACTCTCCACCTATCAGGGGAATGAGAGGATGCGTGGCATGGTAACAGCATGGTAACATGACGCTCGTGCCCCCCCCCTTCCTTTGCAGGGGGGCGTGGTCAGCTGCAGCTCATTTGCCACAGAATCAGCCCCCTGCAAAAACAGGGCTGGAAAAGAGCAAATAGAGTGAAATGAGGCGTGGCTAAAATGCAGGATCTGTTTGGTATTTTGAAAAAAAAACTTCACAGACATGTTTTATATAGGAGTGGCCCTACAATATATTATTCAAATATAGCATGATAGGTCCACTTTAAATGGGTAAACGTTTTTCGGGCTACTACGTTGGGATGGCGGAGAAATGCTCTCTGCAGACCCATTCTCACAGCGTTATAAACCTTTTTCTTACTCAACATCAAGCCACACTTATTGTTTTTACTTCGGCTGTGAATGTTTGTGCGCTCAGGATGCGTTTAGCTTGTTCTCCTGTATCGCCGACTTGTCTGATCCTGGATCACAAAAAAAGGGATTTCAAAATCTGATCGGATTGAGATTAAAAGTTTTGAACTCCAGGGCCCAAGAGTTCAAAACTTTTAATCTCAATCCGATCAGATTTTGAAATCCCATTTGTTGTGATCCAGGATCAGACAAGTCGGCCAGATTTTGTCCCTGGAGTTCAAAGCAATTCAGGATAGGGTCACCCTGATCCAGATTACGATTTTTCAAGATGACTAGATCCTGAATATCAGTGTTTAATCCTACTGATCGCCATCTAGTGGACATGAAAAATAATACAAGGAAGACAAGAGACCACATTGCAGAGACATCTATAATGTTTAATTATATTTTTTTATTTGAAAGGTGATGACAGATGATGGACTTTTTTTGTTGAAAATATTTTTACTTTAATCTAAATTACGTTTGTGATTGACAATCTTTGCTGTGATACTTTCATGAGCATCAACATTTATGTCATCAACATTTGGTTGAAAACAAATAGGCCACCACAAACGTGAGCAAAAATGGAAAAAATAAAATGTATTTCCCATGAAGGCTAAAAAGTGTATTATTTCAGTTAACAAACTTTGCCATCTTATTTAAATTGAAACATATTTTAAAATAAATGGTACAGTACATTTTGCTCTGGAAATCCACCCCTCTGGTGGGATCAGGGTAATCCAGTTTTTTGGGATCAAACTGATCCCAATCCTGTGTTGTCGGTTTGAACTACCCGTTTTGAAGATTTGATCCAGATTAAAGCTTGGATTGGATTTCCTGATCGGATATCAGTCATCCTAATCCTGTTTTTTGGTTTTGAACTCCCCAAAATCCAAATCTGATCTGATCAGATAGGGATTCAAAGTTTTGAACTCCTGGGCCCTGGGCACAGAAGATCTGATTGATTTGACCTTGTGTTGTTAAAAAGTGACTCTCACCTGAAACCCTCGCGATGTGGAGAGTCTGTGTTGTCCTCAGCAACATTTTTGCTGATATTTAAAGCTGTATCTATGAAGGAACATCTCCTCAATGTGTGACTTGATCTCAAGACCATTTAAGAGTTTTTTGGTGTAAAGGTTTCATTTGTTTCACATCATGTTGTGACTTTGTAAGGATGCAGTGAAATCATGAAGCAGCTCCTACAGCACTGCACTTTATCTCAGAACAGTTCAGACTTATTTCTGCAATCTTTTTTAAATTAATCTCAGAGAAGTCTTTCAAATTTCTTTTTTTGTAAATTCACAAAATATCTTGTGAATTTGTGACTTTATTTAAGCTTAAAGGTCACCTATCATGCTATGTTTAGGCAATACCATAGGTCTCAGATATATACAAATATATAAAAAACATGTCTATGAAGTGTTTTGCTCAAAATACCAAACAGATCACCCATTCTAGCCATGCCTCATATCCCTCTATTTCACTTCCTGTTTCAAAAGTGCTGATTTGGGTATAAAGCTTTAAAATAAAAAAGAGGGGCGGAGCTTATGCGGGACCCGGCAGCTACTGTCTAAACTAAATGCTGCCGTGATGAAACTCCATATCATGGATTATCAAGGATTCTCTCTGAAACAGTTTGGAGCTCAAAGGCTTTCTCTCTTGCCGGTTATACCACAAGGTGAGTTCCTTTTGACTTCCTGCTTCTTCACACACATGCTCTCCAGTACAGGTTAGCTCTGAGTGTTAGCCATGCTAATGTAAACACCGACCATATTACGTCCAAAACAGTCGGGCATTGTTTCTGATAGCAACGTTTCTGATTGGGCCGTGGGTCCACATTTCAGATATTACGTCATATCGGACGCACATCTGGATCAGCTCCGTAGTTCCCCCGTTTTTAGAGAAAAGAGAGAGAGTTTTATTTCCTGACGCTGCGTGAGTTCCCCGACACACCGGGGACACATGTTGATGTAGAGAAGACATTACAACGTGCATTTTGCATGATAGGTCCCCTTTAACTTTGGTTATATCTTTATTGTTCTCTCCTTTGACTTCATTTCAGCATTTCCTGTTTTTTTGCGTATATTTTGTATTTAATCTCAGGGAACTTTAGAAGTGTTTCTTTGTAAAGCCACTACATTACTTTGCAAGAGAGCGATCTGGCTCCTTGACCAAAACCTCACAATTTTTTTTACGGTAGTTAGACTTTAAGCAAACTTTATTTATCATCTTTTTCTCTCCTCCTTTTGTGAATTTAATCCGAGTGATTTTCTACCATTTTCGTAAATTAGTTCTTGAGGTTTGTTCACATATTTCTTTGCACCTGTGGGCCACCGTACACTAGAGCTCAGATATAGAGGAGACTCTGCAGATATAACTAACATTTAAAACAAAGCAACAGATACATTTTTGGATGTTACATTTAATTGAATTTCTTTTTTAGTTTGAGTCATTATTCAGTAGAAAAATAAGTCTGAAAAGTGAATATTTCTTTACTACCTTTTAAAATATCTGAATATATTTGAGTTGATGTGGTGATATAGGGATTCAAGAAACACTGATGGACGTTTGTCTTTGAGTTTGTGACGTTTAAAAAGCCAAACAACTGATGCATGAATCAGTAACAATGATCCACAGCTCCTCTCTGCTCCAGAGGATTTCAAATGTCAGGAATGAAGAAACAAAACAATGCAAACATTCAAATGAATCAACAGGAAGTCAGAGACAGTCGTTAAAAATTAGTTGTTTTTATAGCAATAATGCAAATTCATATTTCCCCTCATTAATGATGCAGACACAGGATCAGAACAACTGAACATTAAAGGTCCCATGTCATGGCCATTTGTACTGATCATAGTTCCATTGTTGAGGTCTGGAATAGATTTACATTGTTCAATGTTCCAAAATCACATTGGTTTCTCAGGCCACACGGACACGAAACGGGTTGTATTCGCTACAGTTCTCCATCGTATACATCATGGACGGTTCGGCCACACAAGGCCGACAGGGAAACGCAGATAACGATAACGGGTCCCAAGGTGGGTAGATCTGGGGACGCAACGCTCTGGGGGGCCAAACGGCTCTGTGTCTACTCCCTATACCAGGGGTGTCAAACTCAAGGCCCGGAGGCCAAATCCGGCCCGCGACTTCATTTGATGTGGCCCCGCAAGAGGTTGCAAAGAATATAATATTATACGGTTACATGCTACTTTACAGAAGCAGGTTGCCCATAAACTACATGTCCCACAATGCATCTCGTTTTGTGACATGCGCACTGAAGAAACTTGTAATTGTTTGCCCTGGACTTCTGCTTTCAGACGTAGTTAATTCCTAACTTATTATCCTATCCGATAATAATTCCAATTCAGAGGCAATCATATCATATCATACATTATTTGATATATATTATATATTTATATAGTTAACACCGGCCCTTTGAATGGAACCATAATGCTAATGTGGCCCGCAATGAAATTGAGTTTGACACCCCTGCCCTATACGATCATTTTCTGATGACGCAATAGCCCCGCCTCTCCCCACCTCTGCTGCTCACCCCTGTGTCACCCGCAGTGTTGTGCTAGTTACTGAAAACCAGTAACTAGTTACATTACTAGTTACTTCATTTAAAAGTAACTCAGTTACTTTACTGATTACTTACAACAAAAAGTAATGCGTTACTGTGAAAAGTAACGTTTTAGTTACTTAAAAAAGGGGTCCCAAAAAAAAATTTGCTCCCATTAATGCCCTTATAGCCTTCATTTAAGTACTGTTATTGCATTGGAGAATAATACAATCTGTTGATCAACTTGACATGCATTTGCATCACTGAACTCCGCTAAGCAATGTGTTCTATACAAAAACAAAGATATGTTTCAAAGTGCCAATTTATCGTCGTCAGAGAGCGATTCCGGTTGATACATGGCAAAGGCTTTCACAAAGTTAGAGCCGTTATCAGTAACCGTGGAGGTAACTTTTGTTGACACTCCATACAAAGAGTGAATGTGGTCAATCTCACTAGCAATAAGATCGTACGTGTGCCTACCCTTTATCCTTTTACAGGCCAACGCAGCTTTCTGGCGTTGTAAAGTGGTGGGGTCTATCCAGTGAGATGTTATCCCGAGGAAGCTTCTGTTGTGGACAGACCAAATGTCTGCGGTGGTCGAGATGTATTCCGGCCCCTCAAATGTTTTCTTTAGCTCGCTATCCATTTTGGTATATTCTTTCTCCAGGTAGTTGGAAAACGTTTTGCGTCCCGTGTGCCGCCCGGACATGGTATCATGCTTACTAGCTCCCTGAAAGCGGGTGACTCCACTGTAGAAATAGCCTGCACGTGTTCAACAACATACCGTGCAATGGCTTTATCCACTTTCACCTGACTAGCAGTCCCTCGGTTGAAATCCAGCCGCTGTTGCTTGGGTGGAGGTGGAGGTGGGGTGGCGTCGGATGGCTCTGGGTCTGTGGTCTTAACTAATAGCTTCGTCCCAGCATGTTGTTTTTGCAGATGTTTTAACAGATTGGAATTGCTGTTTTGAGCAGTAGATAGGATCTTTGACCCGCCAAGACACAACTTACACTTAACTAACACATTCTTTTCTTTATGCTCGAGAAAAGTAAAATAGTGAGCATATCTCCATGCGAAGAAACTCGACTTGTGCTCCGCCGTCGCCATGATAGTATTGTTAGTAGGCTAACTAAACACAAACACGCCCACAAAGCGTCTCCGCATGTGACACAGGAAGTATCTAAGTACATTTACTCAAGTACTTAAGTACAGTTCTCATCTCTGTTCGCCACGCTGTTGGCGCCGCTCACCAACGTCTGGGAGCCGAGACTATATACAAAAAATAACGGAGTAACGCACCATGTAGTAACGGTAACTGAGTTACTGAATTAAAAAAATAACGCGTTAGAGTACTAGTTACTGCCAAAAATAACGGCGTTACAGTAACGCGTTACTGTGACGCGTTAGTCCCAACACTGCTTATAGATAACTATTAGCTAACTTTTTCAACCATACTTATAGCTAATTTATCGCTAAATGTTTCAACCGTACCCATAGCTACCTATTAGCTAACTGTTTCAGCTGTACTTATAGCTAGCTATTAGCTAACTTTTTCAGCCATACCTATAGCTAACTATTAGCTAACTGTTTCAACCATACTTATAGCTAACTATAAGCTAACCTTTTCAACCATACTTATAGTTAACTATAAGCTAACTGTTTCAGCTTTACTTATAGCTAACTATTAGCTAACTGTTTCAGCTTTACTTATAGCTAACTATTAGCTAACTTTTTCAACCATACTTATAGTTAACTATAAGCTAACTGTTTCAGCTTTACTTATAGCTAACTATTAGCTAACTGTTCCAACCATACATATAGCTAACTATTAGCTAACTGTTTAAACTGTACTTATAGCTAACTATTAGCTAACTGTTCCAACCATACTTATAGCTAACTATTAGCTAACTGTTTAAACTGTACTTATAGATAGCTACAGTAACTGTATTCAACTTTACTTATACAGTAGATAACTATTAGATAAATATAAGTGTTTTTTTGTACATTACGTCCTTCTCAGTAATAGCAAAACTTTTGGAAAACATAAAATAATTTTTTATCACAAATGTCTTTAATTGGAATGCAGACAGTCTTGCTCTCAGATTTATTTTCTGAAGGCATTATAAAGACACATCAATAACCCCATAGTTGTTTACAGCTGCAAAAAAATACTTCTTGAGCTGGGAAGTCGTTCAAAACTCAGGGTGTTCATGAGATTGAGTTGTAATGCGGAAACAACATGGACACTACAAACAAGATGCGAAAACAACATGTTGATTTGTGATAGAAAGTGTCTTTATTTTGCATATTTAAAGTGTCATTTCATTCAGTCCTAAACCCGGGAATGAGCAATATAACAAATTCCAAAGATTAAACCATGTATGTGTTTAAGTCATAAACACAGGACGGTAAACTTAGACCGGACTTGAACCATTTTTTATTTATTTTTTATAATTGAATTTGTGTTTTTCTTGAAATATTTACAGGCTTTGAATTTTTCTGAGACACTTTAATCGTCCAGATTTAACTTTCCTTTCTAATAAGGAAATACCATGTTAAATAAAAATGTTTTAACATGTTACACCAACAAACAAACCAATCTAAATCACCTGCTGTTTAAACATATAGACTTTAAAGATATAATCAATAATGTCATGTAGACCCTTCACCCTAAAACATAAAAGATTGAAATTCGGAAACAGGAGCAAACGTATAATATTATAATTACATTATAAATTCTGAAAATGTTACATGTTTGTAAAGTGCAGTCAACCCGGTTTCTGGTTCAAGCTTACTGAGTGTATTTTGATCACTTTAATAAAACAATTTAAAAAGTCTTTCACAAAAACCCCTTCAGTATTTCAGAAACCCCCCCAAAAAAACCTAAATACATCATTGAGGAAATAAAACGTTGACTTGACCAAGAAAAACATTTAATTATATTAAAACGTTTTTTGTTGTCGTTGCTTTTGTCTTTCTTATTTGTGTTTTGTTATCATATTTGAAAACCAGTTTTTTTACACGTTTCTTATAATTGGTTGTTATACTGTAAATGTCATCTACAACACAATGACAATCTTCATCATCATCGTCATCATCATCATCGTCATCATCATCATTATCATCATCATCATCATCATCTATTTCTGTTGTTCTACCCTCACAGAGACCGTCAATGGTAAGATCTGCAGTGGGAGAGTATCCTCATTGTTAATGTATGGAAACAGCCTCTCAGTGAAAGTGTGTGTGAAGGTGTGTATGTGTGTGTTCGTGTCAGGATCAGAGAACGACAGCGTCCCTCTGTTCCAGTCCAGATTCACTCTGACCCTCCGGAGCTTCTTCTGAAATGGGAGAACAACACTTCCATCTGGTGGGGAGAGTGCATAATATTCACCATCACTGAACCATATTCTCCATGATCCAAACCGTACGTCTACCTTCCTGTCGACAGACTCTGCTAACACACCAAGTTCCCAGTCTGTACAGTCTCTAACCCAGACGTCCCAGCTGTGAGTCCCTGAGTTAAAGCCCTCAGAGCCCAGGACAGAGTGGTATGAACCAATAAGCCTCTCTGGATTATTAGGAAGTGTCTGTCTCCCTCGTCCACTCACACTGGTCAGATCTACAGACAGGGTGAGGTTTGAATTAGCAGTGTTTGGATCCAGGATGAGAGGAGAGTAGGACACCATGTCCTTCATCTTGCTCCAGATGTTGAAGCTGAGGTTGCCCAGGTGTTTGGCCTGGTCTATCAGAGCTCCTGAGGGCAGCTGTGGATCCTCCAGCAGGGGGCGCTGCAGCCTCCCCACTGCAGCCTTGTAGTTGAGCAGGAAGGAGACGTCTTCAGCTCTCAGCTCCTCCTCTGTGGCTCTGACTGTGTGAGAAAGAGCTGCTATCTCTCTGCTCACAGCCTCCATCTTCTCCTCCATCATCCTCCTCTTCTGCTTCTCTTCCTCCCTCAGTGCAGCCATCCTGGCCTCCTCTTCCTCTTCTAGAAACTGGTGAAGCTTCTGAAACTGCTTCTTAATCTGCGTCTCTGTGTGTTGAGCCTGGAGCTTCATGTGTCCTGCTGTTTGAGCACACTTCACTTTAACTTCTTTAAAAGTCTCTAACTTCTTCTTGAAGGGCTTCAGAGATGTCTGGAGCTTCTCTCTGAGATCCTGAGCAGCTTCATCGATGGGTCTGAATCTGTGGTCGCTGTGTGTTTTTGAGTCTCTGCAGACGACACACACTGGCTGCTGATGGTCCAGACAGAAGAGCTTGAGTTTCTCAGAGTGCAGACTGCAGAGAGCCTCTGGAGATCTCTGGTCTCTCTCCTGGAGGAAACTCTCACACAGGTTCTTTAGCACCAGGTTAGAAGGAGGCTTTGACCGTGAAGATCGTCTCTTACAAAGTGGACACTCTTTGATCACTTTCCCCGTCCACCAGCTCTGCAGACAGTCTCTACAGAAGCTGTGGCTGCAGGACAGGACGACAGGATCTTTAAAGACTCCATGGCAGACAGAACAGCAGAAATCTTCCTCTAATCTGGAAGCCATTTATTCTCAGAGTGAAGCAGAAAACACGGCAGCAGCCGCTCCCTGAAAGTTACTTCCTCTTTGACTTCTGGTAAAACTCTGGTTCAGTGATTCAGCAGCTGCTTGAAGTGGAAGTATTCCAGTTTCCCTCCTGTGGTCGTCCTCTCTCAGGGGAAGTGCTGCTCTTAGTCTAAAGGTGACTCTAACCGTCCGTCTCTCTTTGTGTGTGTGTGTGTGTGTGTGTGTGTGTGTGTGTGTGTGTCGTCTCAGTAAACAGAATAACAAACTGTTTCCTGGTTTGTCACAGTGTGTCACGTGGTGGGCGGATCTTCATATTACAGTATGTTTGCATGTAGAGGGGGAAGTAAAACAATGAGAAGCCGGGTGGGAGACAGATGGGTTTAATTCTCTTTGCAGCTTATTATATGTCCAGCACTGCCTGCAGAGATAATGTTGCAATATTTAAGAAGAACTCTGCAGGTTATAGACGGTAAAATACTGTGTTAGTGTGTGAAAGGTAAAGCTGATAAAGTACAAACAATCTCACACATAATTTCACTAAAAACAGGTCTGGGGCCAGTTGGGTGAACAGAGTAGTCTGATGCTTATATTGGTCTCAGACAGTTAGCTCCCCATAATAATGTGTGTAAACAGTGGTTAACCTGGTTCAAGCTTACTGAGTGTATCTGGGTCACTTTAATAAAGCAATACAAATTCTAGTTTAATAAAAACTATTAAAGTATTGCTGAAAAAAATCTCACAAAATGTGCTAAATATATCATTCAGGAATGATTTTTGCTCCATCTAACAGAGAATGAGAAGCATAACCCAAGATTTGTGGGAAAGGAGGGACACCTGCTGGCAGACATATCAAGCTTATATAAATTAAAACAGTAAAAGACCATGTTTGTTCCTGGTTGAGAGTTGTAAAGTTATAATGCATAACCTCATTTATTTAAATAAACTCAATTTGCAAAATGTTTTAACTGTTTATCAATTAATTTTAGCCAAATATTAGCAGTGTTTCAACTGTCTATCCCATACTTAAAGCTAAGTATTAGCTAACTGCTTTTATTTATCTATTAGCATTAATGTATTACTTTTAGCTAACTACTTTAACTGTTTATGAATTATTTTAGCAAATTATTTCAACCATTAATCTAAAAATGTCAGCTAATCATTTAAACCGTTTGTCCAATTTTGGTATCTAACTATTCATACAGTTTATACAATACTTTTAGCTAACTGCTAGCTAACTGTTTCAAACGTACTCAGAGCTAACTATTAACTAACTGTGTCAACCGTACTTATAGCTAACTATAAGCTAACTGTATTCAACCATACTTAAAGCCAACTTCTAGCATAAGGTTTCAACCGTTCTTATAGCTAACTATTAGCTTACTGTTTCAACTGTACTTATAGCCAGGGCTGCACATAACTGGTGCGCACCTCCGCCAAAAAAAGAGCACCGGGTCATTTGAAAAAAGGCGCATTTGCGTACCAACATTGAGAGAGAGAGAGGGAGAGAGAGAAAAGAGAGAAGAGAGAGAGAAAGATATATGCGAGTTGCATATGAACTCAGGGCCGGCCCGTAGCACTGAGGTTGATGGTCGCCTAGGGCGCCAGATCTGGGGGGCGCTGCGCTGGTAGTTCTGGGAGGGAAAAAAACATTTTTGACCGTTGGGGCTCATCCTAATTTTCGGCCTTGATGTAACAACATTCATAATTAAGTAAATGTAACACCCTTTTCACCCCGGTTACACGTTTTATTTGCCCTTTACGATGGGCGCTGTAAGTGATGAAAATGGGGGATGTTGGTTTCTCTGGCGCCCGCAGCTCACAGCCAAAGTGAGAGCGTGGAAGCGAGCGAGAGAGAGAGGGAGGGTGAACCGGTACCGGCGCTGTTGTTAATAGAATCTGGTGCGAGCTGCTCTAACGGATATAAGAAGAAGATGTTTCTACAATGATGTGGAGGGAGAGTCCTCTCCAGTCAGACTGAGAGGCTGATAACTACAGCTCAGTGAGGTAAAGGACTCTTGAGTGTTTAGATAGTTCACTTTAGTCTAAGTTCAAACGGTTTGGTCACAATTTATGTAAACACATATTTCCAAGGCACTCCTTTATAATTATTGGGATAAACAGGTTTGAAATCATTTCAATGTATACTATAGGACAGTAACCAAAAATATCCTTTAAAACTGGAGAGATAAAAAAAAATGCATAAATAAATAAATGTTAAGGTCAAATAAGATATGAATGAACAACACAAATAAAATAAGTTACATTCATTTGTTATTGGCTATGGTAGGTTATTGGTTATGTTCACATAATTATTTGATTACATCCACTTGTCTAAGATGACAACAGAGACTTTCGACCCAAAACCAGCTGTTGACTTGTGGATGCAAGCAGCTAATCGCAGACTCAACCAGAGAGAAAGAAGTAGGCCTACATCATCAGCTACCATGTCTGACAGAGAGGAAGACAGTGAGGAGAACAGTCAGGAGGTTAGTGATGACAGCTTGTAGGATTACTGGTCGTGCTAATATAATGTGGTCTTGTGTTCACCTCTGCATGTGTGTTCTGTGTTCACCTCTGCATGTGTGTTCTGTGTTCACCTCTGCATGTGTGTTCTGTGTTCACCTCTGCATGTTCTGTGTTCACCTCTGCATGTGTGTTCTGTGTTCACCTCTGCATGTGTGTTCTGTGTTCACCTCTGCATGTGTGTTCTGTGTTCACCTCTGCATGTGTGTTCAGTGCCGTGTGTCTGGCAAATAAAGTCAAGACCCCCTCAAAAGTTACGGTTTATTTCATTTTAAGGATGAGCACCAAGCAACATCTCCAGGTGCTCCTTTGAGAACCAGGGCAAAAAAGTGATGTGCACCCGTGGTTATAGCTAACTATTAGCTAACTGTTTCAACCGTACTCAGCGATGAGTACGGTTGAAACAGTTAGCTAATAGTTAACAGTGTCAACTGTATTTATAGCCAGGGGTTAAATTGGGCCGTGGAAGGAATTACAATGTTCAAATATATAAATATATAAATATATATATATATATATATATATATATATATATCTATATATATATATATATACATACATTACACTTAATATATTTTAATACATTTTAACATATGGCTCCTACATATACTATACCTGCCAACCGTACCGATTTGGGCGGTAGTCTACCGCTTTTGACATGTTTCTACCGCCTACCAACTTAGCTGGCTTTCCCTACAGATTTTCAATCTTCCCAAACTATAACAAATCAAAATGACACTCCATAGACACTGGACTCCACTTTTGGCGGACACCGTTTGCAGCGTGTCTGTGATCGCATCATACAAACAGTCCTCTGTGTTTCTGAAAGAGAAACAACGTGCAGAGGAAAGGCAGCGTTACCCCCGACGAGGCATTTGAGTCCTGCAGGATTTCCCCGTCAATATCAGTGTCTCGAAAACACATGTTGGCGACTGAAAGACATCCAGTGTTTGGTCTTTTCCGGAAGCATCCTACAGTGTCTCAACTGAAAGAGGACCAGAAACACATTACAAATATAATAACATGTGGAGACTTTGGGATATTTATCTCCCATTCATTACTTTTCGGCATTTTACAGACCAGACATGTCGTTGATGTCATTATTTAACATACTCCCACTTTTTCTGAAAAATGCATAAAATGATGCAATGTGTTAAACACATGGTTTATACATGTGATTACTGGGGCTCCATTTCTTCTGATTACCTCATTTGGGCGTGCACATTTGCCGCGTGCAAACCTACCTCTTTTGGATTGGAAAGGTTGGCATGTATGCATATACGTCAAAAAAAAATATTGTCAACATTTTTTAATAGACAGCTATAATTAGCTGAATACACTAATGTGAGACAAAAACAACAGAATTAAATATGGTCTCAATTCTTAATGTTTAACTATTTACAATACAACAGTCTCACGGCATTTCGTGTCATAGTCACAAAATTAATCTATTGATTCGTGTTCACCAACACGATTTCGCAATGTTTTCGTGTCACACAGAACAATTTTAAAAGCAATGTAAATAATAACAAATTAGAAGGAAAAAGAGATTTTTTAAAAATACAGATTTTAGAAACAATGTATTTCTATTGGTAGTATGTTTCATAATAACAAATTAGAAGGAGAAAAAAAAGGTGATCAAAAATACAGATGTCAGTATTCTGAGGCTCCTCTGAGGCCCCATTTATTTTCCTCGCGGACGGCAAAAAAACTCTGACATTATACAATAAAAAAAAAAAGGGATAGGGTTAGGCTTAGGGTAAGATATTGAGTAAGAAATTGTTTTTACGAACCCCACAGCTTCTGGTCTTCAAAGACCCGACCGGACAAAGAGACGTGCTGCAGGCACGAAACATACTACCAATAGAAATACATTGCTTTTAAAATCGTTCTGTGTGACACGAAATAAATGCATATATATATATATATATATATATATATATATATATATATACATATATATACATATATATATATATATGTTTCTGGATTATTAGCCCCGCTGCATTTAATGCATATATTACTGTATTCTCCCAGAATATGAATGGACTTTTTTGTTATTGGCACCAAAACAATCTAAATTGTTTTATTTCTAATGATTTCAAAGTTGTAGCCCACCATTGAACAAATAAAACATCAACTAAAAAGTGAACCATTGATGCCTGAGCTGGACCGATGTTATCCTCACCATTTAGTTTACCTTCCTGCACATGATAAACTCATACTCTATATGTGTTCATTTCACTGTGAATTGAGTTTGTCCTGAGCAGTCTCTTCCTCCACCGTCACTACATACAGTATATATACATTACCCTTAGTCTGTGTTTCCAGTTCATCATTAGTTTGAGCTAAGTGCATGATCTGAGTACTTCTACTCAAGAACAAGATCTGAGTACTTCTACTTTTACTCAAGAACAAGATCTGAGTACTTCTACTTTTACTACAAGATCTGAGTACTTCTACTTTTACTCAAGAACAAGATCTGAGTACTTCTACTTTTACTCAAGAACAAGATCTGAGTACTTCTACTTTTACTCAAGAACAAGATCTGAGTACTTCTACTTTTACTACAAGATCTGAGTACTTCTACTTTTACTCAAGAACAAGATCTGAGTACTTCTACTTTTACTCAAGAACAAGATCTGAGTACTTCTACTTTTACTACAAGATCTGAGTACTTCTACTTTTACCAAGAACAAGATCTGAGTACTTCTACTTTTACTCAAGTACAAGATCTGAGTACTTCAAGATCTGAGTACTTCTACTTTTACTCAAGTACATGATCTGAGTACTTCTACTTTGACTCAAGTACAAAATCTGAGTACTTCTACTTTTACTCAAGTACATGATCTGAGTACTTCTACTTTGACTCAAGTACAAGATCTGAGTACTTCTACTTTTACTCAAGTACATGATCTGAGTACTTCTACTTTTACCAAGAACAAGATCTGAGTACTTCTACTTTTACCAAGAACAAGATCTGAGTACTTCTACTTTTACTCAAGAACAAGATCTGAGTACTTCTACTTTTACTCAAGAACAAGATCTGAGTACTTCTACTTTTACTCAAGAACAAGATCTGAGTACTTCTACTTTTACTCAAGTACAACATCTGAGTACTTCTACTTTGACTACAAGATCTGAGTACTTCTACTTTTAATCAAGTACAAGATCTGAGTACTTCTACTTTTACTCAAGAACATGATCTGAGTACTTCTACTTTTACTCAAGAACAAGATCTGAGTACTCCTACTTTTGCTCAAGAACAAGATCTGAGTACTTCTACTTTTACTCAAGAACATGATCTGAGTACTCCTACTTTTGCTCAAGAACAAGATCTGAGTACTTCTACTTTTACTCAAGAACAAGATCTGAGTACTTCTACTTTTACTCAAGTACAATATCTGAGTACTTCTACTTTTACTCAAGAACAAGATCTGAGTACTCCTACTTTTGCTCAAGAACAAGATCTGAGTACTTCTACTTTTACTCAAGAACATGATCTGAGTACTCCTACTTTTGCTCAAGAACAAGATCTGAGTACTTCTACTTTTACTCAAGAACAAGATCTGAGTACTTCTACTTTTACCAAGAACAAGATCTGAGTACTTCTACTTTTACTCAAGAACAAGATCTGAGTACTTCTACTTTTACTCAAGAACAAGATCTGAGTACTTCTACTTTTACTCAAGAACAAGATCTGAGTACTTCTACTTTTACTCAAGTACAACATCTGAGTACTTCTACTTTGACTACAAGATCTGAGTACTTCTACTTTTAATCAAGTACAAGATCTGAGTACTTCTACTTTTACTCAAGAACATGATCTGAGTACTTCTACTTTTACCAAGAACACGATCTGAGTACTTCTACTGTTACTCAAGAACAAGATCTGAGTACTTCTACTTTTACTCAAGAACAAGATCTGAGTACTTCTACTTTTACCAAGAACACGATCTGAGTACTTCTACTGTTACTCAAGAACAAGATCTGAGTACTTCTACTTTTACTCAAGAACAAGATCTGAGTACTTCTACTTTTACCAAGAACACGATCTGAGTACTTCTACTGTTACTCAAGAACAAGATCTGAGTACTCCTACTTTTGCTCAAGAACATGATCTGAGTACTCCTACTTTTGCTCAAGAACAAGATCTGAGTACTTCTACTTTTACTCAAGAACAAGATCTGAGTACTTCTACTTTTACTCAAGTACAATATCTGAGTACTTCTACTTTTACTCAAGAACAAGATCTGAGTACTCCTACTTTTGCTCAAGAACAAGATCTGAGTACTTCTACTTTTACTCAAGAACAAGATCTGAGTACTTCTACTTTTACTCAAGAACAAGATCTGAGTACTTCTACTTTTACTCAAGAACAAGATCTGAGTACTTCTACTTTTACTCAAGAACAAGATCTGAGTACTTCTACTTTTACTCAAGTACAATATCTGAGTACTTCTACTTTTACTCAAGAACAAGATCTGAGTACTCCTACTTTTGCTCAAGAACAAGATCTGAGTACTTCTACTTTTACTCAAGAACAAGATCTGAGTACTTCTACTTTTACTCAAGTACAAGATCTGAGTACTTCTACTTTTACTCAAGTACAACATCTGAGTACTTCTCCCAACTCTGTTCATCGCTCAGGTGGAAATCACAGAAAAGACTTGAGGAGCAAACAGAGCTTGGACTACCATCTAGTGGACAAACAGAAAACTACACCCACACACTTAGAGCCCAACAGCAGACTTTGAGTTACTGGAAATAAAATACATTTTCTGTAAGTATTGTGCAGTTTTGAAGAACCTGAGTGTTACATATTATTATAATACCCGCTGTAATCAACTGAAGAAATCATTGTATTTTATTATACATAAAAATATATCCACTAAGTAATCCACACACGTTAGAAAGAGTCTTTAATGTACATTTTTTAAAGCGTAATTTCATAATTTCTGTGAAGATCTTTGAATCATCCGTTTCAAAGAGAGAATCATCAGTGGTGCAGGAATGAGTCCTAAACCCTGAAATGAGTCAGCATCACTTCCTGTCCCCTGGTCTGGAAGTCAATGGTCTTCTGAATGTGTTTTAGGTTGTTAGTCTGAAATAAGGTCAGTGGTGAGTAGATTCCCCACTGCTGAACTAAACGTGAGTTTGTTTGACACACAGATTATTTTCTGCAATAATCCAAAAACCACGTGGAGGAATCCCATTGGAGCAGGGAGATGCTGCCTTCAGGGACCACCACATCCCTCCAGCTCTCTGTATTCCAGCCGGTGGTTCTGGCGGGGATTGGATCAGCTGGCCAGCCGGTCCCTCAGGTATCCGGAGGAGTGTGTGTCCTGCAGCAGAGCCTTGCTGACGTCCAGAAGGTTCTGTTGGTAGGCCAGTCTGTAGCGGCTGAACACGTGCTCACAGTGAGAGAGCAGGCGGCGAGCATTAGAGACACTGCAGGGAGCCCCGTCCAGCCTACACACACACACACACACACACACACACACACACACACACACACACACACACACACACACACACACACACACACACACACACACACACACACACACACACACACACACACACACACACACACACACACACACACACACACACACACACACACACACACACACACACACACACACACACACACACACACACACACACACACACACACGTCAAATTAATGCGGTGGACGTAAATATCAAATACTCAAGCAAAGTACAAGTACCTCAAAGTAATACTGAGTACTTGATGGACTCCACCTCTGCTTCAAAGTATGCTTCACCATTTGTTGATTCAGTTTCAAAGACACTAACTATCTCTGACCCTGTCCACTGAGTATTATTCACAGCGATGCGTCATGCAGCCTCCCTCCGGTCAGTCTTTGTTTCTATTTTATTTGTATTTACAGGACTGTCTCAGAAAATTAGAATATTGTGATAAAGTTCTTTATTTTCTGTAATGCAATTAAAAAAACAAAAATGTCATACATTCTGGATTCATTACAAATCAACTGAAATATTGCAAGCCTTTTATTATTTTAATATTGCTGATTATGGCATACAGCTTAAGAAAACTCAAAAATCCTATCTCAAAAAATTAGAATAGTTCCTCAGACCAAGTAAAAAAAAAAGATTTATAACAGCAAAACACAATCAAACATTTGAAAATGTCCATTAATGCACTCAGTACTTGGTTGGGAATCCTTTTGCACGGATTACTGCATCAATGCGGCGTGGCATGGAGGCAATCAGCCTGTGGCATTGCTGAGGTGTTATGGATGCCCAGGATGCTTCAATAGCGGCCTTTAGCTCATTAGCATTGTTGGGTCTGGTGTCTTTCAGCTTCTTCTTCACAATACCCCACATATTCTCTATGGGGTTCAGGTCAGGGGAATTTGCAGGCCAATGGAGGACAGTAATGCCATGGTCAGTACACCAGTTACTGGTGGTTTTGGCACTGTGGGCAGGTGCCAGATCATGCTGGAAAATGAATTCCTCATCTCCATAGAGCTTTTCAGCAGACGGAAGCATGTAGTGCTCTAAAATCTCTTGGTACACAGCTGCATTTACTCTGGGCTTGATGAAACACAGTGGACCAACACCAGCAGCTGACATGGCTCCCCAAACCATCGCTGACTGTGGGAACTTCACACTGGATTTCAAGCAACTTGGATTTTGCTCCTCTCCAGCCTTTCTCCAGACTCTGGTGCCTTGACTTCCAAATGAAATACAAAACTTGCTTTCGTCTGAAAAGAGGACTTTGGACCACTGTGCAACTGTCCAGTGCTTCTTTTCCTTAGCCCAAGTCAGACGCCTCTTCCGTTGTCTTGAGTTCAGAAGTGGCTTGACCATGGGAATACGGCTATTGTAGCCCATTTCCCGGACACGTCTGTGAACAGTGACTTTTGATACCTGGACTCCAGCTTCAGTCCACTGTCTTTGAAGCTCCCCCAAATTCTGGAAGCGACTCTTCTTCACAATGCTGTTAAGGCTGCGGTCATCTCTCTTGGTTGTGCAGCGTTTCCTGCCACATTTCCCCCTTCCAACAGACTTTTTGTGGATGTGCTTTGAAACTGCACTCTGTGAACAGCTTGCTCTTTGAGACATTTCTTTTTGTGTCTTACCCTCCTGATGGAGGGTGTCAATGACGGTCCTCTGGACAGCAGTCAGATCAGCAGTCTTCCCCATACTTGTGATTTAGTTTACTGAACCAAGCTGAGTGTTTTTCAAGGCTCAGGAAACCCTTGCAGGTGTTTCGAGTTAATTAGACGATTCAAGTGATTCGTTGAACACCCTACTAGTATACTTTTTCATGATATTCTAATATTTAGAGATAGGATATTTGAGTTTTCTTAAGCTGTATGCCATAATCAGCAATATTAAAATAATAAAAGGCTTGCAATATTTCAGTTGATTTGTAATGAATCCAGAATGTATGACATTTTTGTTTTTTTAATTGCATTACAGAAAATAAAGAACTTTATCACAATATTCTAATTTTCTGAGACAGTCCTGTACATGCACTGTTTTTTCTGTTTTATCTCCTATATATATATGTTGCATTGTTCGAGGAGCCGGTGACCTCAGATTTCCGTTGTCATATCTACACTGCAGCTCTGTACAAATGATAATAAAAGCCTTGAATCTTGTCCCCCTGCTTGATTCTCTGCGGTGAGCACGGCGTCACGATGTCTTACTTTTTGAAGATGTCCTCGAACAGGGCGGAGGTGAGGGGGCGGAGGCGTTTGAAGTCCTCCAGGTAAACAAAGTCTCCGCTCAGGATCACCTTCTGGAACAAAATGTGAGGCCAGTCCGGACTGTAGCCGTACGCCTCGGCCACCACCAACACCTAAGAGACGAGAACAGGACTAATGAGAGACGCTGGATCAGGACCAGAGGGGGGAAGTAGAGGAGTACAAATACTGCGTTACTGTCTGGTATCAGTACTTTACTCCACTCTGACGAATTTGTACTTTGACTTCTTACACTTTGAACACAAATACCTGAACTTTCTACTTCTTACATGTTGAACACAAATACCTGAACTTTCTACTTCTTACATGTTGAACTCAAATACCTGTACTTTCTACTTCTTACATGTTGAACACAAATACCTGTACTTTCTACTTCTCACATGTTGAACTCAAATACCTGTACTTTCTACTTCTTACATGTTGAACACAAATACCTGTACTTTCTACTTCTTACATGTTGAACTCAAATACCTGTACTTTCTACTTCTTACATGTTGAACTCAAATACCTGTACTTTCTACTTCTCACATGTTGAACACAAATACCTGTACTTTCTACTTCTTACATGTTGAACTCAAATACCTGTACTTTCTACTTCTCACATGTTGAACTCAAATACCTGTACTTTCTACTTCTCACATGTTGAACTCAAATACCTGAACTTTCTACTTCTTACATGTTGAACTCAAATACCTGTACTTTCTACTTCTTACATGTTGAACACAAATACCTGAACTTTCTACTTCTTACATGTTGAACTCAAATACCTGTACTTTCTACTTCTTACATGTTGAACTCAAATACCTGAACTTTCTACTTCTTACATGTTGAACTCAAATACATGTACTTTCTACTTCTCACATGTTGAACTCAAATACCTGTACTTTCTACTTCTCACATGTTGAACTCAAATACCTGAACTTTCTACTTCTTACATGTTGAACTCAAATACCTGTACTTTCTACTTCTTACATGTTGAACACAAATACCTGAACTTTCTACTTCTCACATGTTGAACTCAAATACCTGTACTTTCTACTTCTTACATGTTGAACTCAAATACCTGTACTTTCTACTTCTTACATGTTGAACTCAAATACCTGTACTTTCTACTTCTCACATGTTGAACACAAATACCTGTACTTTCTACTTCTCACATGTTGAACTCAAATACCTGTACTTTCTACTTCTCACATGTTGAACACAAATACCTGTACTTTCTACTTCTCACATGTTGAACTCAAATACCTGTACTTTCTACTTCTTACATGTTGAACACAAATACCTGTACTTTCTACTTCTTACATGTTGAACTCAAATACCTGTACTTTCTACTTCTTACATGTTGAACTCAAATACCTGTACTTTCTACTTCTTACATGTTGAACTCAAATACCTGTACTTTCTACTTCTTACATGTTGAACTCAAATACCTGTACTTTCTACTTCTTACATGTTGAACTCAAATACCTGTACTTTCTACTTCTTACATGTTGAACTCAAATACCTGTACTTTCTACTTCTTACATGTTGAACTCAAATACCTGTACTTTCTACTTCTTACATGTTGAACTCAAATACCTGTACTTTCTACTTCTTACATGTTGAACACAAATACCTGTACTTTCTACTTCTTACATGTTGAACACAAATACCTGTACTTTCTACTTCTTACATGTTGAACTCAAATACCTGTACTTTCTACTTCTCACATGTTGAACACAAATACCTGTACTTTCTACTTCTTACATGTTGAACTCAAATACCTGTACTTTCTACTTCTTACATGTTGAACTCAAATACCTGTACTTTCTACTTCTTACATGTTGAACCCAAATACCTGTACTTTCTACTTCTTACATGTTGAACTCAAATACCTGTACTTTCTACTTCTCTCATTTTCCAAACAGGCTGGCTCCTTTAGTCTGAATGTGTGTTTGTGGCGTGATCATTATTATTTAGAGTCATTGCGTGCCTATTGATTTGAACACGATCCGTGTATCCATCATTTCCTGGTCTTCTCTAAAGAAGAGGGACCAATGGAAACGTTGTCATGTTGCCGTTGGTCACCATGGAAACATTCATTAGCTAACAATGACATTATTGTTCTATTAATATAAAGGCAGGTCAGGTACTCTTTAAAACAGCTGCTAGTTATGGGTACTTTTTACTGAAGTACATTTCAAAGCCTCTTTACTTTGACTTGAGTAAAGAAGTTTAGTCAGTACTTCTACTTTCACCAGAGTATTTTTTTTAAATCCACTAAGTACTCACACACGTTAGAAAGAGTCTTTAATGTACATTTTTAAAGCGTAATTTCAACATTTCTGTGAAGATTCGGAGCAGTGAATCATCCGTTTCAAAGAGAGAAACATCAGTGTCATCAGAGATACACAGGGATCTGAGCCTTTGCAGACCATTTACATGCACTAAAACCTAGATAGAACACACTACGAGAGAGGGAGAAGCGAAAAGCAGAATAGGGCCTCTTTAAGGCATGTCAGCAGGACTCTTTTCGTTCTAGAACTACAACAGGGGGGTATACTACGAAGCAGGATGTTCTCTTAGCGGCTAACTTCAGGGGAAACTCTGGGTTTCCGGTCCTACGAAGCTGGTTCTCTTTTTAGCGGGCTAGATCTCCATGGTAACTGATGCTGAGTGGCTAACCTGCCCCGGAGCAGGTTAGGTTGCAGGCTAAGAGCTCAACTCAGTGAAAGCACTGCCTGCTGACCAATCAGAGCTCAGTGTGCGGAGTTTAAAGCGATCAAGTCATATTACAGGAGAAAGGAAATACAGAAAAGCTGCCGTTGCAGGAAAGACGGCCGGCAGAAATCAGCGACTGTGTGAACGTGAACATTAATAGAATATCACCTCCCATCTTCAGAGCAATCTGACTATTAGAACATTAGCGTTAAGAAAGCTTACTTAAATATCTGCCACAACATAAGTAACCGGATCAGAGTAACATTAAGTACAGTCCGCGGCATATCACATCATAATGTATCATCTCCTTATCTGAGTCAGCTGAGCCGTATCTGGCCGTGCAACACTCACAGTGTCACATACTGGATGCAGAAGGATTATTTTAAGCAACACATTAAGTTGAGGAAACACTGGAGTCAAATGTAATGAAAGTCAGATGGTGTCTTAGACGGGGCAGTGATATCATAAACCTGTTCATGTACGCATTCAAACACTTGTTCTGTTACCAGCTGTATTCACCTTGCAGGTGCAGCTATGTGGCTTTGATCCTGGATCAAGTGTTTAAGTCATGGATGTTTAAAGTTGAACTTCTTCATATGTCTAATATTATAGTTGACTTTTCATTCAGGAAGTATGACGCTGCGCTGTCAGTACGCTTCTCCATGTTTGTGATTGGTCGAATGCTCCAGATACCACCCCTTTCATGTGAATGCGCACCTAACTAAATAGGACACGGCTGGCTTGAGCGAACGAGTTGATAACCAGCGTCGTAGGACCGTTTAGCGAGAGCGCGTATGTTTTGGATTAGGCCAACCGGCTAACTCAAACATATCCAGGTTAGGTTGAACCAGCTTCGTAGTATACCCCCCTGGCCTCTGACTGACACACACACACACACACAATACCTGGTAGCAGCTCGGCAGCACAGTGACGGCGCTCAGCAGCTCTGGAGGCTGCAGGTTGACGAGCTGCAGGTCTGAGTCCTGCTTCAGGAAGTGAAGCTGCAGAGCCACAAGCTTCGCTGTCCGCACGCAGCGAGTCGCCTGGCGCACACACGAGTCCTGAAACACACACACACACACACACACACACACACACACACACACACACACACACACACACACACACACACACACACACACACACACACACACACACACACACACACACACACACACACACACACACACACACACACACACACACACACACACACACACACACACACACACACACACACACACACACACACACACACACACAGGGAAGTTAACCTTCAATGCAGTAGATTGCTTATTTTCTGCAACGCTGCTTCCCTGGACATCTTCAAGTCTTCATTAAAAACTCACCTGTCCTTCATGACCTTTGACCCCTAACCCATCACAGCCCCCCTGATCCCACTCCTACTGCTAGTTCTTTAATTTGTACTTTATTAAGTGTCCCTCTTGTTTGCTTGTTTGTTTGTTTGTTCACCATGTAAAGTGGTCTTGAGTCCCTTGAAAGGCGCTATACAAATGTAATCTATTACTTTGATTATTATTCCAAATGTAATGAAGAGTCCCGGTGCTCTGTGGGGGGTGGGGGTGTACCTTGGAGAAGCTCTCTGCAGCGTCCTTCAGCAGGCCCAGCACCTTGACCAGAGAACTCTTCAGCTCAGGATTCACCACTGGAAATACAAACAGCAGCATGACTTCACTGTGTCTCACATATAGACAGACAAGTTGAAGAGACATCCTGTGCCTGAGCTCCTGCAGTGTGGATGTTACCCAGCAGGCCAGCTCACAGGCTTAAAGCTAACATACAGTAATCAAATTAACTCTAGGTTTGCAAATGTGCACGTTTTCCAGAATGAATACCACTAACGTCCCCATTTTGAATCCTCAGCTGTGGCGACTTGATGTCTTGTTGAGTAATTGGATATTTTTGGTTTAGTTTTTGTCTCACCCCAGGCCTGG
>NC_136903.1:1638882-1640736 GCF_949606895.1 Notothenia rossii | reverse complement strand
ATTCTTGCTTCTTAGAACCATCCGTGTAAATGTTGAGGTAATTGTAATACTTTTCGTTCAGATACTCGTTTTAATTCCCCCTTCATTTATTTGCCTCTCTTTTTTCCTTTCTATGATATTCACATCTATGTTAGTTTCTGGGAACAGCCATGGAGGAACAGTGCTACTGTAAATGGGCTTGCTTGGCAAACGTGATGGTCTCCACTCCACATGCCCTCGTTCTCTCCTTACTCTTCCAGCCAAACCCACGTCTGTTTATGATATGTTCCTCTCCACTTCCTTGTAGCCTGACCCAGTATGACAGAGCAAGTTTCTCTCTTCCGATCTCCAGAGGTGTCTCTCCTCTCGGAGGCGGCTTGACTCGGTTTGCATTTATAAAGAATGCACAAATGTGTTTAATCGTTAATGTCAGATATGTACTAAGTAAATACATTTGTTCCTGCTCAAGATTAGATTAAACTTTATTGTTATTGCACATATTACAGGTACTGAGACAACGAAATGCAGGTTTAGCTTCCAACCAGGAGTGCAACAAGCAGTAAAGTGAAAAGTAATGAACACAATCTACAGAATATGTTTGTTTTTATAATTTTATTGTATAGAGAGGCGAAGTCCCTCCCTTTCCGGGGGAGCTCCATGGACCTTATTTCGGAAAAAGTATGTATTGAAGTCAATGGAGAGAGAAAGATTATCTTTTGATCCCGTTTGAATTGTGCCACGAATTACACACATGATGTTTGTCAATTTGAAAGATAACTTTGCAAGTCAAAAAATTAAAATGTGTGGTAAAACTGTGAAGCAACACTTTTTTTGGTGTGAAACCGCTCAATGACTTACATCTCCCGTTTCGCACCACACAACAGACGGCCGAAAGTAGATGGGCGTGACTTCGCCTCTCTATTACAGATTATTATGTATTATATTATTATTTATCCTCCTCCATTACATTGAGGTCGATACATATTAAGCAATTTTTTGTTCATGTGGTTTTTATTTATTTATATATAGAGAGAGAAATATTTTCTCGTGATCATTGTTTTCCCCATGACCTCTGGTCCACCCTCCAGTACAGCAGGGGGCGGTCATGCACCTTTAGCTGGTTTGTAGTCCGCCATTAAACCAGCAGAAGGACAGAGCCCTCCACTATCAGCCCGCCTGTCTCCTGTCAGTCTCTCTTTATCATGGCTTCTCATAAACTATGGAAACATTGTTGCATCTTGTGTCGCTAACCGCATCCAAACTGCTGCATTTCTCTGGACTCAGCGACTACGGGAAAGCCCTAAAGACTACAAAAATGGAGGAGAAAGCGTTAGAAGTGTACGGTGAGTAAACCGGCCTCGTTATTACTGCTGCGTGAAGTTAGACAAGTTAGTTAGATGAACTGTTAACCTCCCGAATACTTTATTTACATATAATCTGATAATAACACGTTATGAAGAGGTCAGCTGGTCATGGTGACGTCATTGAAGGCAACGTTAAATACATGGTTTTCTGAGTGGAGTTTGGTGAGGTTGTAGTGCATTTTTATATTTGATATGTCAATACATCGCTGTTTTATTATTTAGTATGGTTTACTTGCACATGTTTTATCACTGAGGTGTCTGAAGTACTTTTTTACTTAAGTAGAAGTAGCAATACTACATTGTAAACATACTCACAAGTAACTGGCTACTTCAAGTACTAATTTTCCAGTATGGCCCATATCAGATTACATTTCTGTATTATAATGATCAATTCATAAAGGTAGGGGTTATTTAAATGACTTGCTGTACTGCTGGGTAGCTTAACCTGTATAATACATAATGATTTATAGATGGGTGTATTTTCTGTGTCTCAAATCCATACCTGCAAAGT
>NC_136903.1:1593882-1636382 GCF_949606895.1 Notothenia rossii | reverse complement strand
GAAGAGTTCCTCATCATCATCAAGTTCTCCCCCACCGTCCCTCACTGCTCCCTGGCCACGCTCATCGGTGAGTCCCTCTTTAGAGACACCACCAGAAACAACACCAATGAAAGAATAAGCTATCCAACCACACGCTTTATGACTGAATGAGGGGGGTGATTAGGAAGTGAGACGAGGGGTCATTGGTAAAGTCTTCCCCACAGCTCAGCTTCACCTTCTCTCCACTCACAGTGAATGAGTCTGAGCATCATCCGTCCCTCAGAGAGAGAGTCCTTCAGAATCTGATGTGTGATTGTAATCTGATGGTCCTGATGATGTCTCCGTGTTTCCTCAGGTCTGTGCTTACAGGTGAAGCTCGAGAGGTGTTTACCTTTCAAACACAAGGTGAGTTCCTCAGAGACGTCACGTGTCTGCACGGAAACTACAAAACACACTTCGTGCAATCCAGCCATGCACATCATAGCTTTTTATATATGTCCACTAAATAAAACATGGATCAGCCGAGCATGCACAGGTCCCCTTCGCCTCACACATTAGTGTCTTTATTTAGTCTTGGCCTCGTGTAACTTCTGGAGAGCCGTATTAGAAACACTGTGCTCTTAATAACCCAAAGACCTTATTGTAAACTGCCTTAGCAGACCATTAACATGCAGTCCAATCTATAGCACACACCACAGGAGAGGGAATAGGGCCTCTTTAAAATGAACACACACATCCACACAGATATAACAACCCCTACCTCCCCGTGTTTGCTTCATGTTTGATTTCTAGATATTTTGTGGTTTTAAACTCTTCTCCAGCCGTTTGTACCGTCTCTTAAATCAGGGGTTCCCAACCTTTTTTCCCAAGAGCCCCGGGGGGGGGGCTACAACTACTGTCACAAACTGGATGAATGTGAAGTATTTAGTTAAAGGAGGATGAAAGCGTAACTAAGGAGCTCTATTGGAGTGACTTTGATGGTTATTGGACTCAGGATTCATTCATGTGGCTTCCCGCTGTATGAAGAAATTAAAGGACGGCGGAAGTAGAAACAATTCTCAAAGGGATTAAACTGTTTAAAACACATGCTCAAAGTAAACCGGATTTTGCCGATGTGTTTACGTGGATTCAAAATTCGTAAATAAATGGAGGAGAACGATTTGATCGGAGCAACTGAGACAAATAATCCAACTGAAACCGGCATGGACGATGACTATGTTTTAAAAATGCGCTTATCCAGAAAAGCCTGATTTGAACACTTTACGGGCCGAAGAAATATTTCTATTAAAGAAAGAATTATACATTTCTGTCTTTTTATACCTTTAATAGCTACTAACTTGAATTGTTATTCAAATTAATTAATCAATTATTTTGTATATGTTATTGTAGAGACAAGGCTTTTAGTGACAATCATGTATTGCGTTACAATTGTATGTAAAAAAAAAAAAAAAAAAAAGTCTAAATATGATATTTGGCCTCAAATCATCTGAGGCCTGGCGCCCCCCCCCTTGCGATCTTTGGTGCCCCCCAGGTTGGGAACCACTGTCTTAAATGATGTTCTGCATGTGTCCCACTTATAATCCCACTTATAGTCCCAGTTCTAATCCCAGTTCTTCTGCAGCGTTCTTCATCTCAGTCAGAGTGTCTCTGAAAGACTTCTTGGTTGAATCCCTGAATAGAGAACACCCTTTGCTCTTTCTGTCTCTCCTCAGCTGGAGATCTACATCTCAGAGGGAACGCACTCCACTGAGGAAGATAGTGAGTCTCTTTCTTCATTCCTTTTTCATTTAATCTGTAAATGTTCCCGTTAGTTAAAAGACCTCCTGCTGAGTGTCGGAAGTCTACATTATCACCACATTATAATAAAAGCTTAAGTAATAGATCAGTGTTTCCTTTCTATGCGGCTTCCTCCTTCTACTTCACTTCATGTTGTTCCGTTTATGCACGAAATCTATCCTTTAGTTCCTTTCTACAAAAATAAAAACACATTTAATGAATAGTCTCGTTCTCCAGCTCTTATCATGAACCCTGAAATGTTGAATACCCCAAAGTTTCATGATGTAAATGTATAGTAGGGTCTCCAGCACATAGAAACTGCCGGATGCTAACCTGCAGATGTTGGACAGTTTGCACAATTAACATAAATTGTCTTAATTAGCATATTCAGACAAAAGATTTGGGTCACTTTGGAGGTTATTGGGGATGCTGAATCCATTTCTGATCCCTTTTCAGATCGGCAGCTCTAACAAAAACGAGGCCACATCTGTTCTCTGTGGGATGATTCTGATGCATTATGGGTCGATTTTGAAGATTTTGGGGATCATTGTGATTGGACAGATTGCTTATTTATTGAAAAAGATGTGTCCACAGTCGAGGTAATGATGTTCACCTGGTGCTCTCTATGTCCAATGGTCTCATCACTGCTCATGGTGGTCAGAATCAGCCCACAGAGCGAACAGACCACTTTCTGGTTAACGGACCTTTCTTATCCTGAACATGTCAGAAATGGATTCAGCATCCGCAATAACCTCCAAGACCACTCCGATAGTGTCCCAATCAGCCGAGATATTTGTTAACCTTTTGTCTGAATATGCTAATAAACGTAACTTATGCTAATTGTGCAAATGTCTAAACATCTGCAGGTTAGCATCCGGCTGGGGACCCCACTCTACATTTATATCATAAAACTTTGGGGTACTCAATATGTCCGACAGGTTCAGTGTTTGTGTCGTAACTGTGTGTGTGTGTGTGTGTGTGTGTGTGTGTGTGTGTGTGTGTGTGTGTGTGTGTGTGTGTGTGTGTGTGTGTGTGTGTGTGTGTGTGTGTGTGTGTGTGTGTGTGTGTGTGTGTGTGTGTGTGTGTGTGTGTGTGTGTGTGTGTGTGTGTGTGTGTGTGTGTGTGTGTGTGTGTGTGTGTGTGTGTGTGTGTGTGTGTGTGCAGTTAACAAACAGATCAATGATAAGGAGCGAGTGGCGGCTGCCATGGAGAACCCAAACCTGAGAGAGATCGTGGAGCAGTGTGTGACCGAGCCGGACGACTGAGTGTGTCTGTGTGTATCCCCGTGTGTGTGTCCGTCTGTGTGTGTGTGTAAGGGTGTGTGAGTAAGACAGTGCACGTTTGTGTATATGTGCAAGGATGTGTGTGTGTTTGTTTGTCTGTGCGTGTGTGTAAGAGTGTGTGTAAGGGTGTGTGTGTGTTTGTGGACCCTCCCATCATGCACTGCGGCTCGGGTGAAGTGGACCAGCCTCCTCATGTTTCCCTGTTTTTAAAGTATGTCCTTTTTTTTTTTTTTAATGCAATCATCCTGTGAATTATATCTTTAAAAAGTGATTATTTTTAGAGAAGATGTGACGTGTAAAATAATCTGATCCAATCTGATTAAAAGATATGTTAACGAGAAACTGCGTAATGTCATTTGTGTGTGTGTGTGTGTGTGTGTGTGTGTGTGTGTGTGTGTGTGTGTGTGTGTGTGTGTGTGTGTGTGTGTGTGTGTGTGTGTGTGTGTGTGTGTGTGTGTGTGTGTGTGTGTGTGTGTGTGTGTGTGTGTGTGTGTGTGTGTGTGTGTGTGTGTGTGTGTGTGTGTGTGTGTGTGTGTGTGTGTGTGTGTGTGTGTGTGTGTGTGTGTGTGTGTGTGTGTGTGTGTGTGTGTGTGTGTAGACAGGCAGGCAGACAGGCAGGCTCTGGTGTTATCTCTCTTTCCTGCTGTTTGATTAACTCATTTCATTTTCTCTCAGATATTAGATTTCCTCTCACTGACGCAGTGTCCTCGTGTCTCCTGATCAATAAAGTTTTATCTCCTGACGATATGACCAAGGCAAAGTGGGGACAAAGTAAAAAAATAGAGATGTTTAATCACGGGAATTTTTTTCCAATATTCTCAGAGATTGCACTGGTAAATTAATGAGAAAAAATCTAATTTTATTTTTTTTGGACGACTTTGATGTTGAAACTGTTGTTTATTAAAGCAAAATTAAATTCAGAATAATTGAATTTTTACCACTTTATTTATCATTTTACTGATAATTCAATTTTTTTTTCTGAATTGATGATTTAAATCACTACCTTTTTTTCATAAATGTGTGACTTCATAATCTCTGAGAATATTGAATAATAGTTAGCATGTTACTGACAGCTGAGACTGTACTAAAGTTCTCTTTAAACACTTCACACACGGATTAACACCTGCTCTTACCTGACGTTTGATTGACAGCTGTGTGTGTCACTCAATCTAAAACTGTGCTCAGGCACTGTAATGCTGCTGCTCCTCCCGCAGGGGGCGCTGTTGAGTTAAATAAAACATCCTGAAAGGCATGAGGCTGTAAATAAATAAAGATAAATAAATACAGATAAACAAACTGACCCTGCCCTCATTACACACTCAGATACAATACACAACAACGCTCATTAATTTACACTTGGCCAGGAGCTATATGAATATAGTGTTAATAATCCTAAATGTCAGTATTCCTGTTATATATTTAAGCAATAGCTCACGACAGGCCGTGATATATGCTCATTATATCACAGCTAAGGGGCGTGGTTCGGCCCGACGCGAAGCTGAGGGTCGACAACCCCCTTAGCTGTGATATAATGAGCATATATCACGGCCTGAAGTGAGCTATTGCTTTTATAAAACGGTTACCAAGTGTGGCAATATGAAAGAAAAATACACACTCTAATTTAAATAGTTTTTATTAGTAAATAATGATGTTCAAAATAAAATAGTCCCTCCGTGGCCTTCTGCACAAAACATAGTGCAAGGTGGTTGCTATGCAACAACACTAACAGCTAGCGAACATATTAGACAGAGAGCGTTGATCCATTATTTGGCTGTTTATTTACATTAATGTGTATGTTGCTGTTTATTGTGCATCCACTGAAAACCTGTCCAGCATCAGTAGCATGGCTTACGTGGTCACTTGTATAGGTTGAGGTTGTTCGAGGCTGTTGCTTGGCGTGGCGAGAATATTGCTCCACTTTCTCCGGTCCCCGAGATTGGGCTTCCAGTAGCTCTGGAGAGAGCTTTCGCACCTGTGGCCACTAACGGTCATCATTTCTCTGCTTTGTTTCAAGACCCGCATCAGAAAGCTTTTGAATGGTGCTACTTTTCCAGTTGGTCTACCTGCTCTTCACGTAGCTCTGCATGTCGTAGTTTAGGTGCTTTTTTTTCTTCTGGAGATAGGCACTGAGGTCGAAGTTAATCTTAAATGTTTCCATTTTATGCTTTGTACGTTTGTTTCGTAAGGGAAGAAATTTAAATATATTTATAAAACTGACAAGTCAAATCAAGCAATCTGATTGGTCGATAGCGTTTTTGCGGACCTCTTTGATTACAGATTTGAAAACATCGTTGCTTGCTTTAAAAGTAGCACCATTCATTATGTTAAACCTTCAAAAGTATCTAGATATCCCTGTCCTAATGCCAAAGGAACTGCACACTGAATATGTTTTGCCGTTTGATGTCTATGTCTGGACCGCTGCGTCAAAAAGGAGGGCTTCTGCCCCGTTACTTCTCCGCTGCTTTCTTGTTCCAGTATGAAATTCAGCCCAAAGGTATACTGTTTTTCTCAGACGCGGAAGGATACTGACTTGTTGTGAAAAGTAACTTACAATTCTACCCGTGGTATACGCTCAGTATATCACGGCTAAGAACCAATCAGATTGCTTGATTTGACTTGTCCGTTTTATAAGATTTGTTTCATTACAAAATGGAGTAACTTTCACCTAACCCGAATTCCCTGGGTTAAGTAAAGTATTCTCATGCTGATAAATATATCTAGAGTGGGGCAAAAAAGTATTTAGTCAGCCACCAATTGTGAAAAAAAAATCCAGAAAATCACATTGTCTGATTTTTAAAGAATTTATTTGAAAATGATGGTGGAAAATAAGTATTTGGTCAATAACAAAAGTTCATCTCAATACTTTGTTATATACCCTTTGTTGGCAATGACAGAGGTCAAACGTTTCCTGTAAGTCTTCACAAGGTTTTCACTGTTGCTGGTATCTTGGCCCATTCCTCCATGCAGATCTCCTCTAGAGCAGTGATGTTTTGGGGCTGTCGCTGGGCAACACGGACTTTCAACTCCCTCCAAAGATTTTCTATGGGGTTGAGATCTGGAGACTGGCTAGGCCACTCCAGGACCTTGAGATGCTTCTTACGAAGCCACTCCTTCGTTGCCCGGGCGGTGTGTTTGGGATCATTGTCATGCTGAAAGACCCAGCCACGTTTCATCTTCAATGCCCTTGCTGATGGAAGGAGGTTGTCACTCAAAATCTCACGATACATGGCCCCATTCATTCTTTCCTTTACACGGATCAGTGGTCCTGGTCCCTTTGCAGAACAACAGCCCCAAAGCATAATGTCCCCCCCCCCATGTTTCACAGTAGGTGTTCTTTGGATGCAACTCAGCATTCTCTCTCCTCCAAACATGTCTAGTTGAGTTTTTACCAAAAAGTTCTATTTTGGTTTCATCTGACCACATGACATTCTCCCAATCCTCTTCTGGATCATCTAAATGCTCTCTAGCAAACTTCAGACGGGCCTGGACATGTACTGGCTTAAGCAGGGGGACACGTCTGGCACAGCAGGATTTGAGTCCCTGGCGGCGTAGTGTGTTACTGATGGTAGCCTTTGTTACTTTGGTCCCAGCTCTCTGCAGGTCATTGACTAGGTCCCCCCGTTCTTGTTTCTCATTTTGACCCCACGGGGTGAGATCTTGCGTGGAGCCCCAGATCGAGGGAGATTATCAGTGGTCTTGTTTGTCTTCCATTTTCTAATAATTGCTCCCACAGTTGATTTCTTCACACCAAGCTGCTTACCTATTGCAGATTCAGTCTTCCCAGCCTGGTGCAGGTCTACCATTTAGTTTCTGGTGTCCTTTGACAGCTCTCTGGTCTTGGCCATAGTGGAGTTTGGAGTGTGACTGTTTGAGGTTGTGGACAGGTGTCTTTTATAATATAATATATTAAATATAATAACGTATCACTATCAGAGACTGGATATATCCCGTCGCGATGAAAGTAGTTACTAAAATAATATCCAGGGGATGCATGCAGAGCTGTGATTGGCTGAGATAAGTCCGGCCGTGCTTCACGACTCTTTGAAACATCTCTGTTCCCGGAAATGCATCCACAAAGGAGCCGTGGAGGACCCATCGGTGTCTCCTCGGTTATAGCTCCTCCAGAGAGCCTCCTCTCTCCTCTCTCCTCTCTCCTCTCTCCTCTCTCCTCGGTTAGAACTCCTCCAGAGAGCCTCCTCTCTCCTCTCTCCTCTCTCCTCTCTCCTCGGTTATAGCTCCTCCAGAGAGCCTCCTCTCTCCTCTCTCCTCTCTCCTCGGTTAGAGCTCCTGCAGGGAGCCTCCTCTCTCCTCTCTCCTCTCTCCTCTCTCCTCTCTCCTCGGTTATAGCTCCTCCAGAGAGCCTCCTCGATGCTCGATCCTCGGTCCTCGAAGTGCATTTAGAGAAATGAGATGTCCTTCAACATGGCGCGCTGAAATTCCTTTCCGGGTCACTAGGACCGAGGAGTCGAGGAGTCGAGGAGTCGAGGAGTCGAGGAGTCGAGGAGGGGGATTTGATGAAAGGAGAAAGGGCCCGGGACTACTCTGCAAAACGTTTTAATACAGTTTCAGACCACAGCATAGCAAACGGCGTTAATAAAATCACTAAAACTCCCCCTGTGTCTATAAAGGAACTACAGCACGGTCACATGACTTCACGTCACCACCGCTAAGCTAAAGGTGGCTAATGTTGGGCTATAAAGGAACTACAGCACGGTCACATGACTTCACGTCACCACCGCTAAGCTAAAGGAGGCTAATGTTGGGCTATAAAGGAACTACAGCACGGTCACATGACTTCACGTCACCACCGCTAAGCTAAAGGAGGCTAATGTTGGGCTATAAAGGAACTACAGCACGGTCACATGACTTCACGTCACCACCGCTAAGCTAAAGGTGGCTAATGTTGGGCTATAAAGGAACTACAGCACGGTCACATGACTTCACTTCACCACCGCTAAGCTAAAGGAGGCTAATGTTGGGCTATAAAGGAACTACAGCACGGTCACATGACTTCACGTCACCACCGCTAAGCTAAAGGTGGCTAATGTTGGGCTATAAAGGAACTACAGCACGGTCACATGACTTCACTTCACCACCGCTAAGCTAAAGGAGGCTAATGTTGGGCTATAAAGGAACTACAGCACGGTCACATGACTTCACGTCACCACCGCTAAGCTAAAGGAGGCTAATGTTGGGCTATAAAGGAACTACAGCACGGTCACATGACTTCACGTCACCACCGCTAAGCTAAAGGAGGCTGATGTTGGGCTATAAAGGAACTACAGCACGGTCACATGACTTCACGTCACCACCGCTAAGCTAAAGGAGGCTGATGTTGGGCTATAAAGGAACTACAGCACAGTCACATGACTTCACGTCACCACAGCTAAGCTAAAAGAGGCTAATGTTGGGCTATAGAGGAACTACAGCACGGTCACATGACTTATTTTTGTGTGCCTTGTCTGTTGTCAGTCATGTAGCGTCTCTTTGTGGTTGTTTTGTGTTGTATTTCAACAGAAGTCATGACCCCTGACCCCTCAGGTATGTATCCCTGTAAGACCCTTCAGTAGTCAGCAGTTGTTTGATTTAAACAGCTTGAGGCAGAAAGGAAATGTGCTGCAGGACTAGAAACCCTCCCATCATGAGGCGCATCTCTGCAGAGGATTCCTCTCATTCATCATGTTTACTGTGACCTGCAGTGTGTGGACTGAGGCTTAGACACACACCACATGATGGATTACACACTCTCACAGCATCCAGAACACACTAATATCACCAGCTGTCATATAAACCTGTCTTTTATCAACCTTTGTTACACAGCTTAGTTTGATACTCAATTCTGATTGGCCCAGAAGACAGACAGGAAGTAAACACTAAAGGGAACAGCAGCAGAAGAAGACAGACAGGAAGTAAACATTAAAGGGAACAGTAGAAGAAGACAGAAAGGAAGTAAACACTAAAGGGAACAGCAGAAGAAGACAGACAGGAAGTAAACATTAAAGGGAACAGCAGAAGAAGACAGACAGGAAGTAAACATTAAAGGGAACAGCAGAAGAAGACAGACAGGAAGTAAACACTAAAGGGAACAGCATAAGAAGACAGACAGGAAGTAAACATTAAAGGGAACAGTAGAAGAAGACAGACACGAAGTAAACACTAAAGGGAACAGCAGAAGAAGACAGACAGGAAGTAAACATTAAAGGGAACAGCAGAAGAAGACAGACAGGAAGTAAACACTAAAGGGAACAGTAGAAGAAGACAGAAAGGAAGTAAACACTGAAGGGAACAGCAGAAGAAGACAGACAGGAAGTAAACACTAAAGGGAACAGCAGAAGAAGACAGACAGGAAGTAAACACTGAAGGGGACAGCAGAAGAAGACAGACAGGAAGTAAACATTAAAGGGAACAGCAGAAGAAGACAGAAAGGAAGTAAACACTAAAGGGAACAGTAGAAGAAGACAGACAGGAAGTAAACACTGAAGGGAACAGCAGAAGAAGACAGACAGGAAGTAAACACTGAAGGGAACAGAATAAGAAGACAGACAGACAGGAGGACATCAAGAAAAATGTGTTCCTATTCACATTCACCTGTTGTTTTAGACCGGGTTAAAAACATTGATCCAATCTAAACCAACTCCAGCTCCTGAGTTAGATCTGTATTTAGTGTTTACTGTATTTTGGTGGGGAAGCTACGAGTAATCGAAGTGAACCAACCATCACAGACATACTGAGCTTCACTGTGCAGCTACGAGGGCTCCATGCGCCTGAAGGCATCTTTAATCCTGCAGAGACCGACTAATATCAAGTGAAATGCCATCTTCGGATAACAACACACACACACACACACACACACACACACACACACACACGCACACACACACACACACACACACACACACACACACACACACACACACACACACACACACACACACACACACACACACACACACACACAGGGTTGTACATATTAATGCATCTCCAGCAGCAGGGGATCGGTGCACAAATCCTTCAGCAGTGCTGAGGCAATTACATCAACACACTGTGAGCAGAATCCTAATGTGTGTGTGTTGATAATGTCAGTCTGAGGGGAACAATCCCAAAAACTGAGTTTGGGTCAGGAGCTTTATATATACAGTCTACGGTCAGGCGTCGTGAATAAAACACACGGAAACAGCTTCAGAAACACATATGATCAGAAAATGCACCTCAGGGAGGAAGCTGTGTGAGACTGAGATGATTTGTAATGCTGGGTAGAATGGGAGAAGTACTCAGATATTGTTCTTGAGTTAAAGTAGAAGTACTCAGATCTTGTACTTGAGTAAAAGTAGAAGTACTCAGATCTTGTACTTGAGTAAAAGTAGAAGTACTCAGATCTTGTTCTTGAGTAAAAGTAGAAGTACTCAGATCTTGTTCTTGAGTAAAAGTAGAAGTACTCAGATCTTGTACTTGAGTAAAAGTAGAAGTACTCAGATCTTGTACTTGAGTAAAAGTAGAAGTACTCAGATCTTGTACTTGAGTTAAAGTAGAAGTACTCAGATCTTGAACTTGAGTTAAAGTAGAAGTACTCAGATCTTGTACTTGAGTAAAAGTAGAAGTACTCAGATCTTGTACTTGAGTTAAAGTAGAAGTACTCAGGTCTTGTACTTGAGTAAAAGTAGAAGTACTCAGATCTTGTACTTGAGTAAAAGTAGAAGTACTCAGATTTTGTTCTTGAGTAAAAGTAGAAGTACTCAGATCTTGTACTTGAGTTAAAGTAGAAGTACTCAGATCTTGTACTTGAGTAAAAGTAGAAGTACTCAGATCTTGTACTTGAGTTAAAGTAGAAGTACTCAGGTCTTGTACTTGAGTAAAAGTAGAAGTACTCAGATCTTGAACTTGAGTTAAAGTAGAAGTACTCAGATCTTGTACTTGAGTAAAAGTAGAAGTACTCAGGTCTTGTTCTTGAGTAAAAGTAGAAGTACTCAGATCTTGTACTTGAGTTAAAGTAGAAGTACTCAGATCTTGTACTTGAGTAAAAGTAGAAGTACTCAGATTTGGTTCTTGAGTAAAAGTAGAAGTACTCAGATCTTGTACTTGAGTAAAAGTAAAAGTACTCAGATCTTGTACTTGAGTAAAAGTAGAAGTACTCAGATCTTGTACTTGAGTAAAAGTAGAAATATAATAAGTAGAACACTTCCAAACATGGCCTGTTTTATTGTTTACAACAGATAGAGATATTCCAGTTTGATCCGTTTTAAAATATAGCTATGTTTGCAGTGTTCTTCTTCTTGTTGTTCTTGTTCTTGTTCTTGTTGTTGTTGTTCTTCTTCTTCTTCTTCTTCTTCTTCTTCTTCTTCTTCTTCTTCTTCTTCTTCTTCTTCTTCTTCTTCTTCTTCTTCTTCTTCTTCTTCTTCTTCTTTTCACACACTTAACATTTAACTGGCATATTTTGAGTTAATTCCTGCCCTCAAATCATTATCCTTTAAGAAATTAGCAGCATGGAGTCGAAGTAATGAAGTAATCATTCATTAATCAGAGCAATCAATCTATTTTGGAGGCTGTTGAGCCTTAAAAGAACAGCCTTCACTGCAAGAAACCGACAGAAAAATGAACAACATTTATAGACATGATGACATGATGACATGATGACATGATGACATGAACCCAAAGCTTTGTTTAAACTCTCAAAAGATGCACATGTAAAGGTCCCATATTATCCTGTTCTTCATCAATATATCACAGGTCTCAGATATATCCAGAGCCTGTCTCTGATTGGCTGAAACACCAAACAGATCATTGCAGCATTACCCATAATCCCTTCTGTTTCAGCCCTGTTTCCAAAGTGCTGATTCTCTGTCTGTAACTTAGATGAAAATAAGGAGCCCCTCCCCACGCCCCTCTGAGAGACATTTGGTTGCAAAGAACTCTATGGAGCTCTAGGAGGAGATTCAGGTGATAAGGGGGGGGGGGGGGGGGGGGGGGGGGGGTTACCTTGGTTGCTGATTGGCTAATGGTTACACAAGACAAAACATCGTTATGACATCATCAAGTGGCCAAAATCTGATCAGCTCATTTTCAGACAGGTTTTTATAGAAATGGATCAAAAAGAGAGAGAACCTTTGTTCCTGAAACTTTCAGAGTCTCTTTCCACAGAGGGGACACATGTTGATGTAGAAGAGACATGGAGAAGAGGGGACACATGTTGATGTAGAAGAGACATGAAGAAGAGGGGACACATGTTGATGTAGAAGAGACATGGAGAAGAGGGGACACATGTTGATGTAAAAGAGACATGGAGAAGAGGGGACACATGTTAATGTAGAAGAGACATGAAGAAGAGGGGACACATGTTGATGTAGAAGAGACATGAAGAAGAGGGGACACGTGTTGATGTAGAAGAGACATGAAGAAGAGGGGACACATGTTGATGTAGAAGAGACATGGAGAAGAGGGGACACATGTTGATGTAGAAGAGACATGAAGAAGAGGGGACACATGTTGATGTAGAAGAGACATGAAGAAGAGGGGACACATGTTGATGCATAGAGACATGAAGAAGAGGGGACACATGTTGATGTAGAAGAGACATGAAGACGAGGGGACACATGTTGATGTAGAAGAGACATGGAGAAGAGGGGACACATGTTGATGTAGAAGAGACATGAAGAAGAGGGGACACATGTTGATGTAGAAGAGACATGAAGAAGAGGGGACACATGTTGATGCATAGAGACATGAAGAAGAGGGGACACATGTTGATGTAGAAGAGACATGGAGAAGAGGGGACACGTGTTGATGTAGAGAGACATGGAGAAGAGGGGACACATGTTGATGTAGAAGAGACATGAAGAAGAGGGGACACATGTTGATGTAGAAGAGACATGGAGAAGAGGGGACACATGTTGATGTAGAAGAGACATGAAGAAGAGGGGACACATGTTGATGCATAGAGACATGAAGAAGAGGGGACACATGTTGATGTAGAAGAGACATGGAGAAGAGGGGACACGTGTTGATGTAGAGAGACATGGAGAAGAGGGGACACATGTTGATGTAGAAGAGACATGAAGAAGAGGGGACACATGTTGATGTAGAAGAGACATGGAGAAGAGGGGACACATGTTGATGTAGAAGAGACATGGAGAAGAGGGGACACATGTTGATGTAGAAGAGACATGGAGAAGAAGGGACACATGTTGATGTAGAAGAGACATGGAGATGAGGGGACACATGTTGATGTAGAAGAGACATGGAGAAGAGGGGACACATGTTGATGTAGAAGAGACATGAAGAAGAGGGGACACATGTTGATGTAGAAGAGACATGAAGAAGAGGGGACACATGTTGATGTAGAAGAGACATGAAGAAGAGGAGACACATGTTGATGTAGAAGAGACATGAAGAAGAGGGGACACATGTTGATGTAGAAGAGACATGAAGAAGAGGGGACACATGTTGATGTAGAAGAGACATGAAGAAGAGGGGACACATGTTGATGTAGAAGAGACATGAAGAAGAGGGGACACATGTTGATGTGGAAGAGACATGAAGAAGAGGGGACACATGTTGATGTAGAGGAGACATGGAGAAGAGGGGACACATGTTGATGTAGAAGAGACATGAAGAAGAGGGGACATATGTTGATGCATAGAGACATGAAGAAGAGGGGACACATGTTGATGTAGAAGAGACATGGAGAAGAGGGGACACATGTTGATGTAGAAGAGACATGGAGAAGAGGGGACACATGTTGATGTAGAAGAGACATGAAGAAGAGGGGACACATGTTGATGTAGAAGAGACATGAAGAAGAGGGGACACATGTTGATGTAGAAGAGACATGGAGAAGAGGGGACATTTCATGTAAAAACAAAGTCATGTTGAAACCATGCATGAACGACTCAGTGAAGTGAAACCCATGGGAGTTCAACACAGAGTCCTGGTCTGGCTGATAAACAGTCATCAAAACATATAGCATGAAGAAAGGCAGTGTCATGCAGCCGGAGCATCCTCACTCCGAGCTGAATGAATGAACAGATGTCTGAAATACTACAGATCGTATATTGGGCGTTCTCTATTGGTAGAAGTAGAAATACCCCAGAAAAGATATTTAGGAAAACCCTTTAAAATATATTTGTCTTCATGAATTGAAGCTCTGATGTTGGTATTAATAAGAGGGAGACTGAACATGTATGGTGTGCAGTGGGGCTGTGTTAAGAGTGACTGTTTGAACAAGTATATTTATATTTGTTTTAAGAGGCCCTATGATGCAGGGATGGTGTATTTTTGTAGCCCGACCCGGAAATAAACTGCACATATTTCTCCATGGGATCTCGAAACAAGATCGGTGGAAAACAAACCTTTTTGATGAATGCACTTATTTTTCTAATCCTAAATCTAATGTCCAGAAGCTAAATGCTAACGTGATGCTATAAAGGAACTACAGGCGAGTCCAGCAGCACGACTTCAACGTCACGCCAACTTCAGATCCATATTCAAACACACAGATTCTAGATGGAAGGAGTTGAAGCGTTTGTTTGAACAGTCTGCAGGAGGCAGGGACTTGCTCTCAAGCAGAAGAGAAACTAACTTAGAGGAGTGTTTACGTGTTCGGCGTAATGACGTACAACGGCCTCCACGACTTCTGTAGTCCTATTCAGCCACTTGGTAACAACCATCGCTTCTCAGACACGTCCACTCTTCAGAGATCACCAGTGGGGTCACTGCTGATGGATTTAATGTAGAACAAAACGTGATCCGTCTCTTCAATGTGTCTCAACCAACCTTATTTCAGATATTTTCCAAAATCCTATGGAGAGATCCCATTGGCTCTGAGACCAGGGAACAGGAAGTGGTGACATGCTGACTCACTTCCAGGTTTTTAGGATTCGTCACTGCACCACTCAATGGTCTGCAAAGGCTTAAATCCCCGTGTTCCCTCCAGAGGAAGTTTCTCCCCTCCTGCCCGAAACACCTCCATTAAACTCCTTTGTTTACTTCCTGAACATAGTGACATCACTATAGAACACTCCTGCAATCCTATTGGCTAGCGCTACAACACAATGTACGTGATAGGCTAGAGCGGGACATCTCTAAGCGGTTGACCAATCACAACAGAGCCAGACAGCTAACCAATCAGAGCAGCTCTGGTTTCAGACAGAGGGTGAGCAGAGGTGCTGCAGCACAGGCAGTGTGAGAGAGATAAAGAGCTTTCTGAACATGAAATCATTCCACTGAGGGGAAATGGAAGGCAGAGAGGAACTATTACTGCGGACCTTTCTCATCCCCTGCTCCTCCACAGTATGCTCTGAGCTGTCAAACTGCAGCCCAGTGTTTTCACGCTTCAGTCCCTTCGGCACGCTCTCCTCATGTTTCTAGATTTGGCGCCTGAACATCGTTATCAGCGCTGCTAAGCTGTTTCCCCGAAGACGAGATAAAGTTCGGCACACGACCAAACGTCCCCCTCACACACCTCCAGCTGCCGGGCTACTGTCAACTATTAACTGTGTTCATGCCATGAGGACTGCTGTATGCACGAGTCACAACACACAGATCAAAGCATGCACATTGTGTGTAACATATGGGTTTATATATACAAAGCCCCTTATATAATGAAACGGCTGTCAGTAATACGGAGATTCTTTTGGGAACAATAATAATTCAGAATACTTCCGTACTTGTATTATTTTGTAGATCATCCTGAAGGGTGTTCTCTTTCCAATAATGCCTGCTTCCCAACACATTAACCCTCTCATCACACGGCCACACTAAACACACTAACGACTCGACTCCCAATATTAATAGAAATGGTTTTATTGACTTGAAAATGACCGCATTGCGTCCTCTGAGAAAATAAACTCCGCTCCACGGCGCACTAACAGCTGGACCTCTGACAACAACAAGTCATTACACTGCTGAACTGCTGCTGCTGACCTCTGCATTGACCAATCAGAATCGAGTATTCAACTAAGCCAAGGATAAATGAATCTCGGCAGCCATCTTTAATCAACCAGGGGCCACAGCGCTGCAGGACTTCTATAAGTTATTAAGATTTATTCATGGGATGAGGACTGTTCATACACGAGTCACATCATACAGAACAAAGCATGCACATTGTGTCTAAAATACATAAATTAATATTTCTCCATGTTCAGAGAGATTAACTCATACATGCGTGTTCTCATTAAAGTGGAACATTCAATAATTTGATTTAAAATTGAAAAGGTTTTTTTTATTAAAACTTGAGAATCACTTCATGATTAAAGAAAGTTGAGAATGTCATTTCACTTTGAGGCTCACTGTCAGGACTCTACGCTCTTATTTGTAGTAACATATAAAGTATTTTTCAGAACAATATTGATTAACATACGTCTGAAATACTACAAGCTCACAGGAGCCCCGTTTGTGAGACGTAAAAAAATCCCATTCCTTCCGACGCTAACTTCAGGGTCTGACTACAGAAATACGACATCCCAGCCCCGTGTGTATTATATAATATTCATCGTGTCGTTCTGCAGAATAGAGGACACCTCGATGTTCCATACAGATGTTTCAAAGATCATTTTAATGTTTTCAGTCTCAGCGAAGTTAGGAAAAGAGACTCCAGCTCGTTCAGCGCTCGATTAAACTGAAATGAGTTCTTAATGAGACCGTCGTTGATTAAAAGAGTTAATGATCTTTTCGTTGCGTCACATGACTGTGTTTCTTGTTTTATGGAGCCAATTATGTTCCAGTCACCATGAAACATGTGAAATGATCCGTCTCTACACACCGGCTTTATTTAGTTATTATAGAGCCGCTCTTCTTCTCTGCTTCTGACCGATGCTACGTTTATTTTCTGCTCCTTTGTCTTTTAATTTGAGCTTTTTGCCCGTAACGCTTTTGAGAACAATATTATAATTCCCACTGCCACCCACCTTTTTTTTTATTTTCAGAAAAAGTCAGATTTTTTGTAAAAAGTCTAGATTTTAAGACAAAAATCTGAAAAAAATATCTGAATTTGTAAAAAAATATCTGAATTGTGAGATTTTGAAAAAAGTCTGCATTTTTTGTAAAAAGTCTAGATTTTAAGACAAAAATCTGATTTAAAAAAATATATATCTCAATTTGTAAAAACATCAGAATTTTGAGATTTTCAGAAAAAATGCAACATTTCAAAAATAAAGTAAGAATTGTGAGATTTTTTTTAAAAGTCAGCATTTTTTGAAAAAAGACAACGTTTTTATTAACAAAGTCAGAATTAAGAGATTTTAAGAAAAAGGTAAAAAAAGCCAGATTTGTGTAAAAAAGTCAGAATTTTAAGAAATTCAGAAAAAGTCTGAATTTTGTGAAAAAAGTCAAACATTTTATATTTTCTGAAAAAGGATTTTCAGAAATATTTTAGAATTTTGAGAAAAAAGCAGCTTTGAGCTTTATTAGAGATCATTCTCAGCTACACTGCCGTCATGGGGTGGTTTCTACCTAGTTAGGCAAATTATGTTCTGTAAAATCATTCGATCACCTCAGCGTAAATAATCTTGATTATTATTTTGATACTTTCAAAATAAAGTCAACATTTTTAGATTTGGAGAAAAAATACAGAATTTTTAGATTTTGAGAAAAAAGACAGACATTTTAGATTTTGAGGAGTGAGAATTTTGAGAACAATTTAAATATTTGAGAAAAAAAGAATCCTCCAATGTGCACAAGCAGTACAGTCCAACAAGCAGGTTGAGTTTGGATATAGAGCTCCTGCGGTCACGTGACTTTTGGTTATCAGCCACCATTTTGGCAGTAAACATGACGACCGGCGCCAGCGTTTTCCTACCGTGCGAGTATACATCTCATTTTAATTCAAGTGAAATTCGGCTTTATAGTACAAAATTAGAAAGATTAAATATAAGCGACCCATATAATGCACCCGGTGTGCTTTTCAAGAGCATAACCTCCTGCTCTGAAGACGATGTACCCGACTTGCGCTACGCGGACATCCACAGCTATCTTGTAAGCAGGGCCGGCCCTAGACTTTTGGGGGCCCCAAGCAAGATTTTGTTTGGGGGCCCCCCTCACTCTAGCGCGTTCTCACTACACACAACACGGAACCAACTTTTGTCTTATGATGTTAGTATGAGCACACATATTGTACAAATAAGCATGTAAACACTAAAGTGGGACCTGAGAAGAGCAGCACAGTCTTTAAATTGACTACAAATAACTACCTAGGCTATAACTAATGACTATATAAACTCAGTGAACAGAAATATAGAAACTCCTCAGTCCTCAGTGACATATGTTTTGTTGTTGTGGCTCTGAGTCTGTACTCCAGCACATTAGATTTGAAATGAAACAAGGACTATAAGGTTAAAGTGCATACTGTGACCAAGTATTGGACCTGTGACCTTGGCTCCCCCCCATTTCGAACACTGGATTGAATATAACAATCAAAAATAACAAAATATACACAGCTAGATCAGATCGCGTTTTAGATGCGACTTTAGAGTAGAGCAACGGTGTACTGAGATAAAAAAAATTAAAAAAAATAAAAAAAATAAAAATTTTTGCTAGGGGGCCCCTCAGTGGCTGCGGGGCCCTAAGCGGCCGCTTATGCCGCTTAATGGGTTGGGCCGGCCCTGCTTGTAAGCTTTCCATCAGTGTACTCAGGAGACTCCCTCAGAGCTTACAAAAGCTTGGAGGCTTACAAATGGTGTCAGTCCGGCTTCGTAAACAACATTCAACTGTGGAGTCTTACATCCAAAAACTTCGGCATCATCACTGCAAGGGTAAGTATTAAATTATTCCAGTTTGATAGGCAGTGTCACGTTAGCATTGTTTGTTTATTAGCTTGGATAGCTACTGCAGTGTCACGTTAGCATGTTTGTTTATTAGCTTGGATAGCTACTGCAGTGCGTCTGAAACTAGTTTGTATTTTTGCTTTTTGAAAACTTTTTGTAGCATTGTACTGTATTCCTTCACCCACCTGATATGAAGTGATCACTGCATAAGCGAAAGCAAACGGCCGGGGGGTCCCATCTTTCAGTCTTGTTCAGACGGCTCCTGGCTCTTTTAATCGCTGCGATCCACTTTTCCCTCCTCTCCGCGTCTTTTGGAATGCGATAATAAGATACACCTTTCTTCTTCCCACGCCTATTTGTGCAACCTGGTGCACAGCAGTTATCCACCATCCTCGACAGTCTGCCAGTGCCTGCCAATGAATTTACTGACGCGATTACTGCCAAAATGGCTGCCCCCTTCGTTTCTCGTCACGTGACCAGCATATGTGACATCATCCGCAGGAGCTCTATTCTCTGTTTTTATCAGTCAAAAGGAAACTGCTGACCGATTTCACTGAAAACAATCCAAGGAGATTCTGGAAAGCCATCCCATCTTCCTCCGTTGGCTCTTCTTCATCACCTTCCTTTGCAGAACTTTTTTAATCACCTTTTGATTCACTGCTTAATTAAACTCCACAGTTTGTGATACAGACCGAAACAGATTACACTCTGTGTTTCTCTCTCTGTTAACGAAGCCTTATGAAAGCCTTAAAGACACTAAAAACCTGCTGGTCCGGTCCGTCCGGACAACTTTTCTGCAATATAGCTTATATTGCAACAACCTACAACCTTAGCACTCGTTTGAATCCCAACACATGGAAATGAGTGGGACTCCTCCCTCTCGGCCTCATTATTATATTATTAAATGATGTGCCAAACTCTCACAGAAACACTTTCCAGGAAGACTGAACAGAAGCTTTTATTTCAGGAATCCGTCACACAGGAAGTGAAGTCACCCCAGAAAAAGTGAGGATTTTGAAAAAAAGTCAACATTTTGAGAAAAAAGTAAAAACATTAAACATTTTAGAAAAAGTCTTGAATTTTGAGATTTGAAGAAAAACTAAGAATTTGGAGGAAAAAGTTATCTCAAAATAAAGTCAGAATTTTGAAATGTTGGGAGACAGGAGGTAAACACAGGGTAAAAGCTTTTCAAAAATAAAACCGGATTCATAAACACAGATCCTGACAGAACTGCTCTGATTATAAAGCTCTTATAAAAATGGTGGTGAATTAATTGGTCAAGGTATTTTATTATTTCGTCGTAATTATGTTGTCTTGTGGTTTTTGTTTTTATCTATAATTTCTTCTTCTTATGCTGCTGTCTTAGCCGCACGCCAGCCTTATTAAGAATGCATTCATTTGATCAGGTCCTGCATTGAAAAATATGTTTTCCATTACATAAATATGTTTGCATGTACAAGTTCTCCATGCTCCAGAAAGACAGACTACATTGTGTGTGTGTGTGTGTGTGTGTGTGTGTGTGTGTGTGTGTGTGTGTGTGTGTGTGTGTGAGTGTGAGTGAGTGAGTGAGTGAGTGAGTGAGTGAGTGAGTGAGTGAGTGAGTGAGTGAGTGAGTGAGTGAGTGAGTGAGTGAGTGAGTGAGTGAGTGTGAGCTTCCCTAGAGCAAGTGGTGCTGCGCTGCATGAATGAGGTGTGAATGGGGGAATGACTCGTAGCATGTAAAGAGCTTTGAGATGTGAATAGACCAGATAAAGAGATTTGTAAAAACAGTCCTTTGTTAAATTGCAGCTCCATTTTCTTGACTTTAATCATTTGTGTTTATAAAAGAATATTTGCACAAAGACAAGAAGAACCCGCTGCGTTATCTCTCTCCCGTCACTGCGTCCCTCTGTTAAAGTGAAACATGGATTTGCATGCAGCTTTGTGTGAAACTCCAGCGCAGATCTTGACCTTTGCATCCTGCTGGGAGGTGAATTCAATGGATTTTTTTTGTGCAGATTTCTATTAACATGTTTCTTCTTATCTGCAGGAAGCCTTCAGTCTGAACCATCCGGCGCACAGGTCACCGTGATAACCTTTGAGCCGTCCGTCCTGACATTTCCCCTGAAGCTATCTGCTCTGTTAACATCGCCTCACCTTCACACGAGGAACATACTGTATATATTTATATTTAGAAGTTTCTTTTTCTCCCTCGACCGATCAGGAACTTCATAATTCTCCTTCATAAAAGCAGAGAGCTTACTGTCAACTTTTCTTATCCGTCCTAAAATCAAAACTTAGTTAAATACTGGATTCTGATTGGTCAAATGTGACATTCTGCTGATGATGTGGTGTTAATATGTGGATATTATCCTGCTTGACAACAGCTGTAACTATCATAAACATCTGTTATCAGCATATCCAAATCCAATGGACCAATCCCATTGAACCAGGGAGATGCTGCCTTCAGGGACTAATTTCGAGTATTAACCCGAAAATGTACGATTTTCTTCCTAGAACAGAATGACCCTCCTCACCACATCGTCACACTTATTTTTGTATCAAGCTACTGGTATTTTTCTTTCATGCGTTTGAGTGTAAGTATCCACTCCATTATTCTCCACCTTCAGCTGCAGGTGGTGGCCCGTGAGTGAGAGCTGGAGTGTGTGCAGGCTGTAATAGAGTTATTATCACCGAGTGGTTCAAGTACAGCCATTATGGGATGAAAGTGTGTTTGGGTGGACGAGATGAACTACACACTGTGAGAGCACCTGATCAATGTTCCTGTGCGCTTCAAAGTCCTTTCAAAGACCTGCTAATGGACAGCAGAGTTAGTGTTTACTTCCTAGGCTCGTCTCGGTTGAATATTTCACCTCCTCCTTTCCCTCACTCGCGTCCCTTCCTTGTGTCTTAGCTCCGCCTCCGTAAGATGCGAGCAAGAGACACGAGGAGGTGACGTGAGGACAGAGGGGTCTTCAGGTATTAATTGGGATGTCCTCGTTCACTCAAACGTCACTCTTAAACGACTTAATGATGACATGTGCACAGCTGTGTCCCCTCTCATCGGGCTTAACTGATTAACCCTTTAGAACCGGACCATCTCTGGTTAAATATTTATTTAAATGAATGAATCTTTCTCTTGTTAGTCAAGGAATTCAATGCATGATGGTTGGTCCTGCTTTTGTGTTCCGTTTTGGTGTCAAATGTACATTTAAATACAAATATAATGATAGTAATGTGAAGCCTTTACTCTGAACATGTGTCCCTGTAGATCCCCACATTCACCACAAACCCACATTCAGGACATTTAAAATAACTTAACTCCTGAATATCTCAACACAAAACAATACAAATTATTGTTATTTATCAAGATCTAGCCCTTTATGAAATAACTTTCTTAAGAGCTATGTTTTAGTGACGTTCAAGATCATTAAACATGACTTCAATTGTTAGTATAACCTTAAGAAATGAATTCCTCATAATAATTCCCACGGAGCTGTGAGCACTTAGACATGTATGTGACGCTTTTCCACTCATCTTCCAGTTGTCTGTTTTCCTCTGTTGAAATGGACCAGCTGTGAAGGTGGGGGCGGGGCTTTTATACGAGAGTAGTGAAAACACTTCTGCTCTCGTGCATCCTCCCTTTCGTCTCCTCCCGCACCCCTCCTCCCGCACCCCTCCTCCCTCACCCCTCCTCGACTCCTCCGTGTGCATTTCAGCTATTGGGACGTCCTTCAAACGTGTCTTGATCGATTTCCGGGTCAAGTCCCGGAGGAGGGGAAGAGAGGAGTCAAGGAGGGGTATTGAGACGAGCCTTATGTCTGTCTTCTTCTGCTGTTCCCTTTAGTGTTTACTTCCTGTCTGTGTTCTTCTACTGTTCCCTTTAGTGTTTACTTCCTGTCTGTGTTCTTCTACTGTTCCCTTTAGTGTTTACTTCCTGTCTGTGTTCTTCTACTGTTCCCTTTAGTGTTTACTTTCTGTCTGTGTTCTTATACTGTTCCCTTTAGTGTTTACTTCCTGTCTGTGTTCTTCTACTGTTCCCTTTAGTGTTTACTTCCTGTCTCTCTTCTTCTGCTGTTCCCTTTAGTGTTTACTTCCTGTCTGTGTTCTTCTACTGTTCCCTTTAGTGTTTACTTCCTGTCTGTGTTCTTCTACTGTTCCCTTTAGCGTTTACTTCCTGTCTGTCTTCTTCTGCTGTTCCCTTTAGTGTTTACTTCCTGTCTGTGTTCTTCTACTGTTCCCTTTAGTGTTTACTTCCTGTCTGTCTTCTTCTGCTGTTCCCTTTAGTGTTCAATTCCTGTCTGTCTTCTTCTGCTGTTTCCTTTAGTATTTACTTCCTGTCTGTCTTCTTCTGCTGTTCCCTTTAGTGTTCAATTCCTGTCTGTCTTCTTCTGCTGTTTCCTTTAGTGTTTACTTCCTGTCTGTCTTCTTCTGCTGTTCCCTTCAGTGTTTACTTCCTGTCTGTGTTCTTCTACTGTTCCCTTTAGTGTTTACTTCCTGTCTGTGTTCTTCTACTGTTCCCTTTAGTGTTTACTTCCTGTCTGTCTTCTTCTGCTGTTCCCTTCAGTGTTTACTTCCTGTCTGTGTTCTTCTACTGTTCCCTTTAGTGTTTACTTCCTGTCTGTCGTCTTCTGCTGTTCCCTTTAATGTTTACTTCCTGTCTGTCTTCTTCTGCTGTTCCCTTTAGTGTTTACTTCCTGTCTGTCTTCTTCTACTGTTCCCTTCAGTGTTTACTTACTGTCTGTCTTCTTCTGCTGTTCCCTTTAATGTTTACTTCCTGTCTGTCTTCTTCTGCTGTTCCCTTTAGTGTTTACTTCCTTTCTGTCTTCTTCTACTGTTCCCTTTAATGTTTACTTCCTGTCTGTCTTTTTCTGCTGTTCCCTTTAGTGTTTACTTCCTGTCTGTCTTCTTCTGCTGCTGTTCCCTTTAGTGTTTACTTCCTGTCTGTCTTCTGGGCCAATCAGAATTGAGTATCAAACTAAGCTGTGTAACAAAGGTTGATAAAAGACAGGTTTATATGACAGCTGGTGATATTAGTGTGTTCTGGATGCTGTGAGAGTGTGTAATCCATCATGTGGTGTGTGTCTAAGCCTCAGTCCACACACTGCAGGTCACAGTAAACATGATGAATGAAAGGAATCCTCTGCAGAGATGCGCCTCATGATGGGAGGGTTTCTAGTCCTGCAGCACATTTCCTGCCTGCCTCAAGCTGTTTAAATCAAACAACTGCTGACTACTGAAGGGTCTTACAGGGATACATACCCAGGGTCCTGAGGGGTCAGGGGTCATGACTTCTGTTGAAATACAACACAAAACGACCACAAAGAGACGCTACATGACTGACAACAAACAAGGCAAATAAAAATAAGTCATGTGACCGTGCTGCAGTTCCTTTATAGCCCAATCAGCAACCAAGGTAACCCCCCCCCCTTTATCACCTGAATCTCCTCCTAGAGCACCATTGTGTTCTTTTTAACCAATCATCTCTCAGAGGGGCGTGGCTAGCAGCAGCTCATTAGCATTTAAAGCTACAGACAGAGAATCAGCACTTTGTAAACAGGGCAGAAACAGAGGGGATTATGGGTAATGCTGCCATGATCTGTTTGGTGTTTTAGCCAATCAGAGACAGGCTCTGTATATATCTGAGAGCTGTCATATACTGTGTAAAAACAGTATAATAGGTGACCTTTAAATCCTTTTATTCTTCGTCATATTAAACGTGTTTCCTGAGTTGAGTGGAAAGCACGTCTCAAAGGCAGCAACCTTTCTAAATGAACACGAGCTCCATTGTGGTGTTATCAGTTCTCCAGAGCCCTAATGTTCACATGTACACATTTATAAAGGGAGAATGTCCCCTGATTGACAGGAAGTGGTTTGAGATAAACTGCCTCCACGCTCTTTGTTTGCCCTTCTTAGAAATGCTACGCTCAGCTAATATATTAATATATATTAAAAAGCAGAGGTGGGAGGTATTAATCAGTTCTGAAGCAGATCCAGGGATTTAAGACGCCGTCTGAGAGTTGTTGATTACTTTGAAGAAAAGATGGAGGGAACAATTTGGACCTGCAGATAAAGAGCCCGGCTGCTGACAATAACACAGAGTCGTAAAGAACTGTAATCAGACGTGCTTTCACCTCAGGAAAAAGGAAAAGAGGATTTAAATTAAAAAGGTGTGAAAAGTTCAGGTTTCTGGTTGAATGCAGAACGACGGGGCGGTTACGTGATAAGAAGAAAGAAAACAGTCGCACTACGATAATTAACTTTTAATGTTTGTTGATTATGTTACCCTCTTTATAAACTCTTCCTTTAAGCCCCTAGAAAATAGGCTTTAAAACAAAAAAGGATAAAGGAAACAACACAATGACAGATTTGTTTATTTTGAAGGCAAATGTAATAAATAGATATCTACTTTAAAAATCATAATTTTGGGAAATGATGTTGTTACAGGAGCAGTGTGTTCAACATTAAAATACAAATACTTAAAAAGTGGAATAGAGTTAACGATTACAAAATTCAAATTCAAAAATAGTATATCAAATATAAACAATATGAAACATCCTGGATCATTTAAAATACCGCAGTAGCAGGAAAATAGGCTTATCTTAATCTCAGAAATATAAAAATCTTTATGGCTGGAAGAGTTGATAGCTTTTATAATCAAGGTTTGTGTCAGGGCTGGAGAGCGGAGTACAAAGGACAGAAATGAAGAAGAAAGTTCCTTTAAATGAAAGTCCTTTATTGAACAGAGCTGAGCATAAACAGAACTGGAAATAAGTATCCAACATCATAAAGACTCTGACAACAACTGAACTTAAACACACTAGATCAGGGGTTTTCAAAGTGTGGGAAGGAGAGCCCCCCCTCAGCGAACATAAGAACAGCCGCGCCCCCCCTTCCAATTATCATTGCTGTTATTATTATTGTTGTTGTTGCTATAATGCAGGGGTATTCAATTGCATTTCAAAGAGGTCCAGTAAGAGAACATGTAATTAAATGCTCTGTTTTCGCTGTCTACCTTCCGCCATTTGAAATTACTCCGACTGTTTCTCTGCTCTTGTCGTGTCTCTGTGTGTGTTTGAATCTATCGTGCTGACTGCACCGATTTGATTGGCTGAGTAGCGTCACCTCCTTAAAACATTAAACAATAACTTTTAAAAACTTGTTATGTTTTAAACATATTGTATAAAACTCCCCCACTACTTGGACTATTCCTTGCACCCCTCTAGAATAAGCCTGAATGGTCTCAACCATATTGCATCAGTAACGTGCACTTGTTATTATAACAAGATCGCAAGGACGCTGGTAGCGATCGGAAAATTGAGTGTTGTTCAGTTTGTGTGTTGTGGAACATGCGTGTCCGTGCATGAAGATATACCACACACCCAATTACAATTGCATGTTCAATTCACTACCCTGGAAGTTCATACAGTTGTTAAAGTTGGAACAGCCTGTGGACAGCCGTTCTTCCTTGCATGTCAGTCGCCGACACCTTCTTACAGAGGACAGGCACATCTAGCTGCAGCACGACCCGTATATTTCCGCACGCCGTGTTCTCAACACATATTTTTTTTAAAACATTTTCAACATGGTGGATAAATCCTTATATGCTCCCGGTAACACACTGAACGTTAACTTTGCCTCCTCATTACACTCACCCCTACTTTAGTGGGAACAATGAGTCTGCGTCTTTGATGCACAGAGGAATAAACGCAGATCATACTCTGGCTGCAGCCTTTACCCGTACATGCTTTTGATCAAAGTCAATGCGGAAAACCTGCACTCACACAGGTAGGTGGAGGTGAAGGGAATGAGCACTCACACAGGTAGGTGGAGGTGAAGGGAATGAGCACTCACACAGGTAGGTGGAGGTGAAGGGAATGAGCACTCACACAGGTAGGTGGAGGTGAAGAGAATGAGCACTCACACAGGTAGGTGGAGGTGAAGAGAATGAGCACTCACACAGGTAGGTGGAGGTGAAGGGAATGAGCACTCACACAGGTAGGTGGAGGTGAAGGGAATGAGCACTCACACAGGTAGGTGGAGGTGAAGAGAATGAGCACTCACACAGGTAGGTGGAGGTGAAGGGAATGAGCACTCACACAGGTAGGTGGAGGTGAAGGGAATGAGCACTCACACAGGTAGGTGGAGGTGAAGGGAATGAGCACTCACACAGGTAGGTGGAGGTGAAGGGAATGAGCACTCACACAGGTAGGTGGAGGTGAAGGGAATGAGCACTGTTACAGCCTTGTTGGCGAGGTGGGGGAACTCGGTCTCCACAGACAGCCACAAGTGGGCAAGTGTCGCTTTACTCGTCTTTTTCTCGTTCTTTTGTGTCTCACGCTGCGCTTCCCCTGAAGCTCTCTGGCGCCCCCCAGGGGAGGCGCGCCTCACACTTTGAAAACCGCTGCACTAGATGAATCACAAGAGAGGACACTCGGGGGGTTTCTCAATGTCGAGGACGCTTCCTTGTCTTCCGAGTCAGGTCCATCAGAGGCTAGGCAAGAATCGTTCCTGGCATTCGGAGAACGAAGAGTGGAACAGGCGAGCAAGTGTGCAGGAGTGCGTCATATGAGAGGCCCCGCCTTACATCTTCCGCCAAAGATTTGGAAATTGGTCCGTGCGTAAAGCATTGTGGGGATTTTAAGACCGCGGAGGATACACATGTGCAGCCTCTAAATTTCCCGCAACGAAGGACGCTGGCCTCGGTAGAATTCCAAGGAAGCTGGATATTGGAACAGTCCTTCGGCGGGTCTCGATGACGTAGCATCCTTGAAATAGTGGCTCTGGAGCATCCTTCCTCGACATGGAGAAACACCCTGGTAATCAGACAGGAGGGAACACAGAGACAGGAAGTAACAACAGACGTAACAGGGGAGTGAAGACTTTCAAAATAAAACAGGAAAACAAAGACAGATGTTGAGATGACAGAATAAAACAAAACAGGGAAAACTCATAAAATACGATTTTTCGTTGCAGCAGCATCAAAAACAAGGAATTGCACAAAAGTATAAATTTAATTAAATGGATAGAAATAAACAATTCTAAAATGTAAACATCTCCAAATAGAAAATATACGGATCGTAACTGTTTACTTTCCCTGCTGTCATTACATGGATCAGCATCACCTTAGCACCTGTAAGCAAGCATCGTAAAAACAATTCACTTTCATTTCAAACCTGATTTTGTGTCTTCTTAGTTTCCATCTTTGTTATTCTGAGGAAAATAAAGAGATGTGATGAAATGTTGAATAAAAATGAAGTTAACATGTCGTCCTAACTTCTGAAATGCAAGAGATAATTGTTTAAATACTTTGTTAATGAAAGTGAAACATAGTTTTTCTCTTGTAACCAGTGCTATATCATTATTCACCGTGTTATACTTGACTATGTTTAAAGGCTAAGCTGTCTTTGTGTATTGTTACCACACCAGTGTACCTTCCCTGTTGTTGCCTCTCCTCTCTGTTTCAGAGCCTCTGAGTGGATGAGAGGACTTCCTGAGCAGCTCTGCCTCTGAACTCACTTCACACAGCGTTAAGAAAGACAAGCTTTTAGTTTCTGACTTGATGACAGTTTAAACTTATTTTCCATTTCCCTCCTTTGTTAATTTCTTTTGATTCGACTCTTGCACATCACAAACATCCGCATCAACTTCAGCTTTGTTCCTCCTCCCTCGGATTAGGGGGGAAGATGTTTGCAAAGAGTTTGAGGTCAGCCGTTATAAAGTGTTTGAGAACTGGAGAATAGAAAGAAGCTGCCAATCAATCATTTAGTTCAGCCAGATTGTATTCAAACTCTGAAGGGAAAGAAGGATTTTGATGGACAGCAGATGGTGACTCAGACCCTCCCACAGCTTTTAAACCAATCAGATTCAATCAGATCAATGTTCTGAAATATGTCCCAAAGGACCTGAAGACCATCTGCCCAGAAGAGAAGTACTCAGATCCTGGACTTTAGTCAAAGTAGAAGTACCACCATTCAAAATGTTCCTCAAGTAAAAGTAGAAAAGTATTCTCATCAAAATATAGTGAAAGACAGTAAAAGTAGTCATTGTGCAGATTGGTCCATTTCAGAATAATATATATGATATATTAAACCGGTCACATAAACAAAATTACCATCTACTTGAATTTGTACTTTTGTAAATTGTAAAACATCTTATTTTAAATACTACGCCTTTTTATACAATGGTGTATCTATACTTTGCTGTAACGTACATTTCCCCTTCCAGAATAAACTCATTCTGATTCTGGGCTTTTATTTTGTAGTAGCATTCAAAGTGTTTCTGTCACTTTGACGGCCTAACCTGTCGGATCCACCTCGGCCTAACGAGATCGGAGACTTTCAGAGAGCTGTTTTTATCCCGAAAGTTAAAGATGGAGGAGACGGACTCCTGACGGACAGCAGCGAGGCATGAATTCAGTTCCACTTGTCACAGGGAGAAGAAGCAATAAACCAGAGTGTGGCTGTGAGTGATTGGATGTGACTCTTGTCCTCGGCAACACTTACATTCCTTCATTCATCAAACTCCTGCGACGTCACTCTGCCTCAGGTCCTCAAGGAGTGGGCGAAAAAACCGCAGCCGTCACTTTCAAAACGCAGAGTGCTTTCAGAGCTTCATTGTGATTCTGCTAATCATCCTGCTGTCGGTCCTGACCATCCTCTCAATGCTCGGATATGAGACACAGCAGCACGGTCACATGACTTCACGTCACCACCGCTAAGCTAAAGGAGGCTAATGTTGGGCTATAAAGGAACTACAGCACGGTCACATGACTTCACGTCACCGCCGCTAAGCTAAAGGAGGCTAATGTTGGGCTATAAAGGAACTACAGCACGGTCACATGACTTCACGTCACCGCCGCTAAGCTAAAGGAGGCTAATGTTGGGCTATAAAGGAACTACAGCACGGTCACATGACTTCACGTCACCGCCGCTAAGCTAAAGGAGGCTAATGTTGGGCTATAAAGGAACTACAGCACGGTCACATGACTTCACGTCACCACCACTAAGCTAAAGGAGGCTAATGTTGGGCTATGAAGGAACTACAACACGGTCACATGACTTCACGTCACCACCGCTAAGCTAAAGGAGGCTAATGTTGGGCTGTAAAGGAACTACAGCACGGTCACATGACTTCACGTCACCACCGCTAAGCTAAAGGAGGCTAATGTTGGGCTGTAAAGGAACTACAGCACGGTCACATGACTTCACGTCACCACCGCTAAGCTAAAGGAGGCTAATGTTGGGCTATAAAGGAACTACAGCATTTGTTGATGAGGGTTATTTTACTGGACTAACAGCTGCAGGGTCTGAGGTTGATGGAAACACTTGCAGTGACTTGGCTCTTTGAAATCAGGACGAAACTAAAGTTATGACATACTTAAAGATGCTGTGGAACAATCCTGCAGTCTTCATCAGTAAATCTCTTTCACATTACTCATTAAACTGTCAGGACACATTCATAAAACAGCATGTCTGATGTGTGTGAGGATTTCAAACCAAAGCAGCTTCAATGTCATTATGGTTTCAGATGCAGACGTCCTTTATGAGATGTGTTTGGAGCAGTGGACAGCTCTGAATAAAAGCAATAAGACTTCCACATTTGAAAGAAAAACACAATTCCCTTCAGGCTGAAGCGGCTACAGACACGAAGCTGTTTGAATGTGTTGATCCGCGAATCAAACGCACCTCCGGCACAGAAACCAATCAGCAAAGCTTTTCATTAACTCTCCTTTTTAATCATCATCAGTGTTTCTTCCCAGATTCAGTTAATATGACTAAATATCCTGACAGGCACTCATTTAATTGTGAAAAACATGTTTTTACCTGCTTTCTTATTGTTGTGTCTGAAAATACACTTTCTTTTGACAGAGCTTTTTATGCACTTTACATTCAAAACATCTCACACAAGTTTATTATACCTTCTGAGTGATATGATATATTTAAAGTTTATCGCAAATAAAAAGTCCAGTTTCTCAGTCATAGGAAATGTGGGCTTCTTTCTTCTTCTGCGGTAGAAAGCTGAATACAGAGGTAGATTTACTCAAGTACTTAAGTACAAACTTTAGGTACTTGTCCTGTATTCCTACATTCTGGTACTTCTACTTTTACTCAAGTACAAGACCTGAGGACTTCTACTTTTACTCAAGAAAAAGATCTGAGTACTTCTACTTTTACTACAAGACCTGAGTACTTCTACTTTTACTCAAGTACAAGGCCTGAGTACTTCTACTTTGACTCAAGAACAAGATCTGAGTACTTCTACTTTTACTACAAGACCTGAGTACTTCTACTTTTACTCAAGTACAAGATCTGAGTACTTCTACTTTTACTCAAGAACAAGATCTGAGTACTTCTACTTTTACTCAAGTACAAGATCTGAGTACTTCTACTTTTACACAAGAACAAGATCTGAGTACTTCTACTTTGACTCAAGAACAAGATCTGAGTACTTCTACTTTTACTCAAGAACAAGATCTGAGTACTTCTACTTTGACTCAAGAACAAGATCTGAGTACTTCTACTTTTACTCAAGAACAAGATCTGAGTACTTCTACTTTGACTCAAGAACAAGATCTGAGTACTTCTACTTTTACTCAAGTACAAGATCTGAGTACTTCTACTTTTACACAAGTACAAGATCTGAGTACTTCTACTTTGACTCAAGAACAAGATCTGAGTACTTCTACTTTTACTCAAGAACAAGATCTGAGTACTTCTACTTTTACTCAAGAACAAGATCTGAGTACTTCTACTTTTACTCAAGAACAAGATCTGAGTACTTCTACTTTTACTCAAGAACAAGATCTGAGAACTTCTACTTTTACTCAAGAACAAGATCTGAGTACTTCTACTTTTACTCAAGAACAAGATCTGAGTACTTCTACTTTTACTACAAGACCTGAGTACTTCTACTTTTACTCAAGTACAAGGCCTGAGTACTTCTACTTTGACTCAAGAACAAGATCTGAGTACTTCTACTTTTACTACAAGACCTGAGTACTTCTACTTTTACTCAAGTACAAGATCTGAGTACTTCTACTTTTACTCAAGAACAAGATCTGAGTACTTCTACTTTGACTCAAGAACAAGATCTGAGTACTTCTACTTTTACTCAAGAACAAGATCTGAGTACTTCTACTTTTACTCAAGAACAAGATCTGAGTACTTCTACTTTTACTCAAGAACAAGATCTGAGTACTTCTACTTTTACTCAAGTACAAGATCTGAGTACTTCTACTTTTACTCAAGAACAAGATCTGAGAACTTCTACTTTTACTCAAGAACAAGATCTGAGTACTTCTACTTTTACTCAAGAACAAGATCTGAGTACTTCTACTGTTACTCAAGTACAAGACCTGAGTACTTCTACTTTTACTACAAGACCTGATTACTTCTACTTTTACTCAAGAACAAGACCTGAGTACTTCTACTTTTACTCAAGAACAAGATCTGAGTACTTCTACATTTACTACAAGACCTGAGTACTTCTACTTTTACTCAAGTACAAGATCTGAGTACTTCTACTTTTACTCAAGAACAAGACCTGAGTACTTCTACTTTTACTCAAGAACAATATCTGAGTACTTCTACTTTTACTCAAGAACAAGATCTGAGTACTTCTACTTTTACTCAAGTACAAGACCTGACTACTTCTACTTTTACTCAAGAACAAGACCTGAGTACTTCTACTTTTACTCAAGAACAAGATCTGAGTACTTCTACATTTACTACAAGACCTGAGTACTTCTACTTTTACTCAAGTACAAGATCTGAGTACTTCTACTCTTACTCAAGAACAAGACCTGAGTACTTCTACTTTTACTCAAGAACAATATCTGAGTACTTCTACTTTTACTCAAGAACAAGATCTGAGTACTTCTACTTTTACTCAAGAACAAGATCTGAGTACTTCTACTTTTACTCAAGTACAAGATCTGAGTACTTCTACTTTTACTCAAGAACAAGATCTGAGAACTTCTACTTTTACTCAAGAACAAGATCTGAGTACTTCTACTTTTACTCAAGTACAAGATCTGAGAACTTCTACTTTTACTCAAGAACAAGATCTGAGTACTTCTACTTTTACTCAAGTACAAGATCTGAGTACTTCTACTTTTACTCAAGAACAAGATCTGAGAACTTCTACTTTTACTCAAGAACAAGATCAGAGTACTTCTACTTTTACTCAAGAACAAGATCAGAGTACTTCTACTTTTACTCAAGAACAAGATCTGAGTACTTCTACTTTTACTCAAGAACAAGATCTGAGAACTTCTACTTTTACTCAAGAACAAGATCAGAGTACTTCTACTTTTACTCAAGAACAAGATCAGAGTACTTCTACTTTTACTCAAGTACAAGATCTGAGTACTTCTACTTTTACTCAAGAACAAGATCAGAGTACTTCTACTTTTACTCAAGAACAAGATCAGAGTACTTCTACTTTTACTCAAGAACAAGATCTGAGTACTTCTACTTTTACTCAAGAACAAGATCTGAGTACTTCTACATTTACTACAAGACCTGAGTACTTCTACTTTTACTCAAGTACAAGATCTGAGTACTTCTACTTTTACTCAAGAACAAGACCTGAGTACTTCTACTTTTACTCAAGAACAATATCTGAGTACTTCTACTTTTACTCAAGAACAAGATCTGAGTACTTCTACTTTTACTCAAGAACAAGATCTGAGTACTTCTACTTTTACTCAAGTACAAGATCTGAGTACTTCTACTTTTACTCAAGAACAAGACCTGAGTACTTCTACTTTTACTCAAGAACAATATCTGAGTACTTCTACTTTTACTCAAGAACAAGATCTGAGTACTTCTACTTTTACTCAAGAACAAGATCTGAGTACTTCTACTTTTACTCAAGAACAAGATCTGAGAACTTCTACTTTTACTCAAGAACAAGATCAGAGTACTTCTACTTTTACTCAAGTACAAGATCTGAGTACTTCTACTTTTACTCAAGAACAAGATCTGAGAACTTCTACTTTTACTCAAGAACAAGATCTGAGTACTTCTACTTTTACTCAAGTACAAGATCTGAGAACTTCTACTTTTACTCAAGAACAAGATCTGAGTACTTCTACTTTTACTCAAGTACAAGATCTGAGTACTTCTACTTTTACTCAAGAACAAGATCTGAGAACTTCTACTTTTACTCAAGAACAAGATCAGAGTACTTCTACTTTTACTCAAGAACAAGATCTGAGAACTTCTACTTTTACTCAAGTACAAGATCTGACTACTTCTACTTTTACTTGTGAGAGCGTTAGCCTCAGATTTGTGATATTATTTATAGCTTTCTTTGCTAAGCAACCTTGTATTGCTCTTCTTCTAAAATGAGTCACCTCGTTAATACATTGTCATTAATATCCTGCAACATCTGACAGAAGCTTGTCATTTAATCTACAAAATAAGACGGCCAGGTTTATGTCTGTTTCTGTCCAAAATAAAGCTTTCATTTCATCACAAAGGATGTCAAAAGATAAATCCTATCAGCTTCATGGATATGTTTCACAGATGGGGACATCTCAGTGTGAGAGCCGGGGATTACCTCTGACAGCCTGTTAGGGAATAAAGGATTTTCTTGCTTAAGTCATATCTTCAGAATTATTATTTCTCAAGTGTTTGCCGACATATCTCGTAAGCGTGATCCAACATTAAATAATGTGTCACTTTTTCCATTTATTAAAAGTTTAACCCTCTATGTTTGTCCACTTTGTAAGAACCAAAGATAATGACCTCACATCCCCACCGCTAAGCTAAAGGTGGCTAATGTTGGGCTATAAAGGAACTACAGCACGGTCACATGACTTCACGTCACCACTGCTAAGCTAAAGGAGGCTAATGTTGGGCTATAAAGGAACTACAGCACGGTCACATGACTTCACGTCTCCACCGCTAAGCTAAAGGTGGCTAATGTTGGGCTATAAAGGAACTACAGCACGGTAACATGACTTCACCACCGCTAAGCTAAAGGTGGCCAATTGTGGGCTATAAAGGAACTACAGCACGGTCACATGACTTCACGTCACCACCGCTAAGCTAAAGGTGGCTAATGTTGGGCTATAAAGGAACTACAGCACGGTCACATGACTTCACGTCACCACCGCTAAGCTAAAGGTGGCTAATGTTGGGCTATAAAGGAACTACAGCACGGTCACATGACTTCACGTCACCACTGCTAAGCTAAAGGAGGCTAATGTTGGGCTATAAAGGAACTACAGCACGGTCACATGACTTCACGTTACCACCGCTAAGCTAAAGGAGGCTAATGTTAGGCTATAAAGGAACTACAGCACGGTCACATGACTTCACGTCACCACCGCTAAGCTAAAGGAGGCTAATGTTAGGCTATAAAGGAACTACAGCACGGTCACATGACTTCACGTCACCACCGCTAAGCTAAAGGAGGCTAATGTTGGGCTATAAAGGAACTACAGCACGGTCACATGACTTCACGTCACCACCGCTAAGCTAAAGGAGGCTAATGTTAGGCTATAAAGGAACTACAGCACGGTCACATGACTTCACGTCACCACCGCTAAGCTAAAGGAGGCTAATGTTAGGCTATAAAGGAACTACAGCACGGTCACATGACTTCACGTCACCACCGCTAAGCTAAAGGAGGCTAATGTTGGGCTATAAAGGAACTACAGCACGGTCACATGACTTCACGTCACCACCGCTAAGCTAAAGGAGGCTAATGTTAGGCTATAAAGGAACTACAGCACGGTCACATGACTTCACGTCACCACCGCTAAGCTAAAGGTGGCTAATGTTGGGCTATAAAGGAACTACAGCACGGTCACATGACTTCACGTCACCACCGCTAAGCTAAAGGTGGCTAATGTTGGGCTATAAAGGAACTACAGCACGGTCACATGACTTCACGTCGCCACCGCTAAGCTAAAGGAGGCTAATGTTGGGCTATAAAGGAACTATAGCACGGTCACATGACTTCACGTCACCACTGCTAAGCTAAAGGACGCTAATAATGGGCTATAAAGGAACTACAGCACGGTCACATGACTTCACGTCACCACCGCTAAGCTAAAGGTGGCTAATATTGGGCTATAGGCTAAAGGGACTACAGCACGGTCATATGACTTCACATCACCACCGCTAAGCTAAAGGCGGCTAAAGTTGGGCTATAGGCTAAAGGAACTACAGCACGGTCACATGACTTCACGTCACCACCGCTAAGCTAAAGGAGGCTAATGTTGGGCTATAAAGGAACTACAGCACGGTCACATGACTTCACGTCACCACCGTTAAGCTAAAGGACGCTAATGTTGGGCTATAAAGGAACTACAGCACGGTCCCATGACTTCACGTCACCACCGCTAAGCTAAAGGCCGCTAATTTTGGAAATGATAATGTTTAGTCGTCTCATTTAGACACTTGTTAGCAACCTCTGTTTTTAAATCCACCAGTGGGGTATTTACTGACGTATTTTATGTCGTAGGACAAACCGTTAACATGTCTTCAGCTTGTGTTAACCACAGACCTGATTTCAGGATAACAACCAAAAACACATTCAGAAAACTATTGACCTCCAGACCAGGCAATATACACCCCTTTAAATCAAACAAGGTGTATCATACGAGGTCACAAAGACACACAGGAGCCTCTTTTTACTTTTCATCTTCATCTCATTGTACTATCATTTGGATGTTTTCAAAACGACTTGAAGGTAAGTGTACACTCAGAGTGGTGTTGGTTCGGTTTCTCCTCTGAAAACACCCTCTTTGTCTCATTCCCAAAACCAAGTAATCACTCCCCAGGTTGCTTGCCAAACTCCATCCCCTCACCTTCATCTCCTCATTTACTCTGAAGCAGCTTTCTTTCAGCTCCAAGTCTTGGAGACAGAAAGTGCTAAAGAGAATACAGAGAGGAGAGTTCAGGGCAGCGACTGTTTATCCCTGTAATACCCAACGTACTCTCCAAGGTGAATGTATCCCTCCTGCCCTCAGAGAAGCCTACAAGCCTCCAGTCTGCCTTTAACTTAAATCTTATATATGAATCTCAATGAACCAGGGATGATCAATGGCTCTGAGTTCAGCGGAGAGACGAAGGTTACCTTGAACAAAAAGTCTTTCATTTAAAGCACAGCGCTGTGGTTAACCTCACATACGTTCTCACCTTGTGTGCCTGATAGATAAGCATATGTTTACCCTTATTTAGGAAGATGCTTCAAGTTAATGAGGTTACTTCTTCATGGTAAAACTCTGACTCAAGGTAAGGGACTCAGCACATGTTTTTATTCATGCCGTGGCCCGAAGCGTTCTGTTTATTGATCGTCAGTACTCCTGTTCCCGTACACTCAGTATCTCAGGGAAATTCTTCAGATTTAGTGCAAAACGTCCAAATGAGCTTAAGGGTGAACTGACAAGATCTCTGGGGATCCAGAGTCACGGTAACCTTGCATCGATCCAATTCTTGTAAACTCAATATTCTGGTTCAGCAGTGAAGAAAATAATTTTAATTTGGCACTCATTTGCAGTGGTGGCCAAAGCTCAAGGTGAGAAACAAAGTTTTTGGGCTCTTACTTAAGTTATAATACCCTATTAATGATGATTAATATGTAAGCTAAGCTAAAGGTGGCTAATGTTGGGCTATAAAGGAACTACAGCACGATCACATGACATCACGTCACCACCGCTAAGCTAAAGGTGGCTAATGTTGGGCTATAAAGGAACTACAGCACGATCACATGACTTCACGTCACCACCACTAAGCTAAAGGTGGCTAATGTTGGGCTTTAAAGGAGCTACAGCACGGTCACATGACTTCACATCACCACCGCTAAGCTAAAGGAGGCTAATGTTGGGCTATAAAGGAACTACAGCACGGTCACATGACTTCACGTCACCACCGCTAAGCTAAAGGAGGCTAATGTTGGGCTATAAAGGAGCTACAGCACGGTCACATGACTTCACATCACCACCGCTAAGCTAAAGGAGGCTAGTGTTGGGCTATAAAGGAACTACAGCACGGTCACATGACTTCACGTCACCACCGCTAAGCTAAAGGAGGCTAATGTTGGGCTATAAAGGAACTACAGCACGGTCACATGACTTCACATCACCACCGCTAAGCTAAAGGAGGCTAATGTTGGGCTATAGGCTAAAGGAACTACAGCACGGTCACATGACTTCACGTCTCCACCGCTAAGCTAAAGCAGGCTAACGTTGGGCTATAAAGGAACTACAGCACGGTCACATGACTTCACATCACCACCGCTAAGCTAAAGGCGGCTAATGTTGGGCTATAGGCTAAAGGAACTACAGCACGGTCACATGACTTCACGTCTCCACCGCTAAGCTAAAGGAGGCTAATGTTGGGCTATAAAGGAACTACAGCACGGTCACATGACTTCACGTTACCACCGCTAAGCTAAAGGAGGCTAATGTTGGGCTATAAAGGAACTACAGCACGGTCACATGACTTCACATCACCACCGCTAAGCTAAAGGCGGCTAATGTTGGACTATAGGCTAAAGGAACTACAGCACGGTCACATGACTTCACGTCACCACCGCTAAGCTGAAGGAGGCTAACGTTGGGCTATAAAGGAACTACAGCACGGTCACATGACTTCACGTCACCACCGCTAAGCTAAAGGAGGCTAATGTTGGGCTATAAAGGAACTACAGCACGGTCACATGACTTCACGTCACCACCGCTAAGCTAAAGGTGGCTAATGTTGGGCTATAAAGGAACTAAAGCACGGTCACATGACTTCACGTCACCACCGCTAAGCTAAAGGAGGCTAATGTTGGGCTATAAAGGAACTACAGCACGGTCACATGACTTCACGTCACCACCGCTAAGCTAAAGGAGGCTAATGTTGGGCTATAAAGGAACTACAGCACGGTCACATGACTTCACGTCACCACCGCTAAGCTAAAGGAGGCTAATGTTGGGCTATAAAGGAACTACAGCACGGTCACATGACTTCACGTCACCACCGCTAAGCTAAAGGAGGCTAATGTTGGGCTATAAAGGAACTACAGCACGGTCACATGACTTCACGTCACCACCGCTAAGCTAAAGGAGGCTAATGTTGGGCTATAAAGGAACTACAACACGGTCACATGACTTCACGTCACCACCGCTAAGCTAAAGGAGGCTAATGTTGGGCTATAGGCTAAAGGAACTTCAGCACGGTCACATGACTTCACATCACCACCGCTAAGCTAAAGGCGGCTAATGTTGGGCTATAGGCTAAAGGAACTACAGCACGGTCACATGACTTCACGTCACCACCGCTAAGCTAAAGGAGGCTAATGTTGGGCTATAAAGGAACTACAGTACGGTCACATGACTTCACGTCACCACCGCTAAGCTAAAGGAGGCTAATGTTGGGCTATAAAGGAACTACAGCACGGTCACATGACTTCACGTCACCACCGCTAAGCTAAAGGAGGCTAATGTTGGGCTATAAAGGAACTACAGTACGGTCACATGACTTCAAGTCACCACCGCTAAGCTAATTGAGGCTAATGTTGGGCTATAAAGGAACTACAGCACGGTCACATAACTTCACGTCACCACCGCTAAGCTAAAGGAGGCTAATGTTGGGCTATAGGCTAAAGGAACTACAGCACGGTCACATGACTTCACGTCACCACCGCTAAGCTAAAGGAGGCTAATGTTGGGCTATAAAGGAACTACAGTACGGTCACATGACTTCACGTCACCACCGCTAAGCTAAAGGAGGCTAATGTTGGGCTATAAAGGAACTACAGCACGGTCACATGACTTCACGTCACCACCGCTAAGCTAAAGGCGGCTAATGTTGGGCTATAAAGGAACTACAGCACGGTCACATGACTTCACGTCACCACCGCTAAGCTAAAGGTGGCTAATGTTGGGCTATAAAGGAACTACAGTACGGTCACATGACTTCACGTCACCACCGCTAAGCTAATTGAGGCTAATGTTGGGCTATAAAGGAACTACAGCACGGTCACATGACTTCACGTCACCACCGCTAAGCTAAAGGTGGCTAATGTTGGGCTATAAAGGAACTACAGCACGGTCACATGACTTCAGGTCACCACCGCTAAGCTAAAGGAGGCTAATTTTGGAAATGATAATGTTTAGTCGTTTCATTTAGACACTTGTTAGCAACCTCTGTTTTTAAATCCACCAGTGGGGTATTTACTGACGTATTTTATGTCGTAGGACAAACCGTTAACATGTCTTCAGCTTGTGTTAACCACAGACCTGATTTCAGGATAACAACCAAAAACACATTCAGAAAACTATTGACCTCCAGACCAGGCGATATACACCCCTTTAAATCAAACAAGGTATATCATACGAGGTCACAAAGACACACAGGAGCCTCTTTTTACTTTTCATCTTCATCTCATTGTACTATCATTTGGATGTTTTCAAAACGACTTGAAGGTAAGTGTACACTCAGAGTGGTGTTGGTTCGGTTTCTCCTCTGAAAACACCCTCTTTGTCTCATTCCCGAAACCAAGTAATCGCTCCCCAGGTTGCCAAACTCCATCCCCTCACCTTCATCTCGTAATTTACTCTGAAGCAGCTTTCTGTCAGCTCCAAGTCTTGGAGACAGAAAGTGCTGAAGAGAATACAGAGAGGAGAGTTCAGGGCAGCGACTGTTTATCCCTGTAATACCCAACGTACTCTCCAAGGTGAATTTATCCCTCCTGCCCTCAGAGAAGCCTACAAGCCTCCAGTCTGCCTTTAACTTAAATCTTATATATGAATCTCAATGAACCAGGGATGATCAATGGCTCTGAGTTCAGCGGAGAGACGAAGGTTACCTTGAACAAAAAGTCTTTCATTTAAAGCACAGCGCTGTGGTTAACCTCACATACGTTCTCACCTTGTGTGCCTGATAGATAAGCATATGTTTACCCTTATTTAGGAAGATGCTTCAAGTTAATGAGGTTACTTCTTCATGGTAAAACTCTAACTCAAGGTAAGGGACTCAGCACATGTTTTTATTCATGCCGTGGCCCGAAGCGTTCTGTTTATTGATCGTCAGTACTCCTGTTCCCATACACTCAGTATCTCAGGGAAATTCTTCAGATTTAGTGCAAAACGTCCAAATGAGCTTAAGGGTGAACTGACAAGATCTCTGGGGATCCAGAGTCACGGTAACCTTGCATCGATCCAATTCTTGTAAACTCAATATTCTGGTTCAGCAGGGAAGAAAATAAATTTAATTTCGCACTCATTTGCAGTGGTGGCCAAAGCTCAAGGTGAGAAACAAAGTTTTTGGGCTCTTACTTAAGTTATAATACCCTATTAATGATGATTAATATGTAAGCTAAGCTAAAGGTGGCTAATGTTGGGCTATAAAGGAACTACAGCACGATCACATGACTTCACGTCACCACCGCTAAGCTAAAGGTGGCTAATGTTGGGCTTTAAAGGAGCTACAGCACGGTCACATGACTTCACATCACCACCGCTAAGCTAAAGGAGGCTAATGTTGGGCTATAAAGGAACTACAACACGGTCACATGACTTCACGTCACCACCGCTAAGCTAAACGCGGCTAATGTTGGGCTATAAAGGAACTACAACACGGTCACATGACTTCACGTCACCACCGCTAAGCTAAACGCGGCTAATGTTGGGCTATAAAGGAACTACAGCACGGTCACATGACTTCACGTCACCACCGCTAAGCTAAAGGAGGCTAATGTTGGGCTATAAAGGAACTACAGCACGGTCACATGACTTCACGTCACCACCGCTAAGCTAAACGCGGCTAATGTTGGGCTATAAAGGAACTACAGCACGGTCACATGACTTCACGTCACCACCGCTAAGCTAAAGGAGGCTAATGTTGGGCTATAAAGGAACTACAGCACGGTCACATGACTTCACGTCACCACCGCTAAGCTAAAGGCGGCTAATGTTGGGCTATAAAGGAACTACAGCACGGTCACATGACTTCACGTCACCACCGCTAAGCTAAAGGAGGCTAATGTTGGGCTATAAAGGAACTACAGCACGGTCACATGACTCCACGTCACCACCGCTAAGCTAAAGGAGGCTAATGTTGGGCTATAAAGGAACTACAGCACGGTCACATGACTCCACATCACCACCGCTAAGCTAAAGGAGGCTAATGTTGGGCTATAAAGGAACTACAGCACGGTCACATGACTCCACGTCACCACCGCTAAGCTAAAGGAGGCTAATGTTGGGCTATAAAGGAACTACAGCACGGTCACATGACTTCAAGTCACCACCGCTAAGCTAAAGGAGGCTAATGTTGGGCTATAAAGGAACTACAGCACGGTCACATGACTTCAAGTCACCACCGCTAAGCTAAAGGAGGCTAATGTTGGGCTATAAAGGAACTACAGCACGGTCACATGACTTCACGTCACCACCGCTAAGCTAAAGGAGGCTAATGTTGGGCTATAAAGGAACTACAGCACGGTCACATGACTTCACGTCACCACCGCTAAGCTAAAGGAGGCTAATGTTGGGCTATAAAGGAACTACAGCACGGTCACATGACTTCACGTCACCACCGCTAAGCTAAAGGAGGCTAATGTTGGGCTATAAAGGAACTACAGCACGGTCACATGACTTCACATCACCACCGCTAAGCTAAAGGAGGCTAATGTTGGGTTATAAAGGAACTACAGCACGGTCACATGACTTCACGTCACCACCGCTAAGCTAAAGGAGGCTAATGTTGGGTTATAAAGGAAC
>NC_136903.1:1540653-1593682 GCF_949606895.1 Notothenia rossii | reverse complement strand
TGGCGGTGGTGACGTGAAGTCATGTGACCGTGCTGTAGTTCCTTTATAGCCCAACATTAGCCACCTTTAGCTTAGTGGTGGTGACGTGAAGTCATGTGACCGTGCTGTAGTTCCTTTATAGCCCAACATTAGCCTCCTTTAGCTTAGTGGTGGTGACGTGAAGTCATGTGACCGTACTGCAGTTCCTTTATAGCCCAACATTAGCCACCTTTAGCTTAGCGGTGGTGACGTGAAGTCATGTGACCGTGCTGTAGTTCCTTTATAGCCCAACATTAGCCTCCTTTAGCTTAGCGGTGGTGACGTGAAGTCATGTGACCGTGCTGTAGTTCCTTTATAGCCCAACATTAGCCTCCTTTAGCTTAGCGGTGGTGACGTGAAGTCATGTGACCGTGCTGTAGTTCCTTTATAGCCCAACATTAGCCACCTTTAGCTTAGCGGTGGTGAGGTGAAGTCATGTGACCGTGCTGTAGTTCCTTTATAGCCCAACATTAGCCTCCTTTAGCTTAGCGGTGGTGACGTGAAGTCATGTGACCAAGCTGTAGTTCCTTTATAGCCCAACATTAGCCTCCTTTAGCTTAGCGGTGGTGACGTGAAGTCATGTGACCGTGCTGTAGTTCCTTTATAGCCCAACATTAGCCTCCTTTAGCTTAGCGGTGGTGACGTGAAGTCATGTGACCGTGCTGTAGTTCCTTTATAGCCCAACATTAGCCTCCTTTAGCTTAGCGGTGGTGAGGTGAAGTCATGTGACCGTGCTGTAGTTCCTTTATAGCCCAACATTAGCCTCCTTTAGCTTAGCGGTGGTGACGTGAAGTCATGTGACCGTGCTGTAGTTCCTTTATAGCCCAACATTAGCCTCCTTTAGCTTAGCGGTGGTGACGTGAAGTCATGTGACCGTGCTGTAGTTCCTTTATAGCCCAACATTAGCCTCCTTTAGCTTAGCGGTGGTGACGTGAAGTCATGTGACCGTGCTGTAGTTCCTTTATAGCCCAACATTAGCCTCCTTTAGCTTAGTGGTGGTGACGTGAAGTCATGTGACCGTACAAAATTAGCCGCCTTTAGCTTAGCATTATTATCAAAATGACCTCTGTCAGAGCAGCCGCCTGCAGATTTCCATAGAAATTGCAGAAAATGTGTTAATTATTGTCAAATATTAAAAGACCTCTGGTAATCGTTGATGTATAATAAGAATAAAAGGACTTCTTAGTGACTGTGAAATAAAAAATAAAACAGATTATTAAACTCTTTCCAACACTTAAGTGTATGGAAGAAAGGGTTATGAATTTAAAAGGTAGTTTAGGATATTGACAGAAACACACTCTCCTCCTTAAGGACAGTTTTCATCCAAAATACACATTTTATTTTTATCCTCTGTGCACAGAAGCACTTAGATTTGAGTTAAAGCTCAAGGGGAGAGAAATCTTTTTAACGCCTGAAGCAAACATAATGAAAAGCAGCAAGGGACAGTTCAGATAAAAAGTCAAATTAAGGAATATCCGTGCACCGCTCGATTCGACTATATATAAGAAATGAAACAGTTTGTTCCTTCATCATGATCTTATCTCTTCACAGCTATCTGTCATTCATTTAACAGTGATGGTTCAATGCATCAACACATCAAGGCTCCAGCTGCCCAATCAGTAATTATCTCATTAATAACGACCCTCAGGAGAGGACAGGTGTGAAAGAGAATCCCACGCACACCTGTTTCTCTCAGACTGCGAGGAGTGATGTGTGGCACAATAAATTGCTTTCATCAAGTGTATATGTTCAGAGGCCTAGTGTGGAGGATAACATAAGGTATTGAGGCAATTGGATGAAAAACACAATATTTATGATCAAAAACAAAGTCGCTCGGTCACTTTTGACCCGAAACGCAAGAGAAGGGTTATTCCTCTCATGTATGGCTCTTTTCCACTGCAGCACGGCTTAGTACTGTGTGTGTGTGTGTGTGTGTGTGTGTGTGTGTGTGTGTGTGTGTGTGTGTGTGTGTGTGTGTGTGTGTGTGGGTTCAGGCTTCAAATTAAAAATCCAATATGTCCTCGGGCCGTAGATGTCACCCTGCAGGAATAGATCTGCTCTCCATTCCAATAAAAGACAGAAAGGAAGAAAGGCCAGCCTCCATAATAAATAAATAGCTCAATAGCAGTGATGACGTGAAGTCATGTGACCGTGCTGTAGTTCCTTTATAGCCCAACATTAGCCTCCTTTAGCTTAGCGGTGGTGACGTAAAGTCATGTGACCGTGCTGTAGTTCCTTTATAGCCCAACATTAGCCTCCTTTAGCTTAGCGGTGGTGACGTAAAGTCATGTGACCGTGCTGTAGTTCCTTTATAGCCCAACATTAGCCTCCTTTAGCTTAGCAGTGGTGACGTAAAGTCATGTGACCGTGCTGTAGTTCCTTTATAGCCCAACATTAGCCTCCTTTAGCTTAGCGGTGGTGACGTAAAGTCATGTGACCGTGCTGTAGTTCCTTTATAGCCCAACATTAGCCTCCTTTAGCTTAGCGGTGGTGACGTAAAGTCATGTGACCGTGCTGTAGTTCCTTTATAGCCCAACATTAGCCTCCTTTAGCTTAGCGGTGGTGACGTAAAGTCATGTGACCGTGCTGTAGTTCCTTTATAGCCCAACATTAGCCTCCTTTAGCTTAGCGGTGGTGACGTAAAGTCATGTGACCGTGCTGTAGTTCCTTTATAGCCCAACATTAGCCTCCTTTAGCTTAGCGGTGGTGACGTAAAGTCATGTGACCGTGCTGTAGTTCCTTTATAGCCCAACATTAGCCTCCTTTAGCTTAGCGGTGGTGACGTAAACTCATGTGACCGTGCTGTAGTTCCTTTATAGCCCAACATTAGCCTCCTTTAGCTTAGCGGTGGTGACGTAAACTCATGTGACCGTGCTGTAGTTCCTTTATAGCCCAACATTAGCCTCCTTTAGCTTAGCGGTGGTGACGTGAAGTCATGTGACCGTGCTGTAGTTCCTTTATAGCCCAACGTTAGCCTCCTTTAGCTTAGCGGTGGTGACGTGAAGTCATGTGACCGTGCTGTAGTTCCTTTATAGCCCAACATTAGCCTCCTTTAGCTTAGCGGTGGTGACTTGAAGTCATGTGACCGTGCTGTAGTTCCTTTATAGCCCAACGTTAGCCTCCTTTAGCTTAGCGGTGGTGACGTGAAGTCATGTGACCGTGCTGTAGTTCCTTTATAGCCCAACATTAGCCACCTTTAGCTTAGCGGTGGTGACGTGAAGTCATGTGACCGTGCTGTAGTTCCTTTATAGCCCAACATTAGCCTCCTTTAGCTTAGCGGTGGTGACGTGAAGTCATGTGACCGTGCTGTAGTTCCTTTATAGCCCAACGTTAGCCACCTTTAGCTTAGCGGTGGTGAAGTCATGTGACCGTGCTGTAGTTCCTTCATAGCCCAACATTAGCCTCCTTTAGCTTAGCGGTGGTGACGTGAAGTCATGTGACCGTGCTGTAGTTCCTTTATAACCCAACATTAGCCTCCTTTAGCTTAGCGGTGGTGAAGTCATGTGACCGTGCTGTAGTTCCTTTATAGCCCAACATTAGCCTCCTTTAGCTTAGCGGTGGTGACGTGAAGTCATGTGACCGTGCTGTAGTTCCTTTATAGCCCAACATTAGCCTCCTTTAGCTTAGCGGTGGTGACGTGAAGTCATGTGACCGTGCTGTAGTTCCTTTATAACCCAACATTAGCCTCCTTTAGCTTAGCGGTGGTGAAGTCATGTGACCGTGCTGTAGTTCCTTTATAGCCCAACATTAGCCTCCTTTAGCTTAGCGGTGGTGACGTGAAGTCATGTGACCGTGCTGTAGTTCCTTTATAACCCAACATTAGCCTCCTTTAGCTTAGCGGTGGTGAAGTCATGTGACCGTGCTGTAGTTCCTTTATAGCCCAACATTAGCCTCCTTTAGCTTAGCGGTGGTGAAGTCATGTGACCGTGCTGTAGTTCCTTTATAGCCCAACATTAGCTCTAGTCTGTTAAATTAATGTAATTGAAAGTAGTTTGGGGAGGTGTGTGGCATAGTGGGTTGTCCGTAGGTGTTGGGATCAGGGGAGCACAGGTTCAAACCCCACTGCAGTCAGCATGTCGTTGTGTCCCTGAGACACTTCACCTCAATAGGCTACTGTGGGGATTTCCCACAGGAGCCTATTGAGTATGTCAGTCTCTTTGGATAAAAGCGTCTCACAAGTAACATGTGATTTAATTCCCTGTTGTTGGATATGCACGTATTTATAATTCATTAACGTGTGCCTCCATGATGTAATTCCAGCTGAACACAGAGGTCAGGAATGGTGCTGCTGATTCTCTCCTGGGGTTTCTTTTTAATCCGCTGCTTTCATTAAAGTTGTAAGCGCTGAGTTCTACTCGTTGGATGATTTCGTACCTAAATGTGCGTGAGCTTGTTGTTTTTCGGGGAGACTGTGAACGTCTTTTAAATGAGCAGAACAAACTTTTAATGAGTAAAGATTAAACCCAAACACAGCATGTTTCTGTAATGCATCATCACCTTTTATTTTGCAAACAATTCCCCAAAAATTCACCCTGATTTATTTTGTGTTTATGCAGAATATGGGATGCTGACTAGAATTCTGAGATGAAGGCGTGTGTGTATGTGTATGTGTATGTGTGTGTGTGTGCGTGTGTGCGTGTGTGTGTACGTGTGTGTGTGTTATTATGCAGAGATGTTTTTAAGTGCTCCTGTATATTTCCTTACGTAACTCTGAATTAAGATAGTTTCAAACATGTCTTTGTCCTCATCCCGGGAAATGTCATCCTCACAAAATGACTGTCAGCGTTGCTCTTCAACTGTTCAGTAACTTTAATGAGATTTATTTTATTTCACCCTTAAACTGGATTGGTATTTTCATGACCTGCAAGAGCTGAATCTTTTTTAACAGCTACTTCAATCAGAAACTAAAGCGCAAGATGTCAAACTTCCTGAGGTGTAAATGATATTTCTCCACAGAGAGAATTTAAGATACCAGTCTCACACCTGTCAAGGATTTCAAAAGCAGTTCGCTGGAGGACCTTTAAACGTTACGTGACTCTTCGTGATTCAACCCGGTAATGAAATGCGCCGATGCTCCTGCTGAGATGTACCTAACAGTGTGATGAGAGCCTAAATAAAAGAGGAGAAGTCTGACGGAGAATAAAAACCTGTTTTGCAGCAGAGTCCCGGCTGAGCAGCAGCACAGTTACAGAAACATATCATGGTCCCAACACTATCAAATACAGCCTCTACAGACTGCTGCTGCTTCTCCGTCATTAAGAAGCTCTTTAAATTAGACCGCTGCTTTCATTGCGAACATTCCCAATGAACTTCCATTGGCCCCGCCTCCCAGAAAGACGGGCATTTTGAGTAACGTGCGTTTTTCTCTGTATTATTTTGCAACATTTAGCAATTTCCTCCGAGAGAGAAAGAGAGTCGAGTTTTTGATGTTGTAAAAGTGTCAAATTATTCAAACTGATTGAATATGTTTGATCAATGCTCATGTAATTGCGGACAGATTCAAAATCGGCTTTTGTTAGCCCCGCCCACCAGAAAGACGGACTTTTAACAAACTTTAACAAACTTTGACGCAGCGGGTTGTGCGTTGGTGTTGGGATCAGGGGGTCTCAGGTTCAAACCCCACTGCAGGCAGCATGTCGTTGTGTCCCTGAGACACTTCACCCCAAAGTGCTCCTGTGGGGATTGTCCACAGTATTGAGTATGTTAGTGGCTTTGGATAAAAGCGTCTAACATGTAACATGTGATGTAATTTGCGTGTCAAATGTGACATTAAATGATGAAAGTTAAAAGATCATAAGGTTGCTGCCCTCATGTTTCATTCATCATGTCATGATTGGCTTTTACATATTCAGTTAAATTAGGTCTTATGTTCGTGGCCTGCATTTTAAAACGTTTCATAGTATAATTAAGATTCCAGATTCACATGTTTTAATGTCATATGCACATAAGCTATAGTTTAGCTATTGCTCTGACGTTTGGGTCAGAGCAATGAAATTGTTCCGACCCAAGCTCCTCCAACAATGCAACATATAATAAAATACAAAAATACAAATAAAAAATAGTGCAAGAAGTCTATATAAACATAAATAGAATATGATATATACAAGAACAGAATGTAAAGTTAAATAATTAACAGTAAAATTAAATTAAATACGGTTTATTACGGTGATAACTATTCGTTAACAGAAGCACTGCAGCTGTTTAACCTTGAAACAACGCGTTCACACACGCAGTGCTTCCTGCACAAGCCAAAGTGCGTTTGCTCTAATTGATCTTTAATTTCACATCAGAGCAACCTGGCCCCAGATCAGCTGTAAACGAGCGAGGAATCAGATGCTGCTCATTATGAAACCCTCATCCTGCCGAAGCATTATCTCTCATGCTCGGCTAATTACCTTCAGCTCGTTATGAGTGTGTTGTTCTCTAGAATAAATGTTTTTCTACGAGGTTCCTGTGGGAGCGAGGGAATGATTACGGGACAAAACAGCTCGTTTGTATTCCGTTCACTTTGCATTTGAATCACGTAGCTTACACTCTGGTTATCTGCAGCGTGTCTGACAAACTACGTTGAGACAGAGGAGGTCCAACAGGAAGCTGTCAGAGGCGCTAAGGAGCCATCAGGACCTGTCACTGCAGCTGAGCCCACAAATAATGTTTAATGACTCTGTAGAGTCTTGTGTTGAAGATGCTCTGCTCTGAGGAGCTACGAGAAGAACCAGAACATTTGAGAATGTCGGACTGCAGACTAAAGCTCATGATTTTTATAAAAAAGTTGGCATTTTAAGATTATCACAAAAAAGGAAGAATGTTAAGATCTTCAGAAAAAAGTTCGAATTTTTAGATTTTCTGAAAAAGTCTAAAAAAAATTGCGAAAAAAGTCAGAATTTGGGGATTAAAATTAAGAGTTCAGACATTAAGCTTTCGGTCTATGCAAACCATTAATATTTCAATAATTAATATTAAACTATTTTTACTTTTAGTGTAGCCATGTAAAGTTCCTTCTGTGGGACGGCGAAATGACTACCAAAATAAAAAAAAAATGTAAATTGCTAATGTTGCTGTTAAAAGCGGCAGATAAGACACAAAGTTACGTTGAGACAAATGAATATAATAAGGACGTTTTTTTAATCTTAAAATGAACATTTCTTTGGATGATGTGTCTATTCCCACCTGTTGGGAACACTGCAGCTCTGTGTCTGTGCTCTCCATCTCCCACTTCTCCTTTAATCTGCACTCCTGTGTTCGCACATGCAGGACATTTTTGAACGGTGAAATAAATAATAAATGTAGTGTTTGATGTGCGGATCTGAAAAGCATTCCCTCCGTGATCCTGGTGAAGGATGACGTGCAGCGGGGGAACACGGCGCTGTGCGGCTGCTGATAAAACCTCACATTCATTATAAGCTGATCTGAAAGTGACGTGCAGTGGAGGGAAGGAAACACACGGAATATACGGGATTTATATATTTAGTGAGAACGTCATGGTTAAAGGTAAGCATCGACAACGTCTTCAAAGATTACATTTCAAAGATTCAAAGGTTCAGCTCAGCGGCTACAGAGTAGAAATGGCAATGAAATTCTTCTGACCTGAGCTCCTCCCACAATGCAACATGCTTCTTTCTGAGCTGAGGGTGGTGAAGAAGTGATGGATCCAGAGATGTTAGAGTACACACATCCTTTCCTCAAGTAGAAGTACACATACTCATGTTAAAAAATACTCTGGTGAAAGTAGAAGTACTGACTAAACTTCTTTACCCAAGTAAAAGTAAAGAGGCTTTGAAATGTACTTCAGTAAAAAGTACCCATAGCTAGCAGCTGTTTTAAAGAGTACCTGACGTGTGATTACAAAGATATGATAACAATAACATTTGCACGTGTGCTTTTTCAAGACGGTGAATTCTTGAAAGCCAACACTTTGTGAGTTTTGGGTCGACACAATTCGCAGCACACTCGCCAGGAATCGTTTTTGACGCCGATAATTTACCTCATATATGGCCATGATGAGGGAGATGAGCGTCTTCGCTGTATTCTTGCTAATTTCGTAGCCTTCCTCGTATCGTGTTCAAATCAATAGGCACGCAATGATTCTAAATAATAATGATCACGCCACCAAACACACATTCAAACTAAAGGAACCAGCCTGTTTGGAAAATGAGAGAAGTAGAAAGTACAGGTATTTGAGTTCAACATGTAAGAAGTAGAAAGTACAGGTATTTGAGTTCAACATGTGAGAAGTAGAAAGTACAGGTATTTGTGTTCAACATGTAAGAAGTAGAAAGTACAGGTATTTGGGTTCAACATGTAAGAAGTAGAAAGTACAGGTATTTGAGTTCAACATGTGAGAAGTAGAAAGTACAGGTATTTGTGTTCAAAATGTAAGAAGTAGAAAGTACAGGTATTTGGGTTCAACATGTAAGAAGTAGAAAGTACAGGTATTTGGGTTCAACATGTAAGAAGTAGAAAGTACAGGTATTTGAGTTCAACATGTAAGAAGTAGAAAGTACAGGTATTTGAGTTCAACATGAGAGAAGTAGAAAGTACAGGTATTTGGGTTCAACATGTAAGAAGTAGAAAGTACAGGTATTTGAGTTCAACATGTGAGAAGTAGAAAGTACAAGTATTTGAGTTCAACATGTGAGAAGTAGAAAGTACAGGTATTTGAGTTCAACATGTAAGAAGTAGAAAGTACAGGTATTTGAGTTCAACATGTGAGAAGTAGAAAGTACAGGTATTTGGGTTCAACATGTAAGAAGTAGAAAGTACAGGTATTTGAGTTCAACATGTAAGAAGTAGAAAGTACAGGTATTTGGGTTCAACATGTAAGAAGTAGAAAGTACAGGTATTTGAGTTCAACATGTAAGAAGTAGAAAGTACAGGTATTTGAGTTCAACATGTAAGAAGTAGAAAGTACAGGTATTTGAGTTCAACATGTAAGAAGTAGAAAGTACAGGTATTTGAGTTCAACAAGTAAGAAGTAGAAAGTACAGGTATTTGAGTTCAACATGTAAGAAGTAGAAAGTACAGGTATTTGTGTTCAACATGTAAGAAGTAGAAAGTACAGGTATTTGTGTTCAACATGTAAGAAGTAGAAAGTACAGGTATTTGAGTTCAACATGTAAGAAGTAGAAAGTACAGGTATTTGAGTTCAACATGTAAGAAGTAGAAAGTACAGGTATTTGTGTTCAACATGTGAGAAGTAGAAAGTACAGGTATTTGAGTTCAACATGTAAGAAGTAGAAAGTACAGGTATTTGTGTTCAACATGTGAGAAGTAGAACGTACAGGTATTTGAGTTCAACATGTAAGAAGTAGAAAGTACAGGTATTTGGGTTCAACATGTAAGAAGTAGAAAGTATAGGTATTTGGGTTCAACATATAAGAAGTAGAAAGTACAGGTATTTGTGTTCAACATGTAAGAAGTAGAAAGTACAGGTATTTGTGTTCAACATGTGAGAAGTAGAAAGTACAGGTATTTGTGTTCAACATGTAAGAAGTAGAAAGTACAGGTATTAGTATTCAACATGTAAGAAGTAGAAAGTACAGGTATTTGTGTTCAACATGTAAGAAGTAGAAAGTACAGGTATTAGTATTCAACATGTAAGAAGTAGAAAGTACAGGTATTTGTGTTCAACATGTAAGAAGTAGAAAGTACAGGTATTTGAGTTCAACATGTAAGAAGTAGAAAGTACAGGTATTTGGGTTCAACATGTAAGAAGTAGAAAGTACAGGTATTTGTGTTCAACATGTAAGAAGTAGAAAGTACAGGTATTTGGGTTCAACATGTAAGAAGTAGAAAGTACAGGTATTTGAGTTCAACATGTAAGAAGTAGAAAGTACAGGTATTTGAGTTCAACATGTGAGAAGTAGAAAGTACAGGTATTTGTGTTCAACATGTAAGAAGTAGAAAGTACAGGTATTTGAGTTCAACATGTAAGAAGTAGAAAGTACAGGTATTTGAGTTCAACATGTGAGAAGTAGAAAGTACAGGTATTTGAGTTCAACATGTAAGAAGTAGAAAGTACAGGTATTTGTGTTCAACATGTAAGAAGTAGAAAGTATAGGTATTTGAGTTCAACATGTGAGAAGTAGAAAGTATAGGTATTTGTGTTCAACATGTAAGAAGTAGAAAGTACAGGTATTTGTGTTCAACATGTGAGAAGTAGAAAGTATAGGTATTTGTTGTCAAAATGTAAGAAGTAGAAAGTATAGGTATTTGTGTTCAACATGTGAGAAGTAGAAAGTATAGGTATTTGTTGTCAAAATGTAAGAAGTAGAAAGTACAGGTATTTGAGTTCAACATGTAAGAAGTATAAAGTACAGGTATTTGTGTTCAACATGTAAGAAGTAGAAAGTACAGGTATTTGAGTTCAACATGTAAGAAGTAGAAAGTACAGGTATTAGTATTCAACTTGTAAGAAGTAGAAAGTACAGGTATTTGTGTTCAACATGTAAGAAGTAGAAAGTACAGGTATTTGTGTTCAACATGTAAGAAGTAGAAAGTACAGGTATTTGTGTTCAACATGTAAGAAGTAGAAAGTACAGGTATTTGAGTTCAACATGTAAGAAGTAGAAAGTACAGGTATTTGAGTTCAACATGTAAGAAGTAGAAAGTACAGGTATTTGTGTTCAACATGTAAGAAGTAGAAAGTACAGGTATTTGGATTCAACATGTCAAGAAGTCAAAGTAAGAAGTTGTCGGAATAAAAATAAATGTTGGAGCTCTGCAGAAGTGGACAAAGTACTCAGAGTCCTTACTTAAGTTACAGAAGAAAACCATAGCAATATTAAATACTGGTAATATTGTATTAAATTGCTTTTGACTGAAACATGTTCTTACAGATTAATTAAAATGGCAACATAAATGAAAGTGTAATTAATTATAAAGATCCAAGCGAAATAACAAAAGCAGCCAATTTAATTAATTAATGGGTATTAAAAAAATATGTGAAAATATAAAGCATGCATGATTAATGACGTGTGTGTGTGTGTGTGTGTGTGTGTGTGTGTGTGTGTGTGTGTGTGTGTGTGTGTGTGTTTTAATATATAGGCACTGCTTCCATGCTTTCTTTGGCAGAATGTTTTATTAGAATTTAAAATGTTCTATTCCCTGGTTCAGTGTCAGTGTATTATGTAATTGAAATCCCTCCAGTCGTCCCCTTATCTCTCCCAGAGAATAAGAGAAGTGAGGATGAATGTTGTGTGAAATGAAGGAGCATATACAGATTCAATATTTCCTCAGAGTGGGTGTGAGAGATGGAGGAAAACTGATACAAAATAATGCTCTCGTGCACGTCCTCTTTCCATCTTATCCTCTCTCTTACTGTAGTATCTTCACCTTTTTCCTATCTCCTCTTTCCTTGCCTCCTCTCTTAAATATGCATTTCAGTTTTTGGGACGTCCTCCAAGATTTCTCCTGCGAGAAAAAGAACAGGCATGAAACGAAGAACCTTTCATATTAGTCTCCTCTTCCTCCTTTTGTACTGCCTTCCTTCCATGCTTACTTTGTATCATCTTGTTTCCTCTCCTTAGTTTGTTTCCTTTGGCTTTTGCGTTTCCTTTCTACCTGTCCAGTTCACCTAATGTATTACTGAAGAGGACGGAGACATTAAATGTTACTTAAAGAGCGATAATGCCAATGTGCAGGAATGAGTCCTAAAACCGTGCTGTAGTTCCTTTATAGCCCAACATTAGCCTCCTTTAGCTTAGCGGTGGTGACGTGAAGTCATGTGACCGTGCTGTAGTTCCTTTATAGCCCAACATTAGCCTCCTTTAGCTTAGCGGTGGTGACGTGAAGTCATGTGACCGTGCTGTAGTTCCTTTATAGCCCAACATTAGCCTCCTTTAGCTTAGCGGTGGTGACGTGAAGTCATGTGACCGTGCTGTAGTTCCTTTATAACCCAACATTAGCCTCCTTTAGCTTAGCGGTGGTGACGTGAAGTCATGTGACCGTGCTGTAGTTCCTTTATAGCCCAACATTAGCCTCCTTTAGCTTAGCGGTGGTGACGTGAAGTCATGTGACCGTGCTGTAGTTCCTTTATAGCCCAACATTAGCCACCTTTAGCTTAGCGGTGGTGACGTGAAGTCATGTGACCGTGCTGTAGTTCCTTTATAGCCCAACATTAGCCACCTTTAGCTTAGCGGTGGTGACGTGAAGTCATGTGACCGTGCTGTAGTTCCTTTATAGCCCAACATTAGCCTCCTTTAGCTTAGCGGTGGTGATGTGAAGTCATGTGACCGTGCTGTAGTTCCTTTATAGCCCAACATTAGCCTCCTTTAGCTTAGCGGTGGTGACGTGAAGTCATGTGACCGTGCTGTAGTTCCTTTATAGCCCAACATTAGCCTCCTTTAGCTTAGCGGTGGTGACGTGAAGTCATGTGACCGTGCTGTAGTTCCTTTATAGCCCAACATTAGCCACCTTTAGCTTAGCGGTGGTGACGTGAAGTCATGTGACCGTGCTGTAGTTCCTTTATAGCCCAACATTAGCCTCCTTTAGCTTAGCGGTGGTGAAGTCATGTGACCGTGCTGTAGTTCCTTTATAGCCCAACATTAGCCACCTTTAGCTTAGCGGTGGTGACGTGAAGTCATGTGACCGTGCTGTAGTTCCTTTATAGCCCAACATTAGCCACCTTTAGCTTAGCGGTGGTGACGTGAAGTCATGTGACCGTGCTGTAGTTCCTTTATAGCCCAACATTAGCCTCCTTTAGCTTAGCGGTGGTGACGTGAAGTCATGTGACCGTGCTGTAGTTCCTTTATAGCCCAACATTAGCCACCTTTAGCTTAGCGGTGGTGAAGTCATGTGACCGTGCTGTAGTTCCTTTATAGCCCAACATTAGCCTCCTTTAGCTTAGCGGTGGTGACGTGAAGTCATGTGACCGTGCTGTAGTTCCTTTACAGACCAACATTAGCCACCTTTAGCTTAGCGGTGGTGACGTGAAGTCATGTGACCGTGCTGTAGTTGCTTTATATCAGATTCACCATTTCAACCATAAGTGGTCATTTCAACAGGAAAACGCTCTCACAGATAACAGACAGCTGTTTCCCAATGAAGACCCCCCCCCCCCCAGTGTTTTCAGCTCTTCATTTACATTGTTGTGTCACTTCGGCACAGAGCTCCTCCTGAAGAGAACACAGCTTGTTTTATTTTACCGTTATCATCCCCCACTGTTATGCGCCCCCACAGAGAGACTTTAAAGAGTGCCTTCTCCACTTTACATATGAGGCACGATCTGTGTTTGTTCATCTCAAACCTGTTGTTTTTCTTTCTCCAGAAGGGGAGAAAGAGACTCTTTCAGCTGACTTTAGAAAGCTAATATTAGGAGAAGACGTGAGAGGGTAGCTGTTGAATCGGCTCTATAGAGAGACTGTGTTTTTGTTTCCGTCACAAAGCTTCTGCACGGCATGACAGAAGATTGATAATCGATCGGCAGAAAGCACTCAGCGATGACAGAGACACCTGCACATCAGGACGATCATCTCTCTTTGTGTCTCTGCAGTTGTTTTGTGTGATTTTCTCTCACTGTCTGCCTTCTTGCATTTGTTTAGTGTCTCTTAAATGTCTTTAGCTCCCTTCTTTAGTCATTTCACGTCTCTTTGTCGTGATTTTTTGTATTTGTTTGATGAATAATGAACGTAATGGTAGACATTTGATCGCGTTTCTCTTAAAAGGACTGAAAAATAGTAGAAAAAGACATAAAAAGATTACAAAATGACCAAAAAGAGATTTTAAACAACAAAAAGAGCCCAAACGACTCTTAGAGGTGAAGGGGAATGGATCACATGTCTTTCTGTTCTCACATAATCCACATATCAGAATCAGAAGTATAAATACTATGTTTATACTTTATTCCAATGTAAACAGGTTTATTGCAGTTCAGGAAGTGAATGATGTTCAAAATGGAAGAAATAAGTTGTTTCTCTGATGAGGCCCCCCGAGGCTGAGGCCAAGTCCCCCGTGGAGATCTTTCTCTACATCGCAGCATGTTCTCCATCTCGCTGAGACCCGATATCACAGAGCGAGGACGCAGGGGTGTGTGAGTGTGTCAGGAGGTTCCGGACGTGGTGGGGGGTCCCTCAGTGTCGAACGGTAATTTCATCTTTATGTGTCGACCGTACGTTTCTCAATAATTAGGATCCTTTGATCGTTGTGCGTGCTTTCTACTCTGTGCATACGCTAATGCTCTTCATGGCTGCTGATAACGAACCTTTAAGAAGTCCTCTCTGCAGGGGGCAACACTTTCAAACGGACCTTCTTACAGCCGGAGTTCAGGACTTTAACATATTTAAAGATAAGGTAAGGTCGTAGGCGGATTTTGCGGGGGGGCAGGCGGGCATTGCTCCCCCTAGTGGCTGAAATATGTCACAGCATTACTACGTTGGAAACTGTTCCAATACAAATATTTCGTATATCAACATTTTAATAAGGTAGGACACTGTTTAATAATATTGTAGCGTGTTCAAGTAACCAAGGGATATAGTAGTTATCAAATAAGTATAAGATGTGCACAGTTATAAGTTAAGATAAGTTTTACAGTTATGTAATGCACTGTTGTTGGGGGGAGAGACCGCCCCTTCCATATGTGTGTGTGTACGGCGGGCATGGAAAAGTCATACTCAGTGCGGCGGTGAGCGCTGGCTTTATTGCTACTGCCCGTAGCACCCCACGCAATAGTTGGGACTGTGTACTGACGTCGGTAAAAAAGGTTGTCAAACTCCGCCTATGGGTAAGGTACGTTTATTTATAAAGCACATTTTCAGACAGAGAGGCAATTCAAAGTGCATCAACATTAACACACAATAGGAAGACAAAAGAAAGGAACACAATGGAATAACAGACTCATAAAAACATGCATAAAAGAGATGCTTTAAAACAACATTGTAAATACAGTTGGTGCTAAAACAAGTTAAAAGACTTCTGGGTAAGCTTCTATAAAAAGTTATGTTTTTAGCCTCGACTTCAAATAACTCAGCGTTGGTGAAGTCCTCCGGTTTTCGGGAAGTTTGTTCAATTGTTGGGGAACAATGAGACGCCACCTATTATACAAAATGCAGTTTTTTATGTCTTTTATACAAACCCTCTCTCTTTTTCAGTAGCATCCGTGTTTTCTGACATGTGGATTACGGATAATTTATTGCATGTCTTTCTGTTTTCCCATAAAACACACGTCAGAGATAAATAAATAAATAAAATGACATTTTTCTCACGTAGGAACAGGTTTATTGTAGGTCAGAAAGCATCACCTCTTCCTGTGAGAGGATGTTACAAAGAGGATCCACTGTGGATGATGCTCATAATGGTAGAAAGAAGAGAGCGTTTCTCTAGACTACAAAACAACATTAAAATATTACAAAAATACACAAAATCGCCAAAAAGAGACTTAAAACTTCAGTATTCAGATTCTGACGTGAGGATTATGGGAAAACAGAAATACATGTAATCAATTCAGAACCATCTCCAGGAGATTTATAGTATTTAAGTCTTTTTGTTTTTATTTTGTGCCTCGTTGTGATTGGTCTCTCAGGCCCCACGGAGACCAAACGGATTTCGAACCGAAGTCGATTTCAAAGAAGTCTTCCGTCCACACGAGACCGCTCGACCCGCTGGAGACGCTGTAGTTCATATGCCTGGCCTGTAAGTGTCGCTGTACTTCCGCCACAAAATACACCAAAAGCAGCGAATAAGACCCCCCGAGCATGGTTGCCCTTCTGGTTATTCCCCGCGGTGGATTTAGCAGCATGTGGTTCATGTAGTTCTCCATGTCCACGTGTTGCTGATGGTTGTGGTCGAGGAGCTGTAGATTTTGCACTAACATCTGTGTCATGGTCAGTAGCGTCTGGAGCACGAACGCAACCCTGTGATCCACCATTGTTGTTGTTGCCGAAATGTGTCAGCAATGACGCGGGGTGAGCAGGAGAGTGGGGAGAGGCGGGGCTATCTCGTCATCGGTTCAGGAAATGTTCGTATAGGGCGTACACACGGAGCCGCAAGCATTTAGTCTCCAAGCTAACGCACTTTGGGAGCCGGTATCAAAGTGTATCGGATTCGGGCTCCGAAGCCGCGGCTCTGTGTCGGCTTCGTGTGGACGAACCGTCTATACGTTAAAGAACTTTAGCGGGTACAACTGAAATCGTCTCCGTGTGGACGGGGCCTTAGTCTTTTCAAGAGAAACAATGTCTTATGTCTACCATTAGGAGCAGTCCCAACAAACAGTTTACTTAACCTAACATAAATAGTGACAAAAGCGTGTCAGCTAACCATTCAAAGAACGTCCTGTTGTATATATCTGAGACAAGATAAGATAAGATGGACCTTTAATAATCCCTGTTCAGTATATATAATATATGACCAATAAAAGAGTATAACAGGAGACCTTTGAAGTTTATTTTAAGATGAAAGATCTTCATTTTCTCAGATAGCAGTAGAGAGACGTAAGATGAACTTTGATTGAGCAGAACATATAACAAACCTTTCTGAAAATAAACATCCAACATCATCAAGACTCTGACCACAACTGAAAGAGAAACCAGAACTTAAATACCAACCCAGTCTCACGGCATTTCGTGTTATAGTCACGACATTTAATCTATGATTCGTGTTCACCAACGCCATTTCCCCCTTTTTTCCGTGTCACACAGAACAATTTCAGAAGCAATGTATTTCTATTGGTAGTATGTTTCGTGCCTGCAACACGTCTTTTTGTCCGGTCGGGTCGTGGAAGACCGGAAGCTGTGGGGTTCATAAAAACGTGTTCTTACTCAATATCAAGCCACCATTTTATTTTAAATTGTATAATGTCCGACTATTTTTGCCGTCCGTGAGGAAAAGAAATGGCTCAGAGCCGCAGAATACTGACATCTGTATTCTTTAAATCTTTTTTTCCTTCTAATTTGTTATTATTTGGTGCAGGCACAAAACATACTGCCAATAGAAATACATTGCTTTTAAAATCGTTCTGTGTGACACGAAAAATAATTGGGAAAATCGTGTTGGTGAACACGAATCAATAGATTACATTTTGTGACTGTAACACGAAATGCCGTGAGACTGTGTTGTAAATACACACTAGACTAATCTCAAGGACAGGACACAGGTGAGGAGGGAAGAGAAACACAGGTGAACACACTCAGGTAATCAGGAAGGAGGGAACACAGAGGAAGTAACAACAGACATGACAGGGGGGGGTGAAGGTTTTTCAAAATGAAACAGGGAAAACTAACAGTATATGTCATGGTTTTAAGAAGCGGTTGGACCCTTCAACTGATCTTTGTTAATAATGGGGTTTCTTTGAGAGTTTTCCCTCGTGCTATCTGAGTGTCTGAGGAAAGGTATGCTGGATACTGTAGACAGGCGCGCCGTAAGGGGGTGAAAAGTTAGGACGATTCTAAGGGCCCGTGACTGACGGGGGCCCCAAAAATTGTAGAACATTAAGAAAAAATGTTTAAGTAACCTTTCATCAACCATCAATAATGAACATTAATATAACATTATATTGATAATGTACTCACTTAACTTACGATTCATTTCACTTTTTTTGTTCGAAAAGTTATTTATCCAAAGCCTCTGTATACCCCCCTCTATTTACATGTAATGGTTTGGTCCTGTCTCCAAACGCTGTGCGGCACCGCTCTTTCTTGCAGAGTGAGAGCATGTGAGCAGGGACGCGAGTACTTACGTGTGTACGATGTCTCAACCACGAACAAAGTCAGGCTTTCAAAAAAGAAAAGAAAGGAGAGAAAGACAAGAGAGAGGGACGAAAGGACGACAATATGTCACCCAGTTTTGCTCTGATTTAGCCATCAGGCCTTTTCATTTCCATTTCCGTTTTGTTGTCCATTCACACTTTAATACCCGCTTATTTTGTAGTTTTTTTTTGTGATAGCATTTTATAAATGATAATATTGGTGTTAATGTTCACTTTATTTAAATTTAAGAGGTCATGTATATTTAAGTTATATTTATTTTGATTTATGAATGTTCCATTAAAAAATGTTATTAAAAAGGCATGTACACCATAAAAGATGACTATTGAGGTCTATTGTCAGGAATGTTAGTGTTATATCAAATAGTGAATTCTACTGCAGCAGAATGTTGCACGTCTGCACAGTGTTATATGTTCACAGCTCAGTGTCAGTAAATATTGTGTAGTTAGTATTGGACTACAAGATAGAGGCAAGCCTGTGCAGGTAGAGTTATTTAAAGCATAAATGAGTCGGTTGGGTTCTGGAGGTGTGGTTACATTGTGCTTGGTTTGCGTGGCCTGTGCCTGGTGGTGGGGCCCAATGTGATATCTTTTCATGGGGCCCAAAATCCCTGGCGGCGCCCCTGACTGTGGATGCTGAGACAAATGAATAAATTGTGATTAGCCTGTATAAAAAAGATAATAAGATAAGAGGTACTTCATTGATCCCAAATTGAGAAATGTTTGTGTTGCAGCAGCTTAAAAAACAACAAAACAAAACAAGGCATTGCACATAAGTAGAAATGAAAGAGTAGAAATAAATAATACTAGAAATTAAACATCTCAAAGTAGAATTTAAACAGCATTAAAAAGTAGAAAAGAAACAGTAGTCCGAGAAGATAAAAAATCGAAATAAAGTTAGTTATTGATTGACCCATAAAACCTCAGTATGTGACCCAGGACACCAGATGATGTTTCTAACGCGCTGACGGGGTGAATAATCAGCCTCTCACTGCCTGCTGTTGGAGGATGTTATCGCTGAATCCCCCTGTGTTATTGTTCACACTGACGATCGTTAACGCCTCTTGTTTCTCTGCATGATTATGACTTCTTCTATGTGTGCGCCTACTTATTTCCTTTCGCACTTCGAGACCGTTAACCGTTTTAATGCCATGTTTCCAGACCTGTGCACCCCCACCCACATCACGTCTCATGAAGTAACAACGAACATTTCTGTCAGTGATATAAATCTATGACAGTAAACATTTTATAAAAGCTCCCCAGAAGAAGCCCACACAGAAATCTGGATCAACAAAAACAAACTGAAAAGTCTTAGGGGGGAAAACACAACGTCTGCAAACAGCATGAATCAATACGGCTTATTATTCCCCGCGTCGCTTCACACCACGTCTTATTTACAGACTCGAAAAACTGTTTTCACCCCCGGCTCTTTACGCTTCAATGGCAGCCGAATGCCAATATTTGATTAAGAGAGATGGATGTCGTGAAATATCCCAAATGATATTCCTGGTGATATCCTCTAAAAACATTTGAAAGGCACCGGTACAAACATGGGCTTTGAAAGTTAATAAATAAATAAAATTACACTTCTACCACTTATCCCTCTGTGTGATAGCCGCTGGAATGAGGGCCGTCCCTCCCTACAGGCCGATCATGCAGACTGCGTGGGGCCTCGTCTTGCGGAGGGTGCCTCAGCTGAGCAGAAAATGTGACGCACCGATGCGCTTATGCGGCGCAATTAGTGTGGCGAGGTGAGCCGCTGCGAGGCTCCAATAGCACCCCCCCCCCCCCCCCAGAGGGCCTCATCATATAACTTTGCGTGGGGGCCCTGGCTGGAATAAAGCTGTTTTTCTACCGCTTTGTGACTGAGGACGTTTAGACTCTGAGTGAAAAGGGGAGTAATCATTGTCCAATACAGAGCAGGATAACCGCTCTAATAAATTGTTCAGTTTTAATGTACAAACTTTGGCAAGACGTTTCCACCAAAATGTTTCTCTCACATAATAAATAAAAGGGAGAAGATTGTCATATTCGTTGAAAAACCAAGAGTTCAAACATGAGATTATTGGTTAAATGAGATAATCAAATTTTACAACTTGTCCCGTCAATGATTTCCAGTCCTGTTAATCTTCCCTCTTCAGTTAAAGTTAAAGTCCTCCCAGATGAACCTCAGGGATATAAGAGCATCTGCTTATTCTGCTACCCACTGAATGTATTCCTATTACTGCCTGATTGCTAATTATATCGGTGCAGGAGGAGAGACTCTTACTTATAATGACAGTTATTTGCCTCATGATGATTCTCTCTAGTCGCTCGTTTGGCTGCGATAATGTGCGTCGTAAAGAGAAACTGTGCAGATAGTCTGTGAGCAGTTTCACCCGAGAGGACCCGCGTCAATCATCCTTACCTTTTCTTTAGTCCTTCTTTTCAGAATGATTTTACATTTCAACTCGTCTCATGTGCCTTCTGTTAACTCTAAGATCTGCAGGAGTGAGAAGTATTATATCTCCTTCTGCTCAACAATTACAATAAACTTTCCACTTGTGTGTTTGACAGCTTCACAAGTTAGTGTTGAAAAAGTTGTGAGGACATAACACAAAATATGTTTTGGCCGTGCTGTAGTTCCTTTATAATAATAATAATAATAATAATAATAGATTTAATTTGTTAGCGCTTTTACAGGTGCTCAAAGACGCTTTACAGATAATAGTGGAAAAAAAAGAAAAGAGAAGAAAGGAACAACAAATAAATATATACACTGAACAAAAATATAAACGCAACACTTTTGTTTTTGCTCCCATTTTTCATGAGATGAACTCAAAGATCTAAAACATTTTCTACAAACACAAAATAACCATTTCTCTCAAATATTGTTCACAAATCTGAAAAAATGTGTGATAGTGAGCACTTCTCCTTTGCCGAGATAATCCATCCCACCTCACAGGTGTGGCATATCAAGATGCTGATTAGACAGCATGATTATTGCACAGGTGTGCCTTAGGCTGGCCACAATAAAAGACCACCCTTAAACATGCATTTTTGCTTTATTGGGGGGGTCTGGGGGGGTCCGAAAACCAGACAGTATCTGGTGTGAGGGTTAGGGTGAGGGTGAGGGTGAGGGTTAGGGTTAGGGTAATGCTGTGAATCGAGTGGCCTGTGTTCGTCGTCCATAACATATGCCTGCCCATACCATAACCCCACCACCACCATGGGCCACTCGATTCACAACATTACCCTAACCCTAAGCCTCACACCAGATACTGACTGGCTTTCGGACCCCCCCAGACCCCCCAATAAAGCAAAACTGCACGTTTCAGAGTGGCCTTTTATTGTGGCCAGCCTAAGGCACACCTGTGCAATAATCCTGCTGTCTAATCAGCATCTTGATATGCCACACCTGTGAGGAGGGATGGATTATCTCGGCAAAGGAGAAGTGCTCACTATCACAGATCTTTTCAGATTTCTGAACAATATTTGAGAGAAATGGTTATTTTGTGTTTATAGAAAATGTTTTAGATCTTTGAGTTCATCTCAGGAAAAATGGGAGCAAAAAAAAAAGTGTTGCGTTTATATTTTTGTTTAGTGTAGTTAAAGTTAAAGTTTATAGCCCAACATTAGCCTCCTTTAGCTTTGTGGTGGTGACGTGAAGTCAGGCGATTAGATTTCCCATGCTCAGTATTTATGAGTCCTGGATGTTTTTATAAGCATTTATTTATTTATTTTGATGACAGGATCTGCCTTCGGCTCTGTTTTTTTTTTTAAATAATGCCTTTCAGTTTCTCAGCTCGCTAATGATGGATGTTGGACTGTGTTTAAACTGAAAACTAAATCATTTATCTTAATGACTAACGTGCAGCTCAACATGGGTTTGCGCTGGTTGTCGTTTATCACATAAATGACACTAATAAGTAGATATTCTGAATATGGAAAATAAAGCCACCCAAAAGGTATTTAATGGATCAGTTTGTGTGCTTTCAATGCATCTGCACCCTGTTATTACACTGCTGGAAAAACAGCTCTCTTTTGAGAGACGGACGAAGAAGAGGGATTTAATTTCAGACTTCAAATCAATGCTTTTTATGATTTGTTGCAGACATATGAAGCTTTCTGTATTGCTCTCTTGCTACTTCCCAATCAAAGCCACGTTTTTGTGAAACTCCAGGCAGTGTGAGATTATACATTTGTATATACTGTATGTGGAAACTGAGTTTGTAGTCTTGGAGAGTCAGAGTGTGTGCCATTCACCTACATTAATTTACTTTTACAATAAGCAGTATTTCATTCCTTTGTACAGCTATCTGTTGAGAGACGGACGAAGAAGAGGGATTTCATTTCTGACTGCAAATCAATGCTTTTTATGATTTGTTGCAGACACATGAAGCTTTCTGTATTGCTCTCTTGTTACTTCCCAACGAAAGCCAAGTTTTAAAAGTCCTTCTGGTCCAACAACACCCTCCAGACTTCAGGCAGCTGTACCTCGGCAGGTCTAATGAAGCAGAGGAACTTACAGAAAACCTCCAGACGCCTCTTCTGCTTTGAACTCGTCCATTAGAGCCGCGGACAGAGCGGTAATTGGCTCTCCTCCCTCACCCCAGATCCTCATTACGACTCCCTCGGTCCAGTCTGATCTCGGGACAGCTGCAGAGAACATCCCTGATGAACCCCCGAATAGCAGCTCGATTACCGGTTCGGACGTCTGATAAGGCCGGAGGACTCGGTGTCTGCTAAACGGATCACAACAGTCCTGGAAATCAACGGCTGCTGTGGAAAACGATTTTTTTCTGCTCGGCGAAGTTCGTTCCTAACTGAGCGAAATGACCCGGCTGTAACTCATGTTCTGGTGTTTCTGCAAACGGCGTTTTTCCTCCTGGTTTTTTCCGCTTTAGCCGCCGACAACCAGCGATTCCAGTCACGGTGAACACGTTGTGGTGAAACTCCAGGCAGTGTTAGATTATACATTAGTGTGTGCTGTCTGTGGAAACTCAACAAGTGCTTTGTTTTGTGTTTTTGATTTTTTCAGCAATATCTTAATTGCCATGGTAAATATATCCAGTGTTGTGCTAGTTACTGAGAAACAGTAACTAGTTACCATTACTAGTTACTTCATTTAAAAAACTCAGTTACTTTACTGATTACTTACACCACAAAGTAATCCAACTCACAGGTTTATCATTACTTTGAGAAAAAAAGATTATTAATGTAAACCTTTTCGAAAGGAAGGTCATTTGTTCTGTCATTTTTGAGCCTGAGACCAGAGGCCTGTACTACGAAGCAGGATGTTCTCTTAGCGGCTAACTTCAGGGAAAACTCTAGCCTTCTGGTCCTACGAAGCTGGTTCTCTTTTTAGCAGGCTAGATCTCCATTGTAACTTAGGCCGTGCGGCTAACCTGCCCCGGAGCAGGCTAAGAGCTCAACTCAGTGAAAGCACTGCATGCTGACCAATCAGAGCTCAGAGCTCAAAAGCACTATATGGAAAGGCACCATCGTACCTAAGATATCTTTTAACCCCCTGTTGTCCCTCTAGGTCATTACGCTCCAAGCTCTTCTCCCAGAGTCCAGAAAACCAGATCACGAGTCAGATAGAAATGTTCCTGCATCAGGAAACATGAATCATGTGTGAATCATTTCTACAAGTGGACGGATGTGTCTCTAAAACAAACCCCCTCTCCTCGGAGACATCACGTTTCCATGCTCTTATATCAAACAGTAATTTGTGTTCAGTTCTGTGGATCACTCTGACAGACCTTCAGCTGGTCTGTAAAGCTTTGATGACGTGGAGGCAGCATTTGCTCCTGCAGAGATAACCCCTCTGTGGGAACTTCCATAACTCACATCACTAGAAACACTCCTCTCAGAGTAAGGAGGACGAGGCGACAGCAGTGGAGCGTTTCTCTCCCGTTCCCTCCAGCCCCTCTTCATCCTAGCTGTCACGTTCTGCTTCTTCTATTAGCTTTAAAACAACCAGGACTTCAGGGAATAGAGTTTACATCATGGTGCTGCAGAGAAATAAAATAAAACACAGTTGAAGTAAAAGTTTTGTTGGCAAATCCAAAAGTATTGTAACACGAGGACAAGGGCCGCTCCAGACACTCTGGGGCCCAAGCAGAAGAGAACCTTATTTTTATTTTCCATCTCAAATTTATTTTATCAGCAATCAAACTATTTGTCATCATTTTTGAAAAACCTTCTTTGCAAACTTTGCATCCCAAAAATGTAAGATTGGCCAAAATGTAAAATGTTGTGTACTGATAGACTGATATACATAGAACAAATGAAACGGATCAAATAGAATAGAAACAGTGCAAGAAGAGTCGATATAGAAGTGAATGGAATTTGATAAATTGGATGAATCAGTTTCCATGTTTGTTTAAAGAGATAAGTGAAACCCTCTGAAGCTGGGATGAAATATGTGCATGCAGAGTGAGGCGGCCGTGTCAAAAGAAGAGGAAGCTTCAGTTTCCTGCTGAGCTTCCTGTCTGATCGTCGCTGGACTCTTTGCTTCGACTGAGTCTGAGGAAATAATGAGGAAGTATTTCTAGCTGTAGACGTTACAGAGCGACCACCAGCTGGGGAGACAAAGTGATATTAATCCTAACGGAGAGGGAAGAAGCACTCGTGTTTTGCTCCAGTTAAAGAGGCCCTATATTCTGCATAGAGGTGTTCTATAGGTTTAAGTGCATGTCAATGGTCTGCAAAGTCTCAAATCTCTGTGTGTTTCTCTACCACCCTATACCTGACTCTTAATTTAAATATAACAATAACTTTCTGACATTATTCAATCTTTTTGGAAATATAACTTTTTTTTCCCCCAAGATATTAAACTTCACTCTTTTTTCATATACATTAGTGCATGTCAATGGTCTGGAAAGGCTAAAGTGACATCACTATGGAACACTAGCGCTCCAACACATTGTACATGATAGGCAAAGGGGCGGGACATCTCTAAGCGGTAGACCAATCACAACAGATCCAGCCATATAACCAATCAGAGCTGTTGATATGTGACCTTTTTTAAAGCTGTTAAAGGCGGAGCTAACTTTCACTTTATGATCGAGAGCGGTTTCTTTGATCTTTTAAGATTAAGATTCAGCCCAAATAAGAGCAAAAAGTTTGGATTTGGAAAATTTACTTTTACATTTGCCAAAAAAAACTTCTGGTAATTCGACCAAAACAAAACTTTTTTTCCGGAAACTTCCAAAAAATGTAGTATTACACGGTGTATCGGAATTCCGCGAAAAAAGTCGGAGCTCTGAGAAAAAAATATGTTTATTACAGATAAAAAAAAATTATTATTTATTAATAAAAGTTGGAATAATGAAAGAAAACTAGAAGTAAAGCTGAATTTCTGCAGGAAATATTTTTACAAAAAAGTCTGAATAATGTTAGAAGAAATGTTGTAATGTTTTAGGGAAAAGAGTCGGGCAGAGTTTGGAGGAAACGGCCAATAAAGATAAGGATTTTAAAACTCATGCATGCAGGTGAACAGGATGAAATATATAAAAGATATCTCCATGAAACTTCATTACTGACATTACCACAATTACATTTACATTACAAGTTTTCTGAAGAGTTGTGTTTACATATGCAAATGAGGCGGTATGTAACTTTTGTTGAACTATGGAGGAAGTTTTTCGGTCGAACTTTAGTCAGAGGTTTTTTCAGCTGACAGCGAGAAGGATTTAGCCTCGAGCGCTGAAGCAGACGAGAGGTAATATGTAAAGTTAATGTGTGGGCACAAAGTGGGACACGTCTATCAAATGTATTCCAACTGCAGGTGATTTAATATTTAAGGCTTGATTTATATTCTCAATCACTTCTGAAAATATAATATGCTCCAAAAACCTCACTGTAGATGAGTTATACCGTTCATCGCTAATATAAAAATAGTTTCTTCTGTTATTCCACACAGAGCGGTTCTTATTCCACTTATTGAAATGGAAATGTGCCTGAAATGTAAAATATCTACCGTGTATGGATGGGTGTGACTCACACTTTCACACTTTTTCTTTCTTTTAACTTTATTTCTGAGAATTCCGAAATCTTTATCAGAAATTTGATTTTTTTCTCCGAAGTTTGACTTTTTTCAATCATGATTCCAACTTTTTTTCCAAATAATTTCGACTTAATTTCTCAGAATTCCGACTTTATTTATCAAAAATAGAGCTCTGTTCCCTTATAATTCTGACTTTTGCTTCTCAAACAAGTGGCCCTCACCCTCTTCCACAGTCTGAAACATCAGCCGGTTAGTGTTGGTATTCAGCCGGTTAGTGTTGGTATTCAGCCGGTTAGTGTTGGTATTCAGCCGGTTAGTGTTGGCAATCAGCCGGTTAGTGTTGGTATTCAGCCGGTTAGTGTTGGTATTCAGAGGGTTAGTGTTGGTATTCAGCCGGTTAGTGTTGGCATTCAGCCGGTTAGTGTTGGTATTCAGCCGGTTAGTGTTGGCAATCAGCCGGTTAATGTTGGTATTCAGCCGGTTAGTGTTGGTATTCAGAGGGTTAGTGTTGGTATTCAGCCGGTTAGTGTTGGCATTCAGCCGGTTAGTGTTGGTATTCAGAGGTTTAGTGTTGGTATTCAGAGGGTTAGTGTTGGTATTGCGGGTTAGTGTTGGTATTCAGCCGGTTAGTGTTGGTATTGCGGGTTAGTGTTGGCATTCAGCCGGTTAGTGTTGGTATTGCGGGTTAGTGTTGGTATTCAGCCGGTTAGTGTTGGTATTCAGCCGGAATCTCACACACTCAACAAGTAACAGAGTGACCTCATTAACTAACGAGAGGACGGACAGGAAGCTCACACCTGAAGGTCAAAGTGTCAATTAGAGAGGTCAACAGTCCTAATACATTAATGTGCTGCTCCGAATATAGAGCGGGAACGTGTGTGTGTGTGTGTGTGTGTGTGTGTGTGTGTGTGTGTGTATCTGCATGTGTGGATAGTATGGGGGTAGATGTAATTCCACTAATTGTGAATACTAGAATGAGTTTCCAGAGGCAGAGGATGAATAGCAGAAAGTGGATCTTTTAGTGCATGTAAATGGTCTGCAAAGGGTAAAATCCCAGTGTTCCATCCAGAGGGAGTTTCTCACATAGAAATCCATGTAAACAAACAATAAAGGAAGCTAACGGCTCCCGCTGAATGACATCAGGCCACTGCATCGTCACATTATGGGTCAAAGTCCGATATTAACCACATGAATGTTAGCGCTGCTTTGAAGTTGCTCTGAATTATCATAAATTAGTTCTTTATGCAGAACTTAAGAATAATGAATGTATGCTTTCTACCAGAGCCAAAAAGCTTCATAATCGCATATTTACTTTACGAATTAAAAACGACTGAGTATCTGAGGATCTGGGAAATCATTTTAATTTAATTATATTTCTGCATCATCTTCTTGTGTGCAATGATGATGTTTCATGGGACAAACATTTTTCTTTGTAAGAGTGCTCTATAAATAATAAAGCATGAAACAAACAGGGAAACGCTGGTGAGTCGATGTGTGCTTTAAAACAAGAACACATCGTGGATTCAAAGGAGGAAATGATCCTGTTGGTTTTTGCAGGGTGAGGTCCATAAACTCTGAAGGTAATTTCCTACGGCAGCAAATAGACTTCCATCCCAGAGAGAAACACGCCGAGAGACTTGGAGAAGGCCTTTGCCATAAATTGACTTTTATAAAGCAACGAACAAAATCCACAACAAAGTGTTTTCTCAGCTGTTAAAGACGTCAAAGTGAAATTTGATTTATGAGCAGACGGCTGTAACATCTCCAGGGAAACAGGGCTGTGTGCATCACATCTAAACCCTCACCCATCAAACAGGGAACACAGGACTTCCCTCACTCATAATTGAATTACATTTCATGCATCATGAACTCATTAAATGGGACATTAACACCCACACGGTCTCAGATATAAGTGGCTGTGTTGAAGCCGCTCCATCTGAAGCCTCGGGGACTTTTTGGCACATTTGAATCACTGTGGCCTCGTGCAGACTGATATGGAAACAGTATGATGGCTGGAAGTGAAGCAAACATGGATTTCAGTTTCCTCCGTATGTAGCCCTGACAGATTTCACACGTTCAGTTTAGCACCGGCAGCAGTTTAATAAATAATGTTATTAAAGATCATTCTCAGCTACTCTGAGGTGAGGGGATGTTTCACTGCAGCCTCTGTTAGCGCCTGCAGGAGGACATCATGACAGTTAAATATGATATGAGGAAATGTTCAATCATTCTGTAGTCTTGTGGTGAACATACTTTCTGATTCTTTCAGAAAAAGTCTGAATCTTGCGAAAAGTCCAAGTGTTGAGATTTTGAGAAAAAGTAAGAATTGCAGAATCTGGAGAATCTCAAAATAAAGTTAGACTTGTGTGATTTTTGAGGAACAAATTTGAAATGCTCCTCATACGTAGCAGAGCATCTTTTCTTTACATCCGGCCTCTAGATGAACGGTGTTGTGTTGGAAGGGTTCTGTGTATTCTAAAGTGAAATGAGTGTGTTTTGAAGTGTGTATTTAATGTGGGAGCCAGGGGCGCCGCCAGGGATTTTGGGCCCCATGAAAAGATATCACATTGGGCCCCACCACCAGGCCCAGGCCACGCAAACCAAGCACTATGCGGTAACCACACCTCCAGAACCCAACCCACTCATTTATGCTTTAAATAACTCTACCTGTACAGGCTTGCATCTATCTTGTAGTCCAAAACTAACTACACAATATTTACTGACACTGAGCTGTGGACATATAACACTGTGCAGACGTGGAACATTCTGCTGCAGTAGAATTCACTATTTGATATAACACTAACACTCCTGACAATAGACCTCAATATTCATCTTTTATGATGTACATGCCTTTTTAATAACATTTTTTAATGGAACATTCATAAATCAAAAATAAATATAACTTAAATATACATGACCACTTAAATTAAAATAAAGTGAACATTAACACCAATATTATAATTTATAAAATGCTATAACAAAAAAAACTACAAAAAACTACAAAATAAGCGGGTATTAAAGTGTAAATGGACAAAAAAACGGAAATGGAAATGAAAAGGTCTGATGGCTAAATAAGAGCAAAACTGGGTGACATACTGTCGTCCTATAGTCCCTCTCTCTTGTCTTTCTCTCCTTTCTTTTCTTTTTTGAAAGCCTGACTTTGTTAGTGGATGAGACATCGTACACACATAAGTACTCGCATCCCTGCCTCACATGCTCTCACTCTCCTAGAAAGAGCGGTGCCGCACAGCGTTTGGAGACAGGACCAAACCATTACATGTAAATAGAGGGGGGTATACAGAGGCTTTGGATAAATAACTTTTCGAACAAAATAAGTGAAATGAATCGTAAGTTTAGTGAATACATTATCAATATAATGTTATATTAATGTTCATTATTGTTGATTGATGAAAGGTTACTTAAACATTTTTTCTTAATGTTCTACAATGTTTGGGGCCCCTGTCAGTCACGGGCCCTTAGAATCGTCCTAACTTTTCACCCCCTTTTCCCCCTGGTGGGAGCAAATCAAATCACGGTTTCAAAAGTGGGTTTCAATTGGTTTTATTATTATACTGTTTAAATGTTACCAGACCTTTCAAACACTTCATTATTTTTGTCTGACTTTTGTTTAAGCCCGCCCCACATGTTCTTCAGAGAGAGAGAGTCAAATCAGGAAAGAATAACGGCTCTTCTACACTACAGGCATCAAAAAATATATTCAAATTTCTTTATTAGGATAAACCCCTTGAGGTGAATCACCTCGTTTTCAAGGGGGTCCCAAGAAAACAAATAACAAACAAGTACAACATACAAACAACATTCACACACATACATCGGAAGAAATAACCAAGAAATTACAAACATTCAGCCTAAGCATACAGCACATGGTAATACATTATAGGCGGTTACATTGAATGCATATCATTGGGTAGAGTAAAGTAGAGTAGCTGTACTATATATACAAAATCATAACAATAAAGACTTAGAAATAAAGACTTAGAAATGGGCAATAGGTGGGTCATCTCATGAGGAGATGGTGAAATAAGATGGAGCCTCAACAACCCTTAAACAATAAATAAAGTACTTCAGGTCATACAAAAACATTCAACCTTGAGGTGAGACGACAATGCACGCTTGAACAAAGTCAGAGTAGGGAGAGATCTGATGGTAGCAGGTAAGTTATTCCAATCAGCAGGAGCTTTAAATTTGAAGGCTCTTTTGCCAATGTCCTTTTTAACTAGAGGAACGAAGAAAAATCTTGAAGCTGGGCGTGTCTGAAGCTTGGGGATTTTTTGCGAGCAACGCGACCAACAACCAATCACATGAATCTCCCGCCCCCGACATACAAAGCAATAGCAATGTTAAAATGAAGTAAACTGGATATAAACTCTCCAAACAGGTGAAAAACTACCAGTTTCACCCACTGTCTCTGCCCCCTCCCTCCATGCCTGGTTCCTCCGGTTTGTATCCCGGTAAATAGTTCTGGTCGTAAAGAACCGGGTGATTTGCTACCGTAATATCTCGTTTGGAATATGAGGAAATGAACTGCGGTCTGGCTCTCCCAGCTTGCACGCGGTTTGATTGGCTGAGCTTGCACTGGCGGGATTTGCATAAACGGGATTTGATTGGCTGATGCCAAGCATCGAGCCACAAAAGTTGAACCTCTTCTTCATGTCTCTTCAACATCAACATGTGTCCCCTCTTCTTCATGTCTCTTCTACATCAACATGTGTCCCCTCTTCTTCATGTCTCTTCTACATCAACATGTGTCCCCTCTTCTCCATGTCTCTTCTACATCAACATGTGTCCCCTCTTCTTCATGTCTCTTCTACATCAACATGTGTCCCCTCTTCTTCATGTCTCTTCCACATCAACATGTGTCCCCTCTTCTTCATGTCTCTTCTACATCAACATGTGTCCCCTCTTCTCCATGTCTTCTACATCACCATGTGTCCCCTCTTCTTCATGTCTCTTCTACATCAACATGTGTCCCCTCTTCTCCATGTCTTCTACATCACCATGTGTCCCCTCTTCTTCATGTCTCTTCCACATCAACATGTGTCCCCTCTTCTTCATGTCTTCTACATCAACATGTGTCCCCTCTTCTCCATGTCTCTTCTACATCAACATGTGTCCCCTCTTCTCCATGTCTTCTACATCAACATGTGTCCCCTCTTCTCCATGTCTCTTCTACATCAACATGTGTCCCCTCTTCTCCATGTCTTCTACATCAACATGTGTCCCCTCTTCTCCATGTCTCTTCTACATCAACATGTGTCCCCTCTTCTTCATGTCTCTTCTACATCAACATGTGTCCCCTCTTCTCCATGTCTTCTACATCAACATGTGTCCCCTCTTCTTCATGTCTCTTCCACATCAACATGTGTCCCCTCTTCTTCATGTCTCTTCTACATTAACATGTGTCCCCTCTTCTCCATGTCTCTTCTACATCAACATGTGTCCCCTCTTCTTCATGTCTCTTCTACATCAACATGTGTCCCCTCTTCTCCATGTCTTCTACATCAACATGTGTCCCCTCTTCTTCATGTCTCTTCCACATCAACATGTGTCCCCTCTTCTTCATGTCTCTTCTACATCAACATGTGTCCCCTCTTCTCCATGTCTCTTCTACATCAACATGTGTCCCCTCTTCTCCATGTCTCTTCTACATCAACATGTGTCCTCTCTTCTCCATGTCTCTTCTACATCAACATGTGTCCCCTCTTCTTCATGTCTCTTCTACATCAACATGTGTCCCCTCTTCTCCATGTCTCTTCTACATCAACATGTGTCCCCTCTTCTTCATGTCTCTTCTACATCAACATGTGTCCCCTCTTCTCCGTGTCTCTTCTACATCAACATGTGTCCCCTCTTCTCCATGTCTCTTCTACATCAACATGTGTCCCCTCTTCCTCATGTCTCTTCTACATCAACATGCGTCCCCTCTTTTTCATGTCTCTCCTACATCAACATGTGTCCCCTCTTTTTCATGTCTCTCCTACATCAACATGTGTCCCCTCTTCCTCATGTCTCTTCTACATCAACATGTGTCCCCTCTTTTTCATGTCTCTCCTACATCAACATGTGTCCCCTCTTCTTCATGTCTCTTCTACATCAACATGTGTCCCCTCTTCTTCATGTCTCCTCTACATCAACATGTGTCCCCTCTTCTCCATGTCTCCTCTACATCAACATGTGTCCCCTCTTCTTCCTGTCTCTTCTACATCAACATGTGTCCCCTCTTCTTCATGTCTCTTCTACATCAACATGTGTCCCCTCTTCTCCATGTCTCTTCTACATCAACATGTGTCCCCTCTTCTTCATGTCTCTTCTACATCAACATGTGTCCCCTCTTCTTCATGTCTCTTCTACATCAACATGTGTCCCCTCTTCTCCATGTCTCTTCTACATCAACATGTGTCCCCTCTTCTTCATGTCTCTTCTACATCAACATGTGTCCCCTCTTCTTCATGTCTCTTCTACATCAACATGTGTCCCCTCTTCTCCATGTCTCTTCTACATCAACATGTGTCCCCTTTTCTTCATGTCTCTTCTACATCAACATGTGTCCCCTCTTCTTCATGTCTCTTCTACATCAACATGTGTCCCCTCTTCTTCATGTCTCTTCTACATCAACATGTGTCCCCTCTTCCTCATGTCTCTTCTACATCACCATGTGTCCCCTCTTCCTCATGTCTCTTCTACATCACCATGTGTCCCCTCTTCTTCATGTCTCTTCTACATCAACATGTGTCCCCTCTTCTCCATGTCTCTTCTACATCAACATGTGTCCCCTCTTCTCCATGTCTCTTCTACATCAACATGTGTCCCCTCTTCTTCATGTCTCTTCTACATCAACATGTGTCCCCTTTTCTTCATGTCTCTTCTACATCAACATGTGTCCCCTCTTCTTCATGTCTCTTCTACATCAACATGTGTCCCCTCTTCTTCATATCTCTTCTACATCAACATGTGTCCCCTCTTCTCCATGTCTCTTCTACATCAACATGTGTCCCCTTTTCTTCATGTCTCTTCTACATCAACATGTGTCCCCTCTTCTTCATGTCTCTCCTACATCAACATGTGTCCCCTCTCCTTCATGTCTCTTCTACATCAACATGTGTCCCCTCTTCTTCATGTCTCTCCTACATCAACATGTGTCCCCTCTCCTTCATGTCTCTTCTACATCACCATGTGACCGTTTGGGCCAAGGCGCAGGAGACGCAACAGTCGGGTCCGTCTGTGTGAGTTCTTTGGGGTCAGCTTGGTGTGTCCGGGCCTTAAAGTAACAGACAGAGAATCAGCACTTTTGAAACAGGGCTGAAACAGAGGGGATTATGGGTAATGCTGCAATGATCTGTTTGGTGTTTCAGCCAATCAGAGACAGGCTCTGGATATATCTGTGACCTGTGATATATTGATGAGAAAGAGTATGATAGGAGACCTTTAAAAATTTGGAATGAAAACTAAATCTGCTTTCGTACAATCTTCAATATATCTACAGTAGGGTCGGAAGTGATTCCAAATTATTCTCCACTTTTTGCCACCACCACTAAATAACCAGAGATCACAACATACCAAAATATAGTGAAGCTTACCCGACACGACGAAAACAGAGACAGAACGGACGATTGCCCAGAGTGTTGATGGAAGTCACTTTGGTGAAACCGTGTGACGAGTTCCGTAGATCAAATGTAATGAAGAAACGTTGAATTATCTCAGACACAGTTAAACTCAAATGATATCGTATATATCTGCTTATCGCTGCAGCTGTGGACTGTGGGCTGGATTTAAGATGGAACATTAGAAATATAAATCCACTAATCAAACTTTGGTTGTTTAACGTTAACGCTGAGTGACATTATTTAAAATATACAGAGCAAAACAGTTCAAGAAATGAAAAGAAAAGGCGAGTGTTTTTAATTGAGCGGCATTCAGATGCGATGCAATTAATACTTCAAAACGGAACATTTGAATTCAAATCAAAAAGAAAAGGCGAAGCAATAAACAAAGCAACAGTGGTTCAAATAAAAGCAGAACACATTTAAAAAGATATGAGCCTGAACATGCGCAGAATAAGACATTATGATTAAAAAGCTCAGAGGTAGCAAACATAAAATAAATGACGGAAAGGTTTTTCAAAGAAAGGTTTTCTAAAGTGATCTTGAAGAGTTTTCAGAAACCGGTCACAGTCTAACTCTGGTTTATTCCACACCTTCTTCATATATCGGGGAAGGAAGCCAAACCCTGTTTTCCAAACCCTACTTTGAACATCTTTGCATCAAAGAGTCATTTTATGGGTCAAGACAAAGGATCAGATTCTCCTGCTCCTGTATACGACTAGGGAAAGGATACATTTGGGAAGGTCTGACATTTCTGGGCCAAACGGTGCCAGAACATTTCTCTCTGATTCCTTCGGGCTGCAGGAAAACAATCATGAGTTTAAACTGATCCGGGGTCAGTGTTCATGCTGTCAATCAAACGTTGATGTCGCACAGTGAAGTTTCAGATGAGTTCTAACACAAAGTGGTTTCCTCCTACGCTTCACTTCACAGCTTTTAAAAGCACTCTGTCTCTTTGTCCGCGTCTTTACTTAAATATCTGATGTATGATAAGCCAAACGCATACTTTAAAGAGTCCTCTCCTGCTGATGTTCAGGTGTATATCAGTACGTAGTGTCTCTACTTTAAAGAGTCCTCTCCTGCTGATGTTCAGGTGTATATCAGTATGTGGTGTCTCTACTTTAAAGAGTCCTCTCCTGCTGATGTTCAAGTGTATATCAGTATGTAGTGTCTCTACTTTAAAGAGTCCTCTCCTGCTGATGTTCAAGTGTATATCAGTATGTAGTGTCTCTACTTTAAAGAGTCCTCTCCTGCTGATGTTCAAGTGTATATCAGTATGTAGTGTCTCTACTTTAAAGAGTCCTCTCCTGCTGATGTCCAGGTGTATATCAGTATGTAGTGTCTCTACTTTAAAGAGTCCTCTCCTGCTGATGTTCAGGTGTATATCAGTATGTAGTATCTCTACTTTAAAGAGTCCTCTCCTGCTGATGTTCAGGTGTATATCAGTATGTAGTGTCTCTACTTTAAAGAGTCCTCTTCTGCTGATGTTCAGGTGTATATCAGTATGTAGTGTCTCTACTTTAAAGAGTCCTCTCCTGCTGATGTTCAGGTGTATATCAGTATGTAGTGTCTCTACTTTAAAGAGTCCTCTCCTGCTGATGTTCAGGTGTATATCAGTATGTAGTGTCTCTACTTTAAAGAGTCCTTTCCTGCTGATGTTCAGGTTTATATCAGTATGTAGTGTCTCTACTTTAAAGAGTCCTCTCCTGCTGATGTTCAGGTGTATATCAGTATGTAGTGTCTCTACTTTAAAGAGCCCTCTCCTGCTGATGGTCAGGTGTATATCAGTATGTAGTGTCTCTACTTTAAAGAGTCCTTTCCTGCTGATGTTCAGGTTTATATCAGTATGTAGTGTCTCTACTTTAAAGAGTCCTCTCCTGCTGATGTTCAGGTGTATATCAGTATGTAGTGTCTCTACTTTAAAGAGCCCTCTCCTGCTGATGGTCAGGTGTATATCAGTATGTAGTGTCTCTACTTTAAAGAGTCCTCTCCTGCTGATGTTCAGGTGTATATCAGTATGTAGTGTCTCTACTTTAAAGAGTCCTCTCCTGCTGATGTTCAGGTGTATATCAGTATGTTTTGTCTCTAGTTTAAAGAGTCCTATCAGTGTTTATTTCGATCTCTGACCTGGCGCTGACTGACCTCAATTGGCCAGAACTGAAGCTATCAGCTGATCACATGACATGCTGACAGGAAACAGTTGGCGGTGAGTACATTTTTCAGCAGATTTCCGGCACATGCCGACCCAGTGTGGTGTCGTGGTGGTGTGTTTTTATGCAAAAATCGGAGAATAAATATTAGCTGCTAATGGTAGCCACCAGAGGATAGCGCAGCTTCCGGTTTTGCTACGCGTCACTCTCACTCCTTATTTGGTAATGTGTGTGTGTATGTGGAACTTTCCCTTAAATCTATTGGCTCTAGTGGTTAAAAAGAGATGTCAATCATCAGAATCGACCAATGGGGGCCAGAGATATGGAAAATCCACCCAAATGACCCCAGGTGTGTTTTTTTTTGGCTAAACCTCTCTAAAAATGTCAAATTTCATTTGTTTTGCATCAATCTTGATACAGGGTACTTATTATATGTTGTACTTTGGATTCTTAAAGCTTTTAGTCTACTAACCCATCATCCAAGGGTAGTTTTCACTATAAGTAATGTGGGTTTTTTGGAAGGAAACAATAATTTACATTGTTCTTACTATGTTCATTCTGAATTTACTTTAAAATAAAAAAAAGGCTATATTGATTCTGACTCTTCTACATCCAACTCACCGGCTTATCATTGCTTTGAGAAAAACGATTATTAATTTTCCCCTTTTGGAAACGTAGTTATGGTCATTTGCTCTGAGAATGTCATTTTCGAGCCTGAGACCTGGAAAACAGGCTCGGGGCTTAACGGGTTAAATCTGTGCCAGAGACTTCCTCCAGACTGCACTGCAGAGTGGTATGTAAATGTAATTAAATAGCAAATCCTTGAGAACGGGAAGAAAACACCAGCTCCCTAAACAGCTGCTCATCTCAGATAATGACTGGAGTTATCGTCCCACTTCCAACCACGAAACCTTTGGAGACAAAGAGCAGCAGGAACAAATGATCAGCTGTACAACTCATTTTTGTTATCAGCACGTTTTTGATGTTGTGAGTGGATGTCGGGGTAGAAACTTAATTGGGTCGTCAGGTGGGTCCAGTCTTTCGTTGATGATAGTAAGTTAAGTTTCACCGCTGGTCCTAAGTACTTTTAGTCAAGTTGTGTACTGTCATGACCAGAGTTGGGTGTAACGCGTTACTGTAATAATATTACTTTTGTCGGTAACGGAGTAGTGCAACGCGCTACTTTTATACTTCAGTAATCACACTACAGTTACTAACATTGCCCCGACACGTGTTACTTCGTTACTTACTAAAATCAGTCATAATCACACTGACAGACCAGAGGGGTTTCTGCCGCAGGTTTATATATGTAGGTAATCTGCACATTATTTATAGCATTAATGATTAATATCTAATTCTTAACTGTGAATGGTTTTCCTTTATTCGACATTAGACATGTATTAGTCTGGCCAAACTTTTTCTGTTGAGTTTCATGGAAAAGGAAAATGACATAAAATATGTTTCATTAAAAAAGTTGACAAAACTCTGTAATTAGATCAGTATTTTTCTTACATGACAATTATTGCTAAATCCGAAAGCTATTTCCCAGCTTTGGAATTTATGGCCAGATAACTAAGATTATTTTTACACAATGGCAATGAGACTCAAAGACGTCACCTCAGGATTGTGATTGAATCTAAAGTGTGTTGGAAGAACGAGATGCAGACGAGCTCTGAAACGGTTCCTGTTCCCTCAGAGTTACTCCGTGTTGCTAGGGGACATTTTTATTGGACGCCGGCGACGGCTCTGAATGTCCTCAGAGAGACGAGAGGGTGACATGACACCATTTAAATGCACTAAATAATTGAATTCACTTTGACGGGAGAGAAAGTTAGAAGTCGCAGACAAAGAGACAGACAGTGGGCGAGTGAGGACAAAGAGAGACACGATCAGGCGGGAAGTTAGAGGCAGACATCTTTGTTATGAAGCTTTCACAATGTGTCGTCTGATGGTGTCACCATCTGGAGTTTATTTGACGCCTCATTTGAATATTAATAACTTATAACATAAAAGATAATGTGTTAATGTCAGTGGGGAAGTGGGGATTATTATCATGGTGATCAGTGGCGCTCGTAAGAGGGTGAAAAGTTAGGACGATTCTAAGGGCCCGTGACTGACAGGGGCCCCAAATATTTTTAGAACATTAAGAAAAAATGTTTAAGTAACCTTTCATCAATCATCAACAATTAACATTAATATAACCTCATATTGATGTATTCACTAAACTTACGATTCATTTGACTTATTTTCTTCCAAAAGTTAATTATCCAAAGCCTCGAACACCCCCCTCTATTTACATGTAATGGTTTGGTCCTGCCTCCAAACGCTGTGCTGCACCGGCCCTTTCTAGCAGAGAGTGAGAGCATGTGAGGAGGGATGCTAGTACTTACGTGTGTACGATGTCTCAACGACTAACAGAGTCAGGCTTTCAAAAGAGAAAAGAGAGAAAGACAAGAGAGAGGGACTAAAGGAAGACAGTATGTCACCCAGTTTTTCAAGAGAAAAGGTGGGTGTGGTCCATGAGTGGTGGAAATATGTCTGTTAGCTAAGCGTAGTCCATTGTAAATAATAATTGTAATGTTTTGCTGACATTAAAGGTGGGGTAGGTAAGTTTGAGAAACCGGCTCGAGATACACTTTTTGTTATATTGCATGGAATGCTCTTAACATCCCGATAGCAATGAATATCTGAAGTGCTTCAACAAAAAATACATTAAAAAATATCATCTGTGGAAGCCGTGGCGCTGTCAAAAGCACGACCAATCATTTTAGCCGGCCCGGCTAAACACCTGAACATCAGCAGGAGAGGACTCTTTAAAGTAGAGACACTACATACTGATATACACCTGAACATCAGCAGGAGAGGACTCTTTAAAGTAGAGACACTACATACTGATATACACCTGAACATCAGCACGAGAGGACTCTTTAAAGTAGAGACACTATATACTGATATACACCTGAACATCAGCAGGAGAGGACTCTTTAAAGTAGAGACACTATATACTGATATACACCTGAACATCAGCAGGAGAGGACTCTTTAAAGTAGAGACACTACATACTGATATACACCTGAACATCAGCAGGAGAGGACTCTTTAAAGTAGAGACACTACATACTGATATACACCTGAACATCAGCAGGAGAGGACTCTTTAAAGTAGAGACACTACATACTGATATACACCTGAACATCAGCAGGAGAGGACTCTTTAAAGTAGAGACACTATATACTGATATACACCTGAACATCAGCAGGAGAGGACTCTTTAAAGTAGAGACACTACATACTGATATACACCTGAACATCAGCACGAGAGGACTCTTTAAAGTAGAGACACTATATACTGATATACACCTGAACATCAGCAGGAGAGGACTCTTTAAAGTAGAGACACTATATACTGATATACACCTGAACATCAGCAGGAGAGGACTCTTTAAAGTAGAGACACTACATACTGATATACACCTGAACATCAGCAGGAGAGGACTCTTTAAAGTAGAGACACTACATACTGATATACACCTGAACATCAGCACGAGAGGACTCTTTAAAGTAGAGACACTATATACTGATATACACCTGAACATCGGCAGGAGAGGACTCTTTAAAGTAGAGACACTATATACTGATATACACCTGAACATCAGCAGGAGAGGACTCTTTAAAGTAGAGACACTACATACTGATATACACCTGAACATCAGCAGGAGAGGACTCTTTAAAGTAGAGACACTACATACTGATATACACCTGAACATCAGCAGGAGAGGACTCTTTAAAGTAGAGACACTGCATACTGATATACACCTGAACATCAGCAGGAGAGGACTCTTTAAAGTAGAGACACTACATACTGATATACACCTGAACATCAGCAGGAGAGGACTCTTTAAAGTAGAGACACTACATACTGATATACACCTGAACATCAGCAGGAGAGGACTCTTTAAAGTAGAGACACTACATACTGATATACACCTGAACATCAGCAGGAGAGGACTCTTTAAAGTAGAGACACTACATACTGATATACACCTGAATATCAGCAGGAGAGGACTCTTTAAAGTAGAGACACTACATACTGATATACACCTGAACATCAGCAGGAGAGGACTCTTTAAAGTAGAGACACTACATACTGATATACACCTGAACATCAGCAGGAGAGGACTCTTTAAAGTAGAGACACTACATACTGATATACACCTGAACATCAGCAGGAGAGGACTCTTTAAAGTAGAGACACTACATACTGATATACACCTGAACATCAGCAGGAGAGGACTCTTTAAAGTAGAGACACTACATACTGATATACACCTGAAAATCAGCAGGAGAGGACTCTTTAAAGTAGAGACACTACATACTGATATACACCTGAATATCAGCAGGAGAGGACTCTTTAAAGTAGAGACACTACATACTGATATACACCTGAACATCAGCAGGAGAGGACTCTTTAAAGTAGAGACACTACATACTGATATACACCTGAACATCAGCAAGAGAGGACTCTTTAAAGTAGAGACACTACATACTGATATACACCTGAACATCAGCAGGAGAGGACTCTTTAAAGTAGAGACACTACATACTGATATACACCTGAACATCAGCAGGAGAGGACTCTTTAAAGTAGAGACACTACATACTGATATACACCTGAACATCAGCAGGAGAGGACTCTTTAAAGTAGAGACACTACATACTGATATACACCTGAACATCAGCAGGAGAGGACTCTTTAAAGTAGAGACACTACATACTGATATACACCTGAAAATCAGCAGGAGAGGACTCTTTAAAGTAGAGACACTACATACTGATATACACCTGAATATCAGCAGGAGAGGACTCTTTAAAGTAGAGACACTACATACTGATATACACCTGAACATCAGCAGGAGAGGACTCTTTAAAGTAGAGACACTACATACTGATATACACCTGAACATCAGCAAGAGAGGACTCTTTAAAGTAGAGACACTACATACTGATATACACCTGAACATCAGCAGGAGAGGACTCTTTAAAGTAGAGACACTACATACTGATATACACCTGAACATCAGCAGGAGAGGACTCTTTAAAGTAGAGACACTACATACTGATATACACCTGAACATCAGCAGGAGAGGACTCTTTAAAGTAGAGACACTACATACTGATATACACCTGAACATCAGCAGGAGAGGACTCTTTCATCTTATAAAGGTGCCAGATGAAATACTGTTGCTACAGGCAGGCTTTAGATGAAGAGTATACACGATTTGTTTGAGACTTGAAAGGATGCTGCTTCTCCAAACCCTGCTGAACTCTCGAACCTGTCTCGAAGGTGAATTGCAGGATTAAAGATCAGTTTCACATAATCGAGGGAGTAGAATTTGCAAAGTCTTCCTGCCTCTCATCCTGTCTGATCCTCTCTGACCTCGACTCTTTGTCCTTCCTAACCCCCTGCCCCTCTCTTTGTCTGTGACTCCACTGTCTGTCCTGCCAGAGTATTAAGTTATTGAATGGTTTGTAATTATGTTGTGTCATCCTTTAAATACCTTTGGAGCGTTTTCTCATTGACATCCGGGGCTGCAGTGAACAGAATGACTTTGGGAGATTTGTGCTGCAGAGGAAAAAGCTCCACAAAGCTCTGTGAACGCTACAAAACCTTTATTTAGACAGATTAGTCCCTTGAGATCATCGATCTCATTTACAAGGGAGACCTGCATCATTTAGTTCCACATGAAACATAAAAACAACATACAAACAACAGAGGATATCATATTTACATATTCAACATTTACAAATACCCAGAGTGTCAGAAAGCATTTCATTTAGACATGCCTTAAATACATTCAAAGAAATAAAAATGCTCAATTTCAATTTTGCCTGTAGACTGTTCCAAGCAAGTGGAGCTGCGCACATAAAAGCTGTCTTACCTAAGACAGTCCTTACTCTTGGCACATCTAACAAGACTATATCCTGTGATCGCAGACAATAGCTGCTTGCAACTTTCTGCTTTATCAATGAACAGATATAATACGGGAGTTTGCCCAACATAGCTTTATAGATAAAAGTGTACCAGTGACTGAGCCTCCGTACAGTGAGTGATGGTAAACCTGCCTTGGTATACAATGTACAGTGATGAGTAAGTGCTTTACAGTTAGTGACAAATCTCAGAGCACTATGATACGCAGCATCTAGTTTGCTTAGGTAGTTGGCAGGTGCATTCATATACAGCAGATCACCATAGTCCAGCACAGGTAAAAAGGTCACAGTGACTAGCCTTTTCCTGGCCTCAAGCGAGAAACAGGACTTATTCCTGAAAAAGAAACCTAGCCTAACCCTCAGTTTTTTAAGCAGGTTATTGACATGAAGTTTAAAAGAGAGACAGTCATCAAGCAAGATACCAAGGTATTTGTAACAGGCAACAACTTCAAGTTTTGTTCCTTGCGTTGATACAATATCTAAAACAGGCTCTGGTGACTTTTTAGCTTTTGAAAAGAGCATTATCTTGGTTTTATCCACATTTAAAAGAAGCTTTAGTTCAGAGAGCTGAGTCTGAATAATGTTAAAAACAGCCTGTAATTTAACAACCGCCTCCTGAATGGAGGGACCTGCACAATACATCACGGTATCGTCCGCATAAAAATGTAAAGTAGCTTCATCCACATTTTCACCTAAACTGTTGATATATATGGAGAATAAAAGTGGACCTAAAACAGAACCTTGAGGAACACCATTAGCAATGTTTAACCACTCAGAAGACAGCCCATCAAAGTGAACACATTGGGACCTTTCAGAGAGGTAGTTCACAAACCACCCCACTGCATGGCTGGATATGCCAGTACTGAGTAGCCTCTGTTTTAAGACACGATGATCAACGGTGTCAAACGCTTTGGAAAGGTCAATAAACAGAGCTGCACAACTCTGTTTATTATCTAGCATACTAGTAATATCATTTACCACTTTCATTGTTGCAGTGATGGTGCTATGTTTCTTCCTGAAGCCTGACTGATGTTTAGACAGGATATCATTTATACATAAAAACTCCTTTACTTGTTCACTCACAAGTCGTTCGAGCACCTTAGCCAAAACTGACAATTTAGAGATTGGCCTATAGTTATTTAAAATAGTTGCCTCCCCTCCTTTCAGTAGAGGCAGGACATAAGCAGACTTCCATACTTTAGGAATTGTATTTGTGCTGAGGGAGAGGTTAAAAAGAGAAGTAAGAGGTGGAGCAATAAAATCTGCAGCTATCTTTAAAAAGAAAGGTTCTACGTTGTCCGGGCCAGCCGGTACAGACGCCACATCACATTATTCAAGGGCTTTCACCAAAAACTGACTCCAGAGCAGCCTGGGGATCATGTGGCTTAACACCTCAGTACTTATTATGAGGTGCAGAAGACTGGGCATGTCATATTTGCTGCAGACGACAAGGGTTAGGGTTAGCGTTGGTTAGTGGCCAAATATTCAGTGTGCGGTGATTTTCCCTCAGTACGATCAATACTGCCTCCAGCCATCGCATGCCACCATTTGACCATTTGATGTTTCGTCGATATCTGCGCTGTCTCAGTTCATACGCATCTATTGTCACGTGAACTCTTGACTTGTTACTGTTACTCCCAGACTCTGGACTGCTGAACTTTCCTTGAAGGGAGATTGCAGCGTTTATAACCCGGGGGGTAATTCTCATATTTCTGTGATTCAAGAGTCAGACTGCATCCAGAACAAATGCAATTTGGATCTGAAGCGTCATTACCAAAATGTATTTCTGACAAAAGTATGAGGTGAATGTCCAGGTTGACAAATACTGCAATTTCCCTTCAACAGTTTTGAGATGAACAGGTGGGTAATGTTTGTTGTGCTGACGCTGGGCATGTGCTCCTCAGCTTTATGTTTGAAATGACAGCTTGTACACACACACACACACACACACACACACACACACACACACACACACACACACACACACACACACACACACACACACACACACACACACACACACACACACACACACACACACACACACACACACACACACACACACACACACACACACACACACACACACACACACACACACACACACACACACACACACCATCTGATTGAGTTGACAGTTTAATTTGGGCCTTGCTGGCGCTCCGTGTTCGCAGCAATGCTGAAAGATTGCAGAGGCGTTCTCCTGGTGCAAAAACAAACGACTGGCACGATGAAGGTTTTATGGTCCAGACCGAGAGCGGGCTCAGACTCAGAGCTTCACATTCCAGCTGTGTGCTCAGGTTTGTCTTCATGGTCAGAGTTACAGACAGTCAAAACAGACAGACACTGAATATATTTTAGGCTTGTGTGCGGGGAGCTGTGATTTCCAGAGTTCCAAGTGTTTTGTGTTTACAGGAAGTTTAATATCCTGCAATGTCAGACCATTTCCATGCACTAAAACCTATAACACACTACAGGAGAGGGAACACCATGAACGTAGATTCAAGATCCAAGGCTTTATCAACATGTGCTCGGCAAGTGTTTGTTGATCGTTTCAAGCTAGAAGCTAAATCTTACATAAATCCTCTCTTCTCTTTAGGAGATGATTGTTTTTTTAATCACGTCTTTTCCATTCAGATATAGAGAAAGTGCCCCCTGTGGACAGGGGCGGACTGGGGGGAACAACTGACCCGGGGATTAAAGATAGACAGGCCCACTTAATGCATCGGCCGGCCGGCGACGAAAGCATGTTACTTAACAAAAAACCCTGCATTTAATGTTATGTTGGACCATTATTCAAATAGTAATCACATTACCTGAGCCCTTGAGTTGCCTAGAGAAAAATAGTTACAGCATATATTTAGTAAATGGTAAATGGACTGTACTTATATAGCGCTTTATCCAGTCTTTAAGACCCCTCAAAGCGCTTTACATACTACATGTCATTCACCCATTCATACAGAGCAGTGTACCTTACTCTAGGACCTAACATTCACACAGAGCAGTGTACCTTACTCTAGGACCTAACATTCACACACATTCACACACCGTTGGCCATCGGGAGCAACTCCGGGTTCAGTATCTTGCCCAAGGATACATCGACATGTTGAGTGCATGGGCTGGGATCGAACCCACAACCTTATGGTTGAAAGACGACCGCACTCCCTCACAGCCACAGTCGCCCTGTGATTTAGTGTTTTAATGTTAACAGATCATTGATGCAAAAACATTTGGACCCAATTTGCCTGATTTGACGCATGGAATAAAACATGGGCGTAGGAAGCATCCTCAATGTGGGTGAGACCATTTAACAGGGGGTCTGTGTAGGTGTTGGACCTCACCTCCTCTAGGGGGGTCCGGGGGCAAGCTCCCCCGGGAAGATATTTTTTTAAATGTTGAAGTTAAATGCATCAATCTGGTGCACTTTGAGAGCAACATTAGGGACTAAATCTATGGCAGTCAGTAGGGGCTTGGACTGTGAGCCGTAGGGTCGCCGGTTCAAGTCCCCGACCAGACCTACATTTGGAGTGCAGACTGCTACTTGGAGAGGTCCCAGTTCACCTCCTGCCCTGCCGTGGTGCCCTTGAGCAAGGCACCGGACATCCTCTTTCCCCCCTCACTCCCATTGCTCCCCGGACGCTGTACAATAGCTGCCCACTGCTCCTAGTACTAGACTCCTGGTGCTACGATGGGTTCAAAGCAGAGAACACATTTCACTGTGTGTGCTCTGCATGTGTGACCATTACTGAGGGTTTCATCCCTCCCAATTCTTCTTCTTCTTCTTCTTCTTCTTCAACACCCATACAAAACAGAACTGTAAACAGATTTACTTTTTCTTTCAGCATTTATTTGAACAGCAAGTGGAGGCAAAAGTGACTGCACCCAAAACAATAAGCCTGCTAGCTAGCTAGCCTAAACTCAGTGACAGAATGTGGGCAACACTTTCTCTGTCCACAGCCGCTCGACCTCTGAGTCAGACGTCACTTCCTCCTTTTCTATCCTACGGGTACAGCCGTACAGCCACTCCCCCTGAACCCCGTTTCCCTGCCTGAATTTACCTCCAGGGCTGAGGTTTGATCTTTCGTTCTTTGTTCGGAGGACAGTGTCCGTGCACTGACTCTCTCAGGCTGTTTCTCCAAACTGCCATGGATCCATGGTGGGCTTGTGACCCCTTCAAAGGAAAGCACCGTTTGTTTTTGACACTTGCTTAAAAGGAATGGGCTCAGCGTGACTGACAGCAGTTCCACCGTGAAGGGTTGGAGCAGCCTGAGAATATGACAGGATTTTTGTAGTCGTCCCCCAGGTTGGGAACGCTGCTCCAAAATGCCAATACTGTATATCTTTTTATTTTCTAACTCAAACTTTCAAAAAGCCCTCTCAGACATTATCTACAGACCTAGGTTACCCAAAGTAACAGAGTGAGGTTTTAAAACTAAGTATTAGCATTAAAACCTATAGTACAAAAAATGTATGCATTTTTAGAATAATATACGTGACATCACATCATATGACTGGTGCGGTACGGTGGCCGACAGATGCAAACGTTGAGCATTTGAATGAACATGTTAAATATATTTACATAAGTGTGCAGATGTGAGTGCAGGTTAACTACAAACAGAGCAGCTGTTATGTTCGGACAGCCCTAGGTACTATTTGCGGGTTATAGGGTTTGTTAAGGGATATGTTGTGTCTCGTCAAGTGTGTGATTATCATGTTCATGTTTCATGTTAGTTTAGCTATTGATGTTCCTTCACTTCCTGTTTTATTTTGTACTCACCTTGTCTCATTCCAGGTCCCTTTACTTCCTGCCTTTGTTTGTTTTCCCGCCATCGTATTGGCCCAATTCCAAGTTTCATTGTTTCATTTTAGGCATTCTGATATTTCATGTTTCTGCCGTAGAGAGGGGAGTTTGTTCCAAAGCTTGCCGCTGTGTTCCCTCCCTCCATCTGACAGGAGGGGAGTGGCTAGGGTGTGATTCGGACCCTGTGCCAGTTCGTCTCGTTCCTCGTTCCATAACGCGTTCCAAGCCATTATGATGGAAATGAGTTTTTTCCTGTAGACTCAGTGTTTTTGTTTTTTCACCCTCCATGTGAGTGCTTTACTTTCTGACGTCTTGTTGGACCCTCCGTCAGAGTGACAGAGTTTTTGTTTCAGGTAAAGATTATTTTCTTCGCACCATTTTTGCCTCTGGGATAAGCATTTGAGTCTTCATCCTCACAGACAGTTGCATCAGATGGATGTTAATGGACCTGGCCGATCTATCCCCCCCCCCCCCCCAGGGTGCCATCACAGGGAGCAGCAGGTGGTCTCTGAGCCTCACAGCCACTTCAAAGTCTCCCTAACAACCCGATGTTATGGACGATCCTCCGTCAGCGGCGGCTCAAATCCTGGCTGTGACTCGGTGACTCAGACCAGACGAGGTGACGACTTTCCATCAGCGCCCCCCAACCCCCGGTCAAAAAGCCCCGGAGCAAGGCACTTAACCCTAACTGAACCCCCACCCACCTTCCTCTCTTCTTCTACTACCTGTCTTCCCAGAGCTTTTTAAAATCTCCTTCGTTTCCTGACGATGAAACTTGCACAAGATGCTTTACCCAAAACAGCTCGTGCATATTTCAGTATTGTACTGTATGTATATCGCTTTAGATATAAGCTTCACAAAATGATGCATACAACATTTAAACAGATTTGATTCTTAGCGATTGAGATGACGGAGCTTATGTAAGTTCGACGATACTAAATTAACGCTTTTCAAATTAAAGTTGTCTGGTTTTAAGGTTCAGCTCTATGAATATGGGTTTCACAATTCTATCAGATCGATTACCAGCTAGCTAATGTTGGCTATCTGTTTGGGGTCTCTCCCTCGAACTGGGGGTTTCTTTGGGAGGGAGTCATATCCATATTCCGTACAAACTGTACAGTCCACGGAGACAAACGTGAAATGTGTGACATTGGGCTTCATAAATAATCTCTGATTGATTGATAAACCCCTGGAATCTCTGGCTGTCAAATCCTGCCTGGAGTTATTTGGATGATGTGTTTCTATGGAAAAATGCTGGACTTGAACTACTCAGATTACAATTGAGTTCCAGTTAATATAATCTTTCATTGTGAGGAAGCGCACACACTCCCTCACTAACATGTTGGTCTTAACTATTTGTTTGTTAAGAAAGGTAGTACATGTTTTTTCAGAGTTGTCTTTAGTTCAGTTAAAGTTATAAAAACAGTTTACATAGACAAACTAATAAAATGCATCTAAATTAATTTGTCAGTCTGTAAAATACACAAGCACCAAGTAATCAGCATTTCCTTTGTTCAGACCTGGAGGCCATCTTGTCCCAGTGCTCAAAAGGGGAGCACGCCTCCAAAGTACTCCTTATATGTGGCGTATGAGTAGGCGGAGTCTTGGACGCGATTGGTCAGGAAATGTGTGATTTTATGAGTTTCAATTAGGTTAAAAACTATCCGTTTTAAGCAGAGCTTGTTGTTTTTGAAGGTATAATATGTATGTTGATGCAATAATGAATTTACTTAAGCCTTTAGGGTTTTATTAAATGTAGACAACAGGGTTTAATTTTGTATTTAACCCTTCACTCCGCTTTCAGAACCATGACCTGATTGGCCAGGTTGGAGTGGGAAGGCGGGCAGTCTCCTATAAATGTGGTTGGGAAGAGAGGGGAAGGGGCACTTTGTGTTTGTTCCTTGCTGGTGGTGAACGCAGCACCAGACATGCAGTTTGTGTTTCTGGGGAATAATGATGAAGGCTAAGAATAAAACGCCTGTTTATTTTTTGCAAGAAAACCCTCTCTCCACGTATCGTTCTTTCACCTGCACCTCACATCGTAACAGTCATGTTTTGTGATTTGTTCTGTGTGTGCTGCCCTTTAATTCCTCATCATTCATTAGTCTTGGATCAGAAACCTGTTGGAATATGTTGATGTTTTTTGTGCCTCCTGAGCAAAACCAATAAAATAAAATATTGGAAATTAGGGGGGTCACGGTATCCGTATTCGTCCCGTAGCGTCACGGTTCGGAGTCACGGTTCAGACGTCACCGTTCGGAGTCACGGTTCAGACGTCACGGTTCGGAGTCACGGTTCAGACGTCACGGTTCAGACGTCACGGTTCGGAGTCACGGTTCGGACGTCACGGTTCGGACGTCACGGTTCGGACGTCACGGTTCAGACGTCACGGTTCAGACGTCACGGTTCGGAGTCACGGTTCAGACGTCACGGTTCAGACGTCACGGTTCGGAGTCACGGTTCGGAGTCACGGTTCAGACGTCACGGTTCAGACGTCACGGTTCGGAGTCACGGTTCAGACGTCACGGTTCAGACGTCACGGTTCGGAGTCACGGTTCAGACGTCACGGTTCAGACGTCACGGTTCAGACGTCACGGTTCGGAGTCACGGTTCAGACGTCACGGTTCAGAGTCACGGTTCAGACGTCACGGTTCAGACGTCACGGTTCGGAGTCACGGTTCAGACGTCACGGTTCGGAGTCACGGTTCAGACGTCACGGTTCGGAGTCACGGTTCAGACGTCACGGTTCGGAGTCACGGTTCAGACATCACGGTTCAGACGTCACGGTTCGGAGTCACGGTTCAGACGTCACGGTTCGGAGTCACGGTTCAGACGTCACGGTTCGGAGTCACGGTTCAGACGTCACGGTTCAGACGTCACGGTTCGGAGTCACGGTTCAGACGTCACTGTTCGGACGTCACGGTTCAGACGTCACGGTTCGGAGTCACGGTTCAGACGTCACGGTTCAGACGTCACGGTTCGGACGTCACGGTTCGGACGTCACGGTTCAGACGTCACGGTTCGGACGTCACGGTTCAGACGTCACGGTTCAGACGTCACTGTTCGGACGTCACGGTTCGGACGTCACGGTTCGGCACATGCAGTCACACGACGAATACGCCTTTTTTTTACGAGTGGGAAAAAGTCTGTCATTCAGGGCAGCATTCACTTCACTATATATAAGTCGTGAGACAAAAATAAATAACGGAAGCTTTTGGCATATGTTTTTCAACGACTATGCGCTCTTGAAACACTTTCTTATTATTTATGATGTAATATTTTCAAGACATTCTTTTTAGTTTTACAGCTTGTTGAAACCTTTTTGTTTGACATCAGCCATTATAGATAATATGGCCACCTGAGTGTGTGGTTTGTTTTTAACTGTTTAATACAGTTAATTATTCAAAATGTCAGAATTCCTTATTTTTAAACTGAAACTTGCGCTACTGTTCAAAAATAAATAACAACAAACCTGGAATTATGCATTTGGCATTTTTTCTTTTTTTTTCTTGTTGTACCGAACCCGAGCCGTGACTTCTGAGATCCGTTACACCCCTATTGGAAATGCTTTTAATTTTCTTGTTGAACATTTGTCTGTTCTGCATTTGGGTCGACCCTCTCAACCCTGACACTTTAGATTGAAACCGACTCCTCAAAAATATAATTATTATGCGAGCCAACCTTTGGTGTATCGGCCAATGAGACGGCGGCTCGAAGGTTGTCCGAGCTGTCAGAAGACATCAAGCCTGAGCTGAAGCATTTCATATCTACCCGGTCAACCTTATTACAGAATACAGAATACACCTTCCTCCAGCAGCATAATTGACAGGTGCATTTCAGGCGGCTGGCTGCACACAGTGCAGATCGGGAGGAATATTATGAATCATAATTGGTTAGTCATCCAGATTCATGGTGACTCAACACGCTGTGGCTTCAGTCTGTCAGAGCCGATAACAAACACCTGATTCATTGAGAATAACAGCTTGACATGTGCTCCGCAGGTTGCAAAGGGCTGTCATTAGAGATGAATATCGCCGACAGCACTACGTTAGCCCTGTGTGACAGACACTTGAAGCAGGATTATTATTCTACAAGTCTGCACTGAAGCAAGCAATCTCAAGAAGCATCACAAATGGAAGCAGAACATCTAGAAAAAGTACGACTTCATATGTTCCTCAATGTTCTTTCTTCCACCTCTAAGAAGAGATTGTATTAATCAGCAATTGTGACGATATCAATATATAAAACGTGTATATCAGTATGTAGCAGTGACGTGCGGTGAGGTTCACGGCTGGTGAGGAAAAACGCACCATCTGCAGGAAACTGAGGTCTCCTTAATATTTAATAAACTATGAATGTTTCATATCCATGTAACGGGAAGAAACTCAGCTAACTGATCATTATTTTATTTTTTTGGCAAAAAAACACACAAAGCTAACGCTGAGCCTCTGAATTAGCCACGAGCGAAAGAATGCTAACGGCGGTTGCACAGAAAACACGGTATAACACCCTTATTACTTATTGTAACTGCACATCCAACCCATCGATTAGCATCGTGAGAGTACACAGAATCGATAGGTATCTATATCATCACTCCATGATAAGAACTTCCGACATTATAAACAAAAACAGACATCACAACACGTGGCGCTAGGTAGCTAAAACGGCATTATGTCTTACCTTCTTTGTAGTCTGGTCAAAAGTGGTCTTCAATGGCATTAAAACGATAAAAACGCTGCTGAAGTTAATCCAGAGGTTAATCCAATGTGTCTGTGTCCCTTTGAAATGATTTCTGATCATCCATAAGCAATAAAACCTGCTTTTCCGTTTCCAGAGCGAGAGATAGGTTTCACTTTGGGCAAACTGCATGCGCATAGCCCCCATTTTTTTTCCGGTAACCTTGGTGTTTATGTGGAGATTTCCCTTCGATTCTATTGGCTCTAAAAGTTAAACAGAGATGTCAATCATCAAAATCGACCAATGGGTTCCAGAGAAACGGCAAAAACGCCCATTTCCACCCAAATCACCTCAGAGGTGAGTTATTTTTGCTAAACCTCTCTAAAAAGGTCAAATGTCACTTGTTTTGCATCAATCTTGATACAGGGTACTTCTTATATGTTGTACTTTGGATTCCTAAAGCTTTTAGTCTACCTTACCATCATCCAAGGGTAGTTTTCACTATGAGTAAAAAATATTTTTTGGACAGACACTATAATTTACAGTTTTTTACTATGTTTAATCTGAATTTTCTTTAAAATAAAAAAACATCTATATTGATTCTGACTCTTCTACATCCAACTCACAGGTTTATCATTACTTTGAGAAAAAAGAGTATTAATTTAACCGTTTTAGAAGTGAAGATATGGTCATTTGTTCTGGGAATGTCATTTTCGAGCCTGAGACCTGAAAGCAGGGTTTAACAGGTTAACACATCTGAATTCAACGATCTGGTGAAAAAGAGCAAACTTCTCTGAATAGTTAAAACTGGACAGAACTTTATTCTGAATATAAAACTCATATATATTTATATTCACATATCTTTGTGAATAATAAATCTGACCCCATCGACCGCCAATGTTCTGCTCCTTCTGACATAACACTATAATGTTAATTACATATAAATATTAATAATGTGTACGCACATCTTTCTGGCCTTGGCTCTCGCTGGATCTTTTGGGGGTCGGAGTCGAGTTGAGCATATAATCACGTTAATTTCATTTTATGCATGTTTGTTTTTATGTAAATCAGGTTAACCGGTAATTCTCTGCAGAGGCTGACGAGCACAGGCCTGTCACATCGAGCCGATCCATTTACGGAATCCATACTGCGACTCAGAGAGAAACAAAACACATGAAGATGTTTGGAAGTGAGGAGGAGGAGGGAAAGAGGCTGGAAGGAAGACTAAAGTCAACAGTCCCTCAGATCCACCTCAGCCGCTCTCCTCTCCATCCCGAAATGCAATCTCTGGACAGACCCTCCCTCCCTGCTGTTCATTTGTTTTGATCTTACCTCAGAATCTATATTTACCGCCAGTCAAGTAACAACCACACTCCAAACAATGCTGCTAAGTCAAACTAATGACGATAGAACAAGTGAACATTAGCTTGGTAAGATTTCCTGAAAGGATATTTATTTAAATCAGATCTTGTAATAAGCTGGGAAAACTCATTTTGAGCTATATTTGACCAGAACCAGGAAACGTTGTGTTACGCAGTTAGCCTCAAATGCTCAAAAGTGTTCTGTTTTGTGATTTTAGTGGGTCAATTTCAAAATGTAAAATAAAACATTTTATTTGAGATACAACTGAAAGTAAGGTGTTTTAAGAGTGTTTGTCTAAAAACAAGTCCCTATATCTCCCTGCCGTGTTCCTTCTTCAGTGATCGGGTCTTATATCAAGTTTAAAGACAAGCTCTGACTAGAAATAAGACGAATATACTTGGCAAGATTTCAAGTTTTTGTAGTGCAAAAAAGGGGCGGGGCCATGACATAGAGGGAAAGTGGGTCAATTTGTCGCAAAACATCTCACTTGATCTGGGAATAACAGAATCATAAATCCAAAAATGTGGTATTAAATGTTAATCGTCCATTCATAGCTACATTTACATTACATTGCAATTTAAATACTGTTATATTTTACTATATCTTTTGAATGATCTTTAATATTGTTCTAGTTCTCTTCCTGTATTTTGAATTCTTGTTTTTATGCACCAGGACATCAAGTCAAATTCCTCGTACGTGGAAACCTACACGTTGTTTCTGATCCC
>NC_136903.1:1492808-1540453 GCF_949606895.1 Notothenia rossii | reverse complement strand
CTAAGGGACAGAGGGTGTCGTATTGTCATACTGATATTCTGTACAAACTGTGAAGTCCACTGAGAGAAATGTAACATTTGTGATATTGGGCTATATAAATAAACATTGATTGATTGATTTCCTTTCTAGTAGTTTAGCATTTTTGATTGTAATGGTTTTGCATCTATTTCCACTCGTCTCTCTTCTGAGGTATTTCGCTCCTGCTTGAGGTCACGGTGTGGGGTTTTAATCGTTGCGTTCATGTTTTCCTTCATTTCTCATCAAACCGGTGTGAAACACTGGGTTGGTTTTCCTCCTGTGCTTTCCCACTTGACTTTCAGACAACAGCTGCCAATGATTCACCTTCACAGCTGATATCAACCCACTAGAAACACTCTAGATCTTGCACAGTGTGTGTGTGTCCGGTATCAACCCCACTAGAAACACTCTAGATCTTGCCCAGTGTGTGTGTGTCTGATATCAACCCACTCAGAAACACTCTAGATCTTGCCCAGTGTGTGTGTGTCTGATATCAACCCACTAGAAACACTCTAGATCTTGCCCAGTGTGTGTGTGTCTGATATCAACCCACTAGAAACACTCTAGATCTTGCCCGGATGTGTGTGTGTCTGATATCAACCCACTAGAAACACTCTAGATCTTGCCAGTGTGTGTGTGTCTGATATCAACCCACTAGAAACACTCTAAGATCTTGCCCAGTGTGTGTGTGTCTGATATCAACCCACTAGAAACACTCTAGATCTTGCCCAGTGTGTGTGTGTCTGATATCAACCCACTAGAAACACTCTAGATCTTGCCCAGTGTGTGTGTGTCTGATATCAACCCACTAGAAACACTCTAGATCTTGCCCAGTGTGTGTGTGTCTGATATCAACCCACTAGAAACACTCTAGATCTTGCCCAGTGTGTGTGTGTCTGATATCAACCCACTAGAAAACTCTAGATCTTGCCCAGTGTGTGTGTCTGATATCAACCCACTTAGAAACACTCTAGATCTTGCCCAGTGTGTGTTGTGTCTGATATCAACCCACTAGAAACACTCTAGATCTGCCCGTGTGTGTGTGTCTGATATCAACCCACTAGAAACACTCTAGATCTTGCCCAAGTGTGTGTGTCTGATATCAACCCACTAGAAACACTCTAGATCTTGCCCAGTGTGTGTGTGTCTGATATCAACCACTAGAACACTCTAGATCTTGCCCAGTGTGTGTGTGTCTGATATCAACCCACTAGAAACACTCTAGATCTTGCCCAGTGTGTGTGTCTGATATCAACCCACTAGAAACACTCTAGATCTTGCCCAGTGTGTGTGTGTCTGATATCAACCCACTAGAAACACTCTAGATCTTGCCCAGGTGTGTGTGTGTCTGATATCAACCCACTAGAAACACTCTAGATCTTGCCCAGTGTGTGTGTGTCTGATATCAACCCACTAGAAACACTCTAGATCTTGCCCAGTGTGTGTGTCTGATATCAACCCACTAGAAACACTCTAGATCTTGCCCAGTGTGTGTGTGTCTGATATCAACCCACTAGAAACACTCTAGATCTTGCCCAGTGTGTGTGTGTCTGATATCAACCCACTAGAAACACTCTAGATCTTGCCCAGTGTGTGTGTGTCTGATATCAACCCACTAGAAACACTCTAGATCTTGCCCAGTGTGTGTTGTGTCTGATATCAACCCACTAGAAACACTCTAGATCTTGCCCAGTGTGTGTGTGTCTGATATCAACCCACTAGAAACACTCTAGATCTTGCCCAGTGTGTGTAGTGTCTGATATCAACCCACTAGAAACACTCTAGATCTTGCCCGGTGTGTGTGTGTCTGATATCAACCCACTAGAAACACTCTAGATCTTGCCCAGTGTGTGTGTGTCTGATATCAACCCACTAGAAACACTCTAGATCTTGCCCGGTGTGTGTGTGTCTGATATCAACCCACTAGAAACACTCTAGATCTTGCCCAGTGTGTGTGTTCTGATATCAACCCACTAGAAACACTCTAGATCTTGCCCAGTGTGTGTGTGTCTGATATCAACCCACTAGAAACACTCTAGATCTTGCCCAGTGTGTGTGTGTCTGATATCAACCCACTAGAAACACTCTAGATCTTGCCCAGTGTGTGTGTGTCTGATATCAACCCACTAGAAACACTCTAGATCTTGCCCAGTGTGTGTCTGATATCAACCCACTAGAAACACTCTAGATCTTCTCCGGTGTGTGTGTGTCTGATATCAACCCACTAGAAACATTCTAGATCTTGCCCGGTGTGTGTGTGTGTCTTATATCAACCCACTAGAAACACTCTAGATCTTGCCCGGTGTGTGTGTGTCTGATATCAACCCACTAGAAACACTCTAGATCTTGCCCAGTGTGTGTGTGTGTCTGATATCAACCCACTAGAAACACTCTAGATCTTGCCCGGTGTGTGTGTGTCTGATATCAACCCACTAGAAACACTCTAGATCTTGCCCAGTGTGTGTGTGTCTGATATCAACCCACTAGAAACACTCTAGATCTTGCCCAGTGTGTGTGTGATATCAACCCACTAGAAACACTCTAGATCTTGCCCAGTGTGTGTGTGTCTGATATCAACCCACTGGAAACACTCTAGATCTTGCCCAGTGTGTGTGTGTCTGATATCAACCCACTAGAAACACTCTAGATCTTGCCCGGTGTGTGTGTGTCTGATATCAACCCACTAGAAACACTCTAGATCTTGCCCAGTGTGTGTGTGTCTGATATCAACCCACTGGAAACACTCTAGATCTTGCCCAGTGTGTGTGTGTGTGTGTCTGATATCAACCCACTAGAAACTCCTAGATCTTGCCCAGTGTGTGTGTGTCTGATATCAACCCACTAGAAACACTCTAGATCTTGCCCGGTGTGTGTGTGTCTGATATCAACCCACTAGAAACACTCTAGATCTTGCCAGTGTGTGTGTGTCTGATATCAACCCACTAGAAACACTCTAGATCTTGCCCAGTGTGTGTCTGATATCAACCCACTAGAAACACTCTAGATCTTGCCCAGTGTGTGTGTGTCTGATATCAACCCACTAGAAACACTCTAGATCTTGCCCGGTGTGTGTGTCTGATATCAACCCACTAGAAACACTCTAGATCTTGCCCAGTGTGTGTGTCTGATATCAACACCACTAGAAACATTCTAGATCTTGCCCAGTGTGTGTGTGTCTGATATCAACCCACTAGAAACACTCTAGATCTGCCCAGTGTGTGTGTGTCTGATATCAACCCACTAGAAACACTCTAGATCTTGCCCAGTGTGTGTCTGATATCAACCCACTAGAAACACTCTAGATCTTGCCCGGTGTGTGTGTGTCTGATATCAACCCACTAGAAACACTCTAGATCTTGCCCAGTGTGTGTGTGTCTGATATCAACCCACTAGAAACACTCTAGATCTTGTCCAGTGTGTGTCTGATATCAACCCACTAGAAACACTCTAGATCTTGCCCAGTGTGTGTGTGTCTGATATCAACCCACTAGAAACACTCTAGATCTTGCCCAGTGTGTGTGTGTCTGATATCAACCCACTAGAAACACTCTAGATCTTGCCCGGTGTGTGTGTGTCTGATATCAACCCACTAGAAACACTCTAGATCTTGCCCAGTGTGTGTGTGTCTGATATCAACCCACTAGAAACACTCTAGATCTTGCCCAGTGTGTGTCTGATATCAACCCACTAGAAACACTCTAGATCTTGCCCAGTGTGTGTGTGTGTCTGATATCAACCCACTAGAAACACTCTAGATCTTGCCCAGTGTGTGTGTGTCTGATATCAACCCACTAGAAACACTCTAGATCTTGCCCGGTGTGTGTGTCTGATATCAACCCACTAGAAACACTCTAGATCTTGCCCAGTGTGTGTGTGTCTGATATCAACCCACTAGAAACATTCTAGATCTTGCCCAGTGTGTGTGTGTCTGATATCAACCCACTAGAAACACTCTAGATCTGGCCCAGTGTGTGTGTGTCTGATATCAACCCACTAGAAACACTCTAGATCTTGCCCAGTGTGTGTCTGATATCAACCCACTAGAAACACTCTAGATCTTGCCCGGTGTGTGTGTGTCTGATATCAACCCACTAGAAACACTCTAGATCTTGCCCAGTGTGTGTGTGTCTGATATCAACCCACTAGAAACACTCTAGATCTTGTCCAGTGTGTGTCTGATATCAACCCACTAGAAACACTCTAGATCTTGTCCAGTGTGTGTCTGATATCAACCCACTAGAAACACTCTAGATCTTGCCCAGTGTGTGTGTGTCTGATATCAACCCACTAGAAACACTCTAGATCTTGCCCAGTGTGTGTGTGTCTGATATCAACCCACTAGAAACACTCTAGATCTTGCCCGGTGTGTGTGTGTCTGATATCAACCCACTAGAAACACTCTAGATCTTGCCCAGTGTGTGTGTGTCTGATATCAACCCACTAGAAACACTCTAGATCTTGCCCAGTGTGTGTCTGATATCAACCCACTAGAAACACTCTAGATCTTGCCCAGTGTGTGTGTGTGTCTGATATCAACCCACTAGAAACACTCTAGATCTTGCCCAGTGTGTGTGTGTCTGATATCAACCCACTAGAAACACTCTAGATCTTGCCCAGTGTGTGTGTGTCTGGTATCAACCCACTAGAATCACTCTAGATCTTGCCCAGTGTGTGTGTGTCTGATATCAACCCACTAGAAACACTCTAGATCTTGCCCAGTGTGTGTCTGATATCAACCCACTAGAAACACTCTAGATCTTGCCCAGTGTGTGTGTGTCTGATATCAACCCACTAGAAACACTCTAGATCTTGCCCAGTGTGTGTGTGTCTGATATCAACCCACTAGAAACACTCTAGATCTTGCCCAGTGTGTGTGTGTCTGATATCAACCCACTAGAAACACTCTAGATCTTGCCCGGTGTGTGTGTGTCTGATATCAACCCACTAGAAACACTCTAGATCTTGCCCAGTGTGTGTGTGTCTGATATCAACCCACTAGAAACACTCTAGATCTTGCCCAGTGTGTGTGTGTCTGATATCAACCCACTAGAAACACTCTAGATCTTGCCCAGTGTGTGTGTGTCTGATATCAACCCACTAGAAACACTCTAGATCTTGCCCAGTGTGTGTGTGTCTGATATCAACCCACTAGAAACACTCTAGATCTTGCCCAGTGTGTGTGTGTCTGATATCAACCCACTAGAAACACTCTAGATCTTGCCCAGTGTGTGTGTCTGATATCAACCCACTAGAAACACTCTAGATCTTGCCCAGTGTGTGTGTGTCTGATATCAACCCACTAGAAACACTCTAGATCTTGCCCGGTGTGTGTGTGTCTGATATCAACCCACTAGAAACACTCTAGATCTTGCCCAGTGTGTGTGTGTCTGATATCAACCCACTAGAAACACTCTAGATCTTGCCCGGTGTGTGTGTGTCTGATATCAACCCACTAGAAACACTCTAGATCTTGCCCGGTGTGTGTGTGTCTGATATCAACCCACTAGAAACACTCTAGATCTTGCCCAGTGTGTGTGTGTCTGATATCAACCCACTAGAAACACTCTAGATCTTGCCCGGTGTGTGTGTGTCTGATATCAACCCACTAGAAACACTCTAGATCTTGCCCGGTGTGTGTGTGTCTGATATCAACCCACTAGAAACACTCTAGATCTTGCCCGGTGTGTGTGTGTCTGATATCAACCCACTAGAAACACTCTAGATCTTGCCCGGTGTGTGTGTGTCTGATATCAACCCACTAGAAACACTCTAGATCTTGCCCAGTGTGTGTCTGATATCAACCCACTAGAAACACTCTAGATCTTGCCCAGTGTGTGTGTGTCTGATATCAACCCACTAGAAACATTCTAGATCTTGCCCAGTGTGTGTGTGTCTGATATCAACCCACTAGAAACACTCTAGATCTTGCCCGGTGTGTGTGTGTCTGATATCAACCCACTAGAAACACTCTAGATCTTGCCCAGTGTGTGTCTGATATCAACCCACTAGAAACACTCTAGATCTTGCCCAGTGTGTGTGTCTGATATCAACCCACTAGAAACACTCTAGATCTTGCCCAGTGTGTGTGTGTCTGATATCAACCCACTAGAAACACTCTAGATCTTGCCCAGTGTGTGTCTGATATCAACCCACTAGAAACACTCTAGATCTTGCCCAGTGTGTGTGTGTCTGATATCAACCCACTAGAAACACTCTAGATCTTGCCCAGTGTGTGTGTGTCTGATATCAACCCACTAGAAACACTCTAGATCTTGCCCAGTGTGTGTGTGTCTGATATCAACCCACTAGAAACACTCTAGATCTTGCCCAGTGTGTGTGTGTCTGATATCAACCCACTAGAAACACTCTAGATCTTGCCCGGTGTGTGTGTGTCTGATATCAACCCACTAGAAACACTCTAGATCTTGCCCGGTGTGTGTGTGTCTGATATCAACCCACTAGAAACACTCTAGATCTTGCCCAGTGTGTGTGTGTCTGATATCAACCCACTAGAAACACTCTAGATCTTGCCCGGTGTGTGTGTGTCTGATATCAACCCACTAGAAACACTCTAGATCTTGCCCAGTGTGTGTCTGATATCAACCCACTAGAAACACTCTAGATCTTGCCCAGTGTGTGTGTGTCTGATATCAACCCACTAGAAACACTCTAGATCTTGCCCAGTGTGTGTGTGTCTGATATCAACCCACTAGAAACACTCTAGATCTTGCCCAGTGTGTGTCTGATATCAACCCACTAGAAACACTCTAGATCTTGCCCAGTGTGTGTGTGTCTGATATCAAGTCAGAAAATGTCTCTACACCTGAAAGAAGACATAATGACTTCAGGAGTAACGCAGTGAGACATCGGGACAATGCATCATCTTGTTCAGTCAAAACATCTTTTTCTGAGTTGAATCTCAGATGAAAAACTTATTCTTTACATATTTATTAGAAAATCACCAGAAAACAGGAACATTTTGAGCTTTTGCGGCTCACTGTATATTGTAACACAACATTTCCTCATTCTGGTTAAATATATTTCAATCAGGAGAGACGTGATGTATGGAATACATGTTTATTATCGGGTCACATTATATAAATGAAACATAATGATGACAGATTATAACAAGTGAATGAAATGGTGTTTGGCGATTAGGCCCGGGTTTTGTAGGATGTCATTCAGGAAGGGAAAGAACCGTTTCCGATGAACCCCCCCGGGTCTAGACACTGGTGGTGGTGATAAGTGGTTAGGTCCGGTTGGAAGGGAGAAGGTTGAGCTTGGCCCTGAGTTGGAAGCAGGAGGCGAAGGGGTGGAGGAGGGTTGCGCGTTGACACCTGGAAGACAGCTGATGGAAAAGGGGAGAGCATATATAGAGGGATTAACAGGTGCGATGATTAGGCTTGTGAATGGAGGGAAGTGATAGGTTAGCTGAGGAGTGGCGCTCTCTCTCATTTAGTGAAGGGAGCGAGTATTGCCATGACGCGCAATACGAAGTGATAGGTCTTCCTGCCTGAACTTAATTTCACAATGAGTTCTCCAGAAGAGGTGAGTTATCTAAATATCCTTTCTTATTTCAAGAAATCTTACCAAGCAAACTTTCCCTTGTTCTATTGGCAGATTGTTGAATTTATTTCAGGTGAAAACAGCTCGTTTTCATTATTGATTAACTTGTTATTGGAGCAGCGGAAAGATCTAAGAACCCTAACTCTCCATTTACATATCTGCAGGAATAACGAATCAGATTAAATCCTAAAAAAGAAAATCGGGGATCGGGATTTTTTTTTTTTTTTAAATACTTTTTTTTTTTTTTTAATTCAATGTTACAAAACAAAAATGACCATGTTCAAGTCTTAAAGTCATCCTGAGGCCTTAGTTTTGGTTTCAAATGACAGAACATCATGTATGTGTTGCTTCTTTGGGGCTTGTTTTCATAGACCTGCTTATTTCTCTCAAATCTGGCAACAGAGTGGGCGCAGTGTCTAATTGTAGCAGTAAGCTAACGAGTACTGAAAGCTTTATTTTGTTTTGATCCAATGCTGCACAACTGAACTGATCCAATGCTGCTGTGAAAGAAAGAAGCTATATCCATGTTGGATAGAATATCCAATTTAAATAAAAAAACAACCTTAAGGGACTTGAATGCTTTTTTTCTTTTTTTTCTCTTAATGCATTGCATAAAGATCGGATCGGGAAAAATCGGTATCGGCAAATTGTCAAAATCAAATGATCGGAATCGGATCGGGAGCAAAAAAAGGTGATCGGGACATCCCTAACCACATGTCTGGTGAGTTCTCCGGCCAAAGCTCCAAATAAACCGTCAGTGTTTGCCATCAAAGCTCCAGCTCACCTCGTGTCTCTCTGAGTCCTGACTCCAATTGCTACCAGGATTTACTGCTCGTATAAACACTGACTGGGAATCGTCCATCGGGCTGATTTCATTGGGAAAGGAAAATGTCTTGTAACGAGTCTGTCTTTTTCATTCACGCTTCATCTCCTTCTTCTTCCTGTTCAACGGACAGAAAACGTTTCACTTTGTTACGGCTTCCATCGAACATTACGGTCTGTCTGAACCTTGAGATGTTGAGCACCATAATGTTTTATGTTAGAAATGTAGAGTAGGGTCTCCAGCACATAGAAACTGCCGGATGCTAACCTGCAGATGTTGGGACATTTGCAGAATTGGCATAAGTTGCATTAACTAGCATATTTTCAATATCTGATGAGGACATTTGTTGAATGGTTTTGGGGATGATTGAGGATATTTAGTTTTTACCGATTTCTAATCAGGAACATGGAAAATAAATGCATTCAGCGCTCCCAATAACTTACAAAACCTGTTCCAAAACTGTCCAAATATAGTTGTGTGCATAAACTTATAATGCTAATTAACACAACTTGTGCTAATGTGCAAATTGCCCAACATATGCCGGTTAGCATCCGGCAGTTTCTATGTGCTGGAGACCCTACCCTGAAAACATTTAAACGGTCTACGTACGTATTCGCTTAGCAATAATATTAAATAGAAATATAGAAAATAGTAGGTTCAACTGAATATTATTGCTAATACGTTTATGTGTAATCTAACATGATACATTTAATTAAAGTCCACGGTTCATTTTTTTTTCAGTGTACTATACATTTCTATCATAAAACTTTGGGGTACTCAACATGTCTGGGTTCACAGAGCTGGCAAAAGGGTGATTTAACCTCTACACTTTAAACCCTGAACAACAATCAATAAACAAAGGTTGGAGAGAAAGATCTATGACGGCACTTTGCAGAGCATCGGGGTGTTCACATGCTCAGTAATTGAAGTCGTAAGGTGGAAACGTGAATGCTGGAAAGATGCGTTGCTTTCCGAGTCCTGGATCTAAATTATCCAATTATTCCGACACCACATGAATGCACCCGAAAACCTGGCAACGCTCAATAAACTGAAACATGAATTGGATCTGCTCCAACATTAAAGGAGTTCTTCTTTCTCCCCAAGACCTGTGGTGTTTCTGAGACCCTGCTGACTAACAGACATCACACATATTCATGAAACACCTCAGAGTGAAGGATCTGAATGCACTAACGATGTGAAAACTCACCAGTAAACATCAGATTTTAGGGTTTTTACTTTCCAAAGTTCTTCTTCCACAGTGGCCACTTTTCAACTTTATAATGGATCTCTTCTAGCCACTATTAATTATTGGGAATACTGAGTGTTCACTGTCTACCCACGTGTAATTACGGCTCATTCAGACAGTGCCTCAGTGTAACCACTCAGAAGCACTTACTGAGGTGGAAGAGGACGAGGCGTTCCACAAGAAAGTCAATTACAGATGTCAGGGTAACATCGAAGAGATCGAAGGAGCGAAGATCAGAGGGCCTTTAATGCACCGTACACTTTGAACTCTTAGCAGCCGTCACCTTCAAGGATGGATCTTATATAGCTACTATCTCTACGAGTCCTCTCCTGCTGATGTTCAGGTGTATATCAGTATGTAGTGTATCTACTTTAAAGAGTCCTCTCCTGCTGATGTGCAGGTGTATATCAGTATGTAGTGTCTCTACTTTAAAGAGTCCTCTCCTGCTGATGTTCAGGTGTATATCAGTATGTAGTGTCTCTACTTTAAAGAGTCCTCTCCTGCTGATGTTCAGGTGTATATCAGTATGTAGTGTCTCTACTTTAAAGAGTCCTCTCCTGCTGATGTTCAGGTGTATATCAGTATGTAGTATCTGTACTTTAAAGAGTCCTCTCCTGCTGATGTTCAGGTGTATATCAGTATGTAGCGTCTCTACTTTAAAGAGTCCTCTCCTGCTGATGTTCAGGTGTATATCAGTATGTATTGTCTCTACATTAAAGAGTCCTCTCCTGCTGATGTTCAGGTGTATATCAGTATGTAGTGTCTCTACTTTAAAGAGTCCTCTCCTGCTGATGTTCAGGTGTATATCAGTATGTAGTGTCTCTACTTTAAAGAGTCCTCTCCTGCTGATGTTCAGGTGTATATCAGTATGTAGTGTCTCTACTTTAAAGAGTTCTCTCCTGCTGATGTTCAGGTGTATATCAGTATGTAGTGTCTCTACTTTAAAGAGTCCTCTCCTGCTGATGTTCAGGTGTATATCAGTATGTAGTGTCTCTACTTTAAAGAGTTCTCTCCTGCTGATGTTCAGGTGTATATCAGTATGTAGTGTCTCTACTTTAAAGAGTCCTCTCCTGCTGATGTTCAGGTGTATATCAGTATGTAGTGTCTCTACTTTAAAGAGTCCTCTCCTGCTGATGTTCAGGTGTATATCAGTATGTAGTGTATCTACTTTAAAGAGTCCTCTCCTGCTGATGTTCAGGTGTATATCAGTATGTAGTGTCTCTACTTTAAAGAGTCCTCTCCTGCTGATGTTGAGGTGTATATCAGTATGTAGTGTCTCTACTTTAAAGAGTCCTCTCCTGCTGATGTTCAGGTGTATATCAGTATGTAGTGTCTCTACTTTAAAGAGTCCTCTCCTGCTGATGTTCAGGTGTATATCAGTATGTAGTGTCTCTACTTTAAAGAGTCCTCTCCTGCTGATGTTCAGGTGTATATCAGTATGTAATGTCTCTACTTTAAAGAGTCCTCTCCTGCTGATGTTCAGGTGTATATCAGTATGTAGTGTCTCTACTTTAAAGAGTCCTCTCCTGGTGATGTTCAGGTGTATATCAGTATGTAGTGTCTCTACTTTAAAGAGTCCTCTCCTGCTGATGTTCAGGTGTATATCAGTATGTAGTGTCTCTACTTTAAAGAGTCCTCTCCTGCTGATGTTCACGTGTATATCAGTATGTAGTGTCTCTACTTTAAAGAGTCCTCTCCTGCTGATGTTCAGGTGTATATCAGCATGTAGTGTCTCTACTTTAAAGAGTCCTCTCTAGCTGATGTTCAGGTGTATATCAGTATGTAGTGTCTCTACTTTAAAGAGTCCTCTCCTGCTGATGTTCAGGTGTATATCAGTATGTAGTGTCTCTACTTTAAAGAGTCCTCTCTTGCTGATGTTCAGATGTAGTAGATTCTCTCCGACTGAACAGTCTGAAATAACTTCAGGGCGCTGAATGATGAAAACCTTAAACTGTGTCGAAAGGACAATCAACATGTTCTTTACGTGTCGTCCTTTTTCACTTCACACTTCAAGATTACTGGAGCCAAAGATGACACGGCAAATATAATGATTTTTTCACCAATTTGCACAGAAGATGTCGTGTGGACAGTCAGACAGGTGAAGATAACGAACTGTGACACTATAGGACAATAATCCTGAGGGAAGAGGAGAGTTTGGACATGAGACAAGAAACCCATCAACTGTGTTTCTGTCTTTGTCCTGATTCAGGTTCTCACTTTGAGTTCATCACTAAAACCTGGTGTGATGAAAGTGACAGGAAACAGCATCAATTCCCCCAACGTCCGTCATGATCTGCTCCCTCATTAAAGCCCCTTCCTCCTGTTGTCTTCTCTACTCCAGCCCACTCTCACAGTCTGCGTACAAATGACACGACTTTGCAAAGGCCTGCAATATATATGCAGAAGTCCGATTTTGCGTGCATATGATACTCCCACGTTACGTTTGTTATGAACGTATCTTAAATGCGTTTTTTTTCTACATATCTTTGCCATTTATTTAACCCTAACCCAATAAGCTGCTGTGTCGTTTATTGCACCGCAAACGTTCAAACTGTAATTGGAACGCGATCAAGCCTGAAGCCACAGAGCTCTCTGTTCTAATGTTCGAGGTATCAGCGTATCATATGCACGCAAAATCGGACTTCTGCGTTTCTATTGCACGCCTTTGCAAAGTCGTGTCATTTGTACGCAGACTGAGAGAGCGTGTTGGTTGTTCACTGTTTTACATTCAGTGCTGCAGCCGGAGATTCCTTGTTAACATGTTCTGTAAACTGTTGAGAGAGTGATGAGAAGCCGCCTGCAGCAGAACTCACTCCGGACTCTTAGATCCTTCACCAAACAAAGACATTTCTCTCCAATTGTGTGATTCTTTAGCGGCCCTGCAGCTCGGTTATGGCTAGAAAGGATCCGTCTAGTGTAAAACTCTCGCGATAGTTTGCGAGTCACGTGACTGAATGTTTACGTTTGGCAGGCAGCCTTTCAGTTACGATCGTTACCATCAGTGGGCCACAGCACATGATGGTGAGAAGCTAAACTATCTATTAATGATGTCAATGACAGGGAGTGTGATTCACAGGCAAGTCAACGTTGTCACAGTAAAAGTCCCAAGATAGCTCCTGGTGCAATACAATGTTCCCTTTCAATGTTTCACTATTATGTCTGATTTTTCTCTATTAATATTGCTGCTGCATTAATGTGTATGTTGCATCATGTTACTGCTGTAGATGTGTTTCCGAGCCGCTCCGATTACAACGAGAGTTACAACGAGAACGTGACGTCATATTTACACCAGACGGATCCTTTCTAGCCATAACCCTGCAGCTCTGATCTCCCCTCAGTTTCACAGCGGGTCTTCTTCTCTGACCACGCTTTGCTTGTTGTTTTTTCTAACCCCCATAACCCGGTTTCTTGACGGGAGAAAACATTTGTATTTTGAGCTCTGATTCTTCCAGTACTTATTTCACAACGAGCAAAGGAGATATTTATGGCCATTTGATCTATGGATTCATATCCTTAGGCAACTCATCAGCTCTTTACAAACCGTCCTAAAAGTCCACACTGAGCTGGAGGGAAAGGTTATTTAGTTTATTTATTTGTAATGATCCCTTGAATTTTTTTTAAATATAAACATTTTAAGCAAAAAGTCAAAATTCTCAGTAAAGTCGAAATATTAAAATTCTGAGAAAAAACTCAAGGTATCAAAATCCAGATTAAAGAGTACAAATATAAAAATTCTGCGACAAATTCTGAAAAAAAAATATATCAAAATTATTAAAAATATCAAAATTATTAAAAATCTAAATTCAGAGAAAATCGTCTGAGATTAAAGTAATTAAAGAGGTCATGGTCAAAACCTTTTCTTAGTTTGCTGCAATAACTAACGACTAAAACTCACTCTTTATAATTATCTCTAAGAAATGTTGTCTTTGTCACAAACATTTGATTTCCTACATTTGAATGTGCATTCCTTGTAGTCTTTGTTCAGTAGCTTTCAAACAGCCCTCTGATTGGCTGCAGTAGTAGTTTTGCAGTGCTATGTCCTGCAGGTACGGCCAGGTGAGGTCAGGGTGAGCTCAAAGAAACTTTCCACATCCAGCAGAGAAACAAAAGCCCAGAAGGAACTAATCCTTTCAACACTGTGTGTGTGTGTGTGTGTGTGTGTGTGTGTGTGTGTGTGTGTGTGTGTGTGTGTGTGTGTGTGTGTGTGTGTGTGTGTGTGTGTGTGTGTGTGTGTGTGTGTGTGTGTGTGTGTGTGTGTGTGTGTGTGTGTGTGTGTGTGTGTGTGTGTAGGAGCTAGGGTGAGGAGGATTTACAGGAAGTGACAGCAAAGCAGGCACCAGATATCAGCAGTACTTTTTTATTTATTTTTGTTACGTATTCTTCTTCCTGTGTCTCTGTGAGCACGATATACACCGAAGCAGATGTGTAAATAAAACCCATTCTGATTCTGAAATAATCTGAGGTAATAAGAAAATGTACTCAAGTACTGTAATGAAGTAACATTTTGAGGTATCACTTGAATATTTCCATGTTATGCTACTGTGTACTTCTACTCCATGTATTTAATCCCTTTAGTTACTTCTCAGATCTGGATTAATTAAGTGAAATCTAATCAAGTGTTAAATCAGACTTTAGTTCCACCTGGAGTAAATCCACCAGCTACCCTGCAGTATACAAAGTCATTCAAACTAGCTGCACCTTTACCAGCTTTGAGAACACTTTCATGATCAATCATTATAAAACATATCATATCTATTATTCTGAAATGGACCAATCAAACAATGACTACTTTTACTGTCTTTCACTATATTTTGATGAGAATACTTTTCTACTTTCACTTGAGGAACATTTTGAATACAGGACTTTTACTGTAACAGAGTATTCCTACACTCTGGTACTTCTACTTTTACTCAAGTACAAGATCTGAGTACTTCTACTTTTACTCAAGTACAAGATCTGAGTACTTCTACTTTTACTCAAGTACAAGACCTGAGTACTTCTACTTTTACTCAAGTACAAGACCTGAGTACTTCTACTTTTACTCAAGTACAAGACCTGAGTACTTCTACTTTTACTCAAGTACAACATCTGAGTACTTCTACTTTTACTAAAGAACAAGATCTGAGTACTTCTACTTTTACTCAAGAACAAGATCTGAGTACTTCTACTTTTACTCAAGTACAACATCTGAGTACTTCTACTTTTACTCAAGAACAAGATCTGAGTACTTCTACTTTTACTCAAGAACAAGATCTGAGTACTTCTACTTTTACTCAAGTACAAGATCTGAGTACTTCTACTTTTAATCAAGTACAAGATCTGAGTACTTCTACTTTTAATCAAGTACAAGATCTAAGTACTTCTACTTTTACTCAAGTACAAGATCTGAGTACTTCTACTTTTAATCAAGTACAAGATCTGAGTACTTCTACTTTTACTCAAGTACAAGATCTGAGTACTTCTACTTGTAATCAAGTACAAGATCTAAGTACTTCTACTTTTACTCAAGTACAAGATCTGAGTACTTCTACTGTTACTCAAGTACAAGATCTGAGTACTTCTACTTTTACTCAAGTACAACATCTGAGTACTTCTACTTTTACTCAAGAACAAGATCTGAGTACTTCTACTTTTACTCAAGAACAAGATCTAAGTACTTCTACTTTTACTCAAGTACAAGATCTGAGTACTTCTACTTTTAATCAAGTACAAGATCTGAGTACTTCTACTTTTACTCAAGTACAAGATCTGAGTACTTCTACTTTTACTCAAGTACAAGATCTGAGTACTTCTACTTTTACTCAAGTACAAGACCTGAGTACTTCTACTTTTACTCAAGTACAAGACCTGAGTACTTCTACTTTTACTCAAGTACAACATCTGAGTACTTCTACTTTTACTAAAGAACAAGATCTGAGTACTTCTACTTTTACTCAAGAACAAGATCTGAGTACTTCTACTTTTACTCAAGTACAACATCTGAGTACTTCTACTTTTACTCAAGAACAAGATCTGAGTACTTCTACTTGTAATCAAGTACAAGATCTAAGTACTTCTACTTTTACTCAAGTACAAGATCTGAGTACTTCTACTTTTACTCAAGTACAAGATCTGAGTACTTCTACTTTTACTCAAGTACAACATCTGAGTACTTCTACTTTTACTCAAGAACAAGATCTGAGTACTTCTACTTTTACTCAAGAACAAGATCTAAGTACTTCTACTTTTACTCAAGTACAAGATCTGAGTACTTCTACTTTTAATCAAGTACAAGATCTGAGTACTTCTACTTTTACTCAAGTACAAGATCTGAGTACTTCTACTTGTAATCAAGTACAAGATCTAAGTACTTCTACTTTTACTCAAGTACAAGATCTGAGTACTTCTACTTTTACTCAAGTACAAGACCTGAGTACTTCTACTTTTACTCAAGTACAATATCTGATTACTTCTACTTTTACTCAAGTACAAGATCTGAGTACTTCTACTTTTACTCAAGTACAATATCTGATTACTTCTACTTTTACTCAAGTACAACATCTGAGTACTTCTACTTTTACTCAAGAACAAGATCTGAGTACTTCTACTTTTACTCAAGAACAAGATCTGAGTACTTCTACTTTTACTCAAGTACAAGATCTGAGTACTTCTACTTTTAATCAAGTACAAGATCTGAGTACTTCTACTTTTAATCAAGTACAAGATCTAAGTACTTCTACTTTTACTCAAGTACAAGATCTGAGTACTTCTACTTTTAATCAAGTACAAGATCTGAGTACTTCTACTTTTACTCAAGTACAAGATCTGAGTACTTCTACTTGTAATCAAGTACAAGATCTAAGTACTTCTACTTTTACTCAAGTACAAGATCTGAGTACTTCTACTTTTACTCAAGTACAAGATCTGAGTACTTCTACTTTTACTCAAGTACAACATCTGAGTACTTCTACTTTTACTCAAGAACAAGATCTGAGTACTTCTACTTTTACTCAAGAACAAGATCTAAGTACTTCTACTTTTACTCAAGTACAAGATCTGAGTACTTCTACTTTTAATCAAGTACAAGATCTGAGTACTTCTACTTTTACTCAAGTACAAGACCTGAGTACTTCTACTTTTACTCAAGTACAATATCTGATTACTTCTACTTTTACTCAAGTACAAGATCTGAGTACTTCTACTTTTACTCAAGTACAAGATCTAAGTACTTCTACTTTTACTCAACTACAAGATCTGAGTACTTCTACTTGTAATCAAGTACAAGATCTAAGTACTTCTACTTTTACTCAAGTACAAGATCTGAGTACTTCTACTTTTACTCAAGTACAAGATCTGAGTACTTCTACTTTTACTCAAGTACAACATCTGAGTACTTCTACTTTTACTCAAGAACAAGATCTGAGTACTTCTACTTTTACTCAAGAACAAGATCTAAGTACTTCTACTTTTACTCAAGTACAAGATCTGAGTACTTCTACTTTTAATCAAGTACAAGATCTGAGTACTTCTACTTTTACTCAAGTACAAGATCTGAGTACTTCTACTTGTAATCAAGTACAAGATCTAAGTACTTCTACTTTTACTCAAGTACAAGATCTGAGTACTTCTACTTTTACTCAAGTACAAGACCTGAGTACTTCTACTTTTACTCAAGTACAATATCTGATTACTTCTACTTTTACTCAAGTACAAGATCTGAGTACTTCTACTTTTACTCAAGTACAATATCTGATTACTTCTACTTTTACTCAAGTACAACATCTGAGTACTTCTACTTTTACTCAAGAACAAGATCTGAGTACTTCTACTTTTACTCAAGAACAAGATCTGAGTACTTCTACTTTTACTCAAGTACAAGATCTGAGTGCTTCTACTTTTACTCAAGTACAAGATCTGAGTACTTCTACTTGTAATCAAGTACAAGATCTAAGTACTTCTACTTTTACTCAAGTACAAGATCTGAGTACTTCTACTTTTAATCAAGTACAAGATCTGAGTACTTCTACTTTTACTCAAGTACAAGATCTGAGTACTTCTACTTGTAATCAAGTACAAGATCTAAGTACTTCTACTTTTACTCAAGTACAAGATCTGAGTACTTCTACTTTTACTCAAGTACAAGATCTAAGTACTTCTACTTTTACTCAAGTACAAGATCTGAGTACTTCTACTTTTAATCAAGTACAAGATCTGAGTACTTCTACTTTTACTCAAGTACAAGATCTGAGTACTTCTACTTGTAATCAAGTACAAGATCTAAGTACTTCTACTTTTACTCAAGTACAAGATCTGAGTACTTCTACTTTTACTCAAGTACAAGATCTGAGTACTTCTACTTTTACTCAAGTACAACATCTGAGTACTTCTACTTTTACTCAAGAACAAGATCTGAGTACTTCTACTTTTACTCAAGAACAAGATCTAAGTACTTCTACTTTTACTCAAGTACAAGATCTGAGTACTTCTACTTTTAATCAAGTACAAGATCTGAGTACTTCTACTTTTACTCAAGTACAAGACCTGAGTACTTCTACTTTTACTCAAGTACAATATCTGATTACTTCTACTTTTACTCAAGTACAAGATCTGAGTACTTCTACTTTTACTCAAGAACAAGATCTGAGTACTTCTACTTTTACTAAGTACATCTGAGTACTTATACTTTACTCAAGTACAAGATCTGAGTACTTCTCCTTTTACTCAAGTACAAGATCTAAGTACTTCTACTTTTACTCAAGTACAAGATCTGAGTACTTCTACTTTTACTCAAGTACAAGACCTGAGTACTTCTACTTTTACTCAAGTACAAGATCTAAGTACTTCTACTTTTACTCAAGTACAAGATCTGAGTACTTCTACTTTTACTCAAGTACAAGATCTGAGTACTTCTCCTTTTACTCAAGTACAAGATCTGAGTACTTCTACTTTTACTCAAGTACAAGATCTGAGTACTTCTACTTTTACTCAAGTACAATATCTGAGTACTTCTGCTTTTACTCAAGTACAAGATCTGAGTACTTCTGCTTTTACTCAAGTACAAGATCTGAGTACTTCTACTTTTACTCAAGTACAAGATCTGAGTACTTCTGCTTTTACTCAAGTACAAGATCTGAATACTTCTCCTTTTACTCAAGAACAAGATCTGAGTACTTCTCCTTTTACTCAAGTACAAGATCTGAATACTTCTACTTTTACTCAAGTACAAGACCTGAGTACTTCTACTTTTACTCAAGTAGAAGATCTGAATCTCATGTGAGCAGCTAAGGGCCACAGCACGTTGGTAATAAGCAGCTGTTATCGAGGAGCGAGGGTGACATTGGGAAAGATGAAGAGCAACACTCGAGAGGTAATGAGTGTATTAGAGCAACCCGAGAACCCAAACACTGAAGAGGCTCTGATGTTTGTCATCGTTATCTGATTCCAACGTCTTCCTCTCTCAAAGACTTGCCTCCAAACGCTGCAGAGACTTTTTTTATGGCAGTCAGACCTTAATAATAACTACATTTCCAGAGAAATGTCTTTTTTCTCTACTGTTACATAAAACATGTCTATTTATCCAGTGAAAAGGTTACCTAGTCTACCTCTAATAAATCCCTGCTGCAAACTGAATTATTGATGTTGGTTCCATATCCTGAGTGTGATTTATACGTTTACTTCAGCAGGATAATCTCCACTTATTAAAACACTTTAGGATTTTTCTGAAGTAAAACGTTAGGCTATAGGAACTACAGCACGGTCACATGACTTCACGTCACCACCGCTAAGCTAAAGGAGGCTAATGTTGGGCTATAAAGGAACTACAGCACGGTCACATGACTTCACGTCACCACCCACCGCTAAGCTAAAGGAGGCTAATGTTGGGCTATAAAGGAACTACAGCACGGTCACATGACTTCACGTCACCACCGCTAAGCTAAGGGAGGCTAATGTTGGGCTATAAAGGAACTACAGCACGGTCACATGACTTCACGTCACCACCCACCGCTAAGCTAAAGGTGGCTAATGTTGGGCTATAAAGGAACTACAGCACGGTCACATGACTTCACGTCACCACCGCTAAGCTAAAGGTGGCTAATGTTGGGCTATAAAGGAACTACAGCACGGTCACATGACTTCACGTCACCACCGCTAAGCTAAGGGAGGCTAATGTTGGGCTATAAAGGAACTACAGCACGGTCACATGACTTCACGTCACCACCGCTAAGCTAAGGGAGGCTAATGTTGGGCTATAAAGGAACTACAGCACGGTCACATGACTTCACGTCACCACCGCTAAGCTAAGGGAGGCTAATGTTGGGCTATAAAGGAACTACAGCACGGTCACATGACTTCACGTCACCACCGCTAAGCTAAAGGTGGCTAATGTTGGACTGTAAAGGAACTACAGCACGGTCACATGACTTCACGTCACCACGCTAAGCTAAAGGAGGCTAATGTTGGGCTATAAAGGAACTACAGCACGGTCACATGACTTCACGTCACCACCGCTAAGCTAAAGGAGGCTAATGTTGGACTATAAAGGAACTACAGCACGGTCACATGACTTCACATCACCACCGCTAAGCTAAAGGAGGCTAATGTTGGGCTATAAAGGAACTACAGCAAGGTCACATGACTTCACGTCACCACCGCTAAGCTAAAGGAGGCTAATGTTGGGCTATAAAGGAGCTACAGCACGGTCACATGACTTCACGTCACCACCGCTAAGCTAAAGGAGGCTAATGTTGGGCTATGAAGGAACTACAGCACGGTCACATGACTTCACGTCACCACCGCTAAGCTAAAGGAGGCTAATGTTGGGCTATGAAGGAACTACAGCACGGTCACATGACTTCACGTCACCACCGCTAAGCTAAAGGAGGCTAATGTTGGGCTATAAAGGAACTACAGCACGGTCACATGACTTCACGTCACCACCGCTAAGCTAAAGGAGGCTAATGTTGGGCTATTTTAGTTTTAACGTTCCACAGCACACTGGGATCTATTTAAAAGGACCCAGCCAACTTTATTAAATCCAGTTCAAAAAGATGAATTTGCTGACAGAATGAGTTATTGTCATATAAATGTTCCTGGCAGTCCATTTTGATTCCTTAATATCTTCCTCACCTTCTCTAAGTAGACCTTTTCATTCTCCTTCAGTCAGAGAGAGACATAATACAGCTCTTTTATTCCCCTAATCTGGTTAGGAACGTTAGCTCAATGAGTTAACGTTGTGGAGGTACATATTAATCAGTGTCTTCTGTTGTAAGGCAGATTCTAATTACTTGCATTGGTTGTTTAAAGCATTTAGATTAGTCTTCTTCAGTCCTCATCATGTGTTCTGTGCCATATGTGTGCTATTTACAGGATTCTGTTTGGCCGCTATGAGAAATACAGTGACTTTGACTTCACCTCTTGTGCTCAACGTCATCAATCACTTCATTTTATTTGTGATTATCTCGTCATTATCTCACATTACATCGTCTCGTCCTTGTAGAGTCCTCTGACACTCGCTCTGTAAGGCTTAAAGAAACATGGCTGATGTCACGTACCCCCTGCAGTGCCCCCAACATACCCCTAGCGGTCCGCGTAACCCCATTTGAGTATCACTGCCCTGAAACACTGGATTATTTACAATATTTTATGTACAATAGCACATTATCAATGAGTATATTAATTGACCATCAACAATGTTACGTACATTGTCATGGTTTACAATTGTTTAATGATTTTAATTCAATTATGTGTTCAAATGTTAATGACATGTGGTCATCCAGGCAAGGCCTACCATTGGTCAAAATAGGGAAATGGTCAACTAGGTTACCCAGTACTGTACGTAGACCCTCCAGAAAAACGCGGGGAAAAATCCTTGATTATGTGATTAAACATGCGGGGTTTTTATGTGATTTTATGCGGTGAAATTGCGGGAAGTTGCGAAATATGCAAAATATGCGGGAAAAAAGAATAACAATTTTTTTAAATATTGGGCTGTCTTATTTATTCTCTCTCACACACAACCTGCCACTAACGTTAAACACCTTTACTATTTAATTAAACACATTCAATGGTTATTTATTGTAAAAGCAATTGGGCTATTTTAATCACACTCTCTCTCTCTCTCTCACACACACACACACACACACACACACACACACACACACACACACACACACACACACACACACACACACACACACACACACACACACACACACACACACACTTCTCCGCCTCATTCTGTTTTCATTTACTCGTTCGTTATCTGACCAGCTTCAATCTTGTAGGCTACTCACTTCGTTTCTTGTAGCCCTCTAAAGGGTTTTGGAGGTTGGTGCCTCGATGAACGTGAGTTGAATGGCTTTCTTGTCCGCAGCAGCAGAAAGCATTTTCGAATGTTTGAATGAATCAAAGTGGGTCGTCACCGTCGATGTTCTCTTATGCTCCAACACACAGTTGCACGGGGTGCAGAATAGTTTCCCCCCACTTTCTGCCCGGTCTTTAGTAGACATGTTCGTCGGTAAATGAGATGGATTAGATTTGTTCATCTTGGTGTTTTCTCTCTCGTGTGAGCTCCACACGTTCACTCTATACAGTGTTGTTTACATTCTGTGATGCGCGAGCTGATGACGTCAAGTCAAGACGAGTTCACTTTTTTTTCTTCTCAACTTTGTGGAAAAATGCGGGGATTATGCGGCCTTTTAGAAATATGCGCCATTTTGCGGATTCTGAGATTTCAGAATCGCGTTTCTCTGGAGGGTCTATAAACTGTAGTAACTTAGTTGACAGGTAACCTAGTTGACAATTTGTATGACATGTAGACGTCATTACACATCATTATCAATTGAATTTTGCCCTTCTGCCTTGAAATGCACATAGTGCTGATGGTTAATAATGTGTCTAGTCAACTATGTTATTTGCGTCAAATGTTTGACTTTCATTGTCAACTATGTTGTACCTCGTTTTTTCAAATTTAAAATATCTAAAATAGTGCTTCTGATATCCTTTATAGTATAATGTATATCTACACAGGTTGGAGTTTTACATGTCATCTCTTGAAACTATCAAAATGACCTGTCTGGTAGTTTTATAATACAACATATCCCTATCCTTAATGACATATCACATGAAAAAACAAAACTTTAATACAATCATTTTGTATACTTTAAAATTGTTTTGGATATGCGGTAGAATAGACTTAAGAGCCTTTCAAATTGGATTTGACTTGAAGTGCAGGCTTAATCAAATGATTGTAATGACATCAAGTTTGCCCGTAACATAGTTGACAAACTGAGCAGTGAAATCATCCTTTCCATTCAAATAAAAAAAATAAAAAAATGTTTAAGCTTTGCAACCAGTGGATCTGTTACACTGAGGAATATACTAACTTGAACCACTGATTGTTCTATTGAGAAAGAACACTTGTTTAGTTGATGTGAAACTCACCCTAACTGATAGAATCAGTCACATGCTGTTCATATCGCTTGTAATTGAGATGAAGTAAACATCTGTTGAGTATTTTAACATCAAATTGTTTGATTGTCTTGAATTGAAGCCCAAAAAGGCAGCGGGTCCACCAAACCCACGAACACTGGCTGAGTAACAACAATATGAACACCACACGAGGGTTAAACAAAGAGATTGTATTTGATGAGTGAGATCTCTCTTGTGATTAAACACCTGGAATCAAACGCTCCTGCCTGCAGTCTCTTGTCCCAACATGACACAGTTATTAGAATCTTTACTTCAATGAGCAGAGCAATGTTTTCATTACAAATCTGAAAAAGCACTGTACTTCTTTCCGGATTGAGGCCAAGTTGTTGCATGCCCAGTGCCAGATCTGAGTCCTTCTTCCACCTCTGTGGGAGGCTTCATCCTGCAGACACATGACAGCAAAGGTGGATCCTAATTGGCTACAGTCTGAACCCTAACCCTAACTGGTTTCCCTCCCTCTCAGTGGAGACTGCTTCAGGCCACTCTGATCCTCTCCTGGTCACAAACAGGATCTGTTAGCTGGGGTCTGGTGAAGGTCTGACCTCCAACAGGCGGTGCAGAGTCATGTTGTGATGATGAGGAGGAGGAGGAAGGAGGAGCTGTAGGTAAACCAGAGCAGGATATTCTTTATTTACTGAATAACTCAATTTTAACACAACCCGCCAACTTTACCACAGATCAGCAGATAACTCACTGCTTCATTTGTTAGCAGCTGCTGAGTCTGTTTTTCCTGCGCTGGTTGTTTGATTTGTCTACACGTGTGTCTACACCTTTTCCATCACAAAAACATACGTCAGCACTGTGCTCGTTGTACACGGTTCATTGCGCTTTTTATACTTTGCTTTGGACCAAAGCATCAGCTAAATGTAATGTTTATGCCGATGTTCAAGCCCTTTCAGATTGAACATCTTGTTTTTTAAGGGGTTCACACATTGCAATCAATAAAAGCAACAACATTAATAGAAAAACAAACATATTCAACCAATAAATGGACTGATGGTCATCTACGGTTCCTATTGGTCTGAAAACAGGAAATCAAAGCATTCTAAAACTACAAACTCTCGATATTTGGATTCTTAGAAGCGAGCGATTGTCTTTCCGTTGATATATACAACTCATGCAGAACAACCAAGACTTCTTTAAGGAATTTTCTGGAAACACATCTGGATCTGGCAGGACTTCCTCTGTTAAGAGATCAGTATTTAAACCGAGCAAAGCTCCCTGAGCAGGTCAGAAAAAGTTTTTAAATATATAATGAATACTGGATAAGGTGGCAGTGTGGGGGAATTAGTACACAGCTTCAATTTGACATATCTCAGCAGGAGAAGCCCAGGAGGAACTAATCCTTTCAACACTGTGTGTGTGTGTGTGTGTGTGTGTGTGTGTGTGTGTGTGTGTGTGTGTGTGTGTGTGTGTGTGTGTGTGTGTGTGTGTGTGTGTGTGTGTGTGTGTGTGTGTGTGTGTGTGTGTGTGTGTGTGTGTGTGTGTGTGTGTGTGTGTGTGAGATTGCTGCTTTGTTGGTTGTCCACTCTGCGACTCAGTATTTGGGGCCGAGCCATCATGAATGTTATCCGTTCCACTCGGGCTTCTTGCTGTGAACGACGTGGATCGTCCTTTTCTCTGACTCTGCTTACAGCAGCATTTTGTTGTACGGCACATTAACACTGGGGAGGGGGGGGGGGGGGAGTATTTTTAGCAGTCTGCGTCATCCGTCCCCACACCACAATGTGGTGCAACGCTGCAAATGCAATGTTCAGAAACCTGTTAGAGAGACACAGAATATAGAGAGCCTCATTTATTCACCTGTATGCATTTGTAATTCACATTAGGCAGTGAGAGTGAATACTGCATGCAAATGTCACTAGAGAAAGTATCCAACAAAAGTAGTTCATCAAGTGCGTTAAATGTGAAGGTGGGAAAAGAACCATCTTACAGAACAAAATAATACACGCTTTTAAAAAAGCACTAAAAGGTCTTTACTTCTTTCATCCAGTGTTCCTTGAAGGGGTTCATGTACTTTCTGTTGATGGGAAATCGTTTTAGCACACAGAACTTTTTTTGACAACTAGAGCAGTGACTATGCTACGCTGGTGCAAAGCTATTCTTTATTCAAGTATTACTAATATGAAATGTGTTGCAGGTCCAAATTGCACGACTTGAGTCTCCAGAAATACACCCAAAAAGTTTGAGGAGCCCGCAGACTCCAGAAGCTTTCTCAAAGTGTTCAATTATTTGTGTTATTTTCCCAACATTTTCCACAGATTATCCTGATGCAAAGTATTGGGGACACAATTATGATAAAATAAGATCAAATGTACTTTATTCATCCCAATTTGGGGTAAAACAAAACAAGGCATTTCACATAATGACACATTTAAAGAGTAGAAGCAATTCTAAAATATAAACATCTCAAAACAGAAATAGAAATAACCCAGCATTACAGAGTAAGAGAGATATGCAGATGACCGATTTGTCTGACACATAAAAACACAATTGAAGGGCCAATTCTCTGTGAACACAATATACACACAATTGGCCATTTCCTAAAAGGGACATGTTCCCAGCGTCCCCAGTTTAAAGGATGCCTTGGTTCTGATGGTTGTGGTTCTGTATTGTCTCTGTGTAAGCTGCGTTGAGCCCAGGAAGAGCAGCCGCTGTCATGCGTGAGTTAATGATAATCGGGACAAATAAATGATCAGACAAACTAACCCTGACGCTGGTGCCTGGAGCCGGGGAGAGCTCAACTAAAGTAATACCCTAAATATAAAACAAACAAACAAACATGAGCAACAACACGAGACGAGAGTGGAGACGACGGGCTTTCTGGGATATTTGGACCCTTCCTTGTTTTTCAGCTTCAATGAACTTCTTCTTGTTGGAGTGTAGTGGAGAATAACAGTCAATTAGTGTCCACAGCGACTGCGAGTCCTGAGGGGGAAGCTTAACAAGCTCAAATCCAGACGGAGGTCAGTGAATTCATAGGGACTTCAGTCAGGGCTTCAGCTGCAGCTGCTTTCTGTCTCAGGCTCTGATTCATACAAAGATATTGCTCTAATGATATTACGGCACAAACGTGATCCTAGACTTTTACACCTTTAGGGACATTTCACCCTATTGTAGCATCTGATTGCAATCATCATTTTGTAAAAGTATGAATAATTTAGTGAGAACAGCGTCAGAGAGGAAGATAACTCAGAGTTGAACCGTTCCTCCTTCACGTTGAAAGGAGCCAGTTGAGGTGGTTCGGGCACCTAGTTAGGATGCCACCTGGGCGCCTCCCTAGGGAGGTGTTCCAGGCACGTCCCACGTCCAGCTGGGAGGAGACCAAGGGGTAGACCTAGAACCAGGTGGAGGGATTATATCTATTCTCTGGCCTGGGAGCGCCTTGGGACCCCCCAGTCAGAGCTGGTTGATGAGGGGAAAGGAACGTTTGGGGCTCTCTGCTGGAACTGATACCCCCGAGACCCGACCACGGATAAGCGGGAGGTGATGGAAGGATGGATGGACTTAGAATTGTACCCGACTTGAGACACAGCAATCCTGATTGAACTAACGTTGAACTGCATAATAATGATCTGAGACCTCTCTCTCTCTGAATGTAAGTCAATGGAAAAAGTATTTCTGGCTAGAAGGTTTGACCACAAAGAGAATTGTCTCCAAAGCCCGGCGCACTTTTCTTGCCAGAGCTTGATTTTCCCCTCTGACTGCAGCCGAGTCGTGCTGGATGTCTAATTCCCACTGGGACTAATATACTGAGCCGTGAGTTCTGAATCAAAGCACGGACAGAAGTGGTGACCGCTGGTTTGTGACAGGACTCTAAAACACTTTAAACTGAGATACATGGCTTGTTAGTTCTGCTACGCTCATGTCCACAATGCATCTCACGGACTGTTGGTCCCGTTTCAGATTTCTGCTTTCATCTGAAATGATCCGATGCATTCGTTTCAGACAGTGGAGAAATGAGAGAAGCTTCTGAGTGTGTGAAGGAGCTACGGTCCAATAAATGATTAAATCAGCAGAGATGAACAGTCAGTTGTACCTCACATCCCCGTTCTCCACATGGAGGGAATGTACTGAACACAGATACATTTGTGTAGCCCCAAGTTTGCAGAAAGTGCATTTAAAGTTGTTTTTATGCACACACATTCTTGTTTCTCTCTACCTCCCGTTCTGTGAACAAATGTGTTGAACCTGGTGAAGGAAAAGCTGAATAAACCATCCGAGAACAGGTGTGTCGTATCGTGATGTTGACTAAACAGCAGGATTATTACCCAGGTGCATTGGGTTGCTCGCAATAAATGTCAGTTTTAAATGGGCAGTTTAATCTTGAAAATAGACACTCAATGCTCTGCTTTTTTTATCACACAAGATTAGGTCAGAACCCTAGAGAGGGCGACGAGAAAGAACAGTCATACATTTTATTTAGAGAGTGCTTTTAAAAGGTGCTTAGAGATACTTATAGATATTAAAATTCATATATCAGAGGGTGGTTTTGGTGATGTGCTTGATATGATTTTCAAAGGAGACGTTGCTGTCAAAAATGACTCAGAGGTTTCTGATTTGTGGGGAGGTTTTTTCGGTTGATGGATTTTTCAGATTTATCACAGTTGAGTGTGAAGAGGTTGTTTTGCATCCAGGATTTTATTTCAGTGAGGTGAAAGTGGAGAGGGTAGCAGTGATGGATTTTGTTCAGATGTAGAGTTGGACATCGTCAGCGTAGCAGTGGAAGTGGAGTTAGATGATAAAGAGGAGAGGACCGAACACAGAACCCTGAGGGACGCCTTGGGACACTGGAGCAGGAGAGGAGGTGCAGGAGTTGATTTGGATGAGCTGTTGTCGGTTTGTGATTAATACTTTAGCCAGGAGAGGCCAGTGATATTATTTCCTGTGCTTAATAGTCTAGTTGCCAGCACTGTGAACAAAGACGCCACCTTTTTTTTTAACATGAGAGTCTATGGGACGATTTCCCTTCGATTCCATTGGCTCTAACGGTCAGGAAGAGATGTCACATGTCAAAATCGAGCAAGGGGGGCCAGAGATATGGAAAATCCACCCAAAATGTACATAGTTGTATTCATTCAAATGAATGGCGTTATAGATTATTTTAACAACAGTAAAAAAAAATGTTTTGCCGATTTGGACAGTTTTGGATGTGATTGAGGATGCTGAATAGATTTCTGACGTTTTCAGGTTCAAAGAAGGCAGTTTTCACCAGAAAGTGGCCATACTGTATCTCTTCTCTCTGTGGGCTGATTATGACTACCATGAGTAGTGTTACATCAATTGGATATAGAGAGCACAAGATGAACATTATTATCCTACTGTGGACACATTTCTCTTTCAAATAATGAAGCGATCAGTCCCTTAAATCTTACAAATCGACCCAAAATGTATCAATATCAGCCCACAGGAAGTACAAATAGACATGTTTTATCCTGAAAATGTCAGAAATTGACTCAGCATCCTCAATAACCTCCAAAATCATTCTCCCTAAACTGTCCAAATCGGCCAAGACATTTTTTACCAAGTCAACGTAAGCTATAATACTAATAATGCTAATAAACACAACTAATTCGGCCAATTTTCCAACATTTCGTCACCTTCTTAAACTAATGGCCTAAGTCATATTTGAAAGTTTTTCAAAAAACAGAAAAAACTTAACCAAATATAGAATATATGATATATATTAATTATTTCACACAAAAAGGTTATGACAATATATGACTATTGACATACAAATAACACTGTCTGTCAATTGTGTAAAATAAAAGGATTAGATGACTTAGGCCAATTTACGAACATGTTGTTGTGACTTAGGCCTTATTACTTCTGGAGTAAGTGACTGAGGCAAAACAGTGCACTTCTCTTTCCCGCATTACTGTGACAGACCATGGGGCTGGGTCTGCCACTAACAGTTTAAAATGCTAGAGGAGCATACAGAGACTCAGGAAACAGAGGGCAGTTTGGCCGTGGTTGGCCCTTTAATTCAATATAGCAAACTCAAAAGCTACAATTAAATCACTCTTAGCTAAATAAAACAAAAGGCAATTCAATCAAACCCTGAGGAGGCATGTGCCTCTCCTCACTACTCCCTCCAGCTCTTCTTTGCTGTGTTTTTAATTGTAGATAACCCTTTTCCATTTCAATTAGTTTCTCCCCTGAACCTTTCTCAGTCATCTTGGTGTGTGTGTGTGTGTGTGTGTGTGTGTGTGTGTGTGTGTGTGTGTGTGTGTGTGTGTGTGTGTGTGTGTGTGTGTGTGTGTGTGTCTAATTATGTGGCAAATTGTCAAAAAGCTGATGACACTCGAAGGGCATGACATGTTTCATGGGCTGAAGGTCCTGAAACTTCCTCTCCTTGATTGACAGAGCTTCAACTTCAGCAGTTGCAGCTGCCTGTTGGTATTCCTGATGTAGTTGGGATGGTTCTGTCTGGGTGAAGGAACTTCTTGTCTGTGTAGGTCGCTGTGCTTCTACAGTAGTGTGAATCATCAGTGGGCAGATCCTATAACCAGTCCTTAAGGAAATCTGTGACAGCAATTTCCAGCTTTGCATTTTTGCCACTCTTAGGTGGAGATGTAGTTGGCGGGTCTGCCACTTGTTCCTCATGGTCGATGGTTTCTTTGTTCAGCCAGTGTAATGGTTCTTTCAGGGATACCAAGTGTAGAAGAAAAAAAGCTTTGCACACTTTAAGATTTGTTCCATTCTGAAGTTTCAGTTGGTAGGAAAATGATGAACTGCTGGATCCCTCACCAACTTTCCTTCTTTTGCTTCATGGCAACCTTTGTGACCAAAGTGGTGACGTACGTTCTTCCCAGTCGTCCATTGAACAAACTTTCTGAAATATCCACTGCCTCTGCTCTTCTGTAATGGATTGACGGTCTCGAGTCGTGACTCGTTGACAGAACTTCAAATTGCAGGGATGGCCCGTAGCCTTTGCAGCTATTTCTTTGCCACCTTTGGCCTTGTATGTCATTCCTTTGAGACGTTTCTTTCTGGATTCATTTTGCTTCCATGTTTCTGGGATGAGGTATTTATGTTGTTTCCTTTTGACCGTATTGTTTTCATACACATCCTCTAGAAGATGAGGACCATAATGTTCTGAAGTTGCTGCCAGACTGTCTTCATTTTCAGGGACAGAGGACTCATCAGAGGATGGATTGTAGTTTGGGTCAATGATAACATCATCATCATCTACGTCTTCTTCATGGTGTGGACGGGTCTGCTAAGGCATCTTCAGCAACACTCTCTTCTTCAATGAAAGTGTTTGGGATATTGTCTGCTCCATCTGATTCAGGGTGTTTCTCAATGTCGAGGAAGGATGCTCCAGAGCCACTATTTCAAGGATACTACGTCATCGAGTCCCGCCGAAGGACTGTTCCAATGTCCAGGATCCTTGGAATTCTACCAAGGCCGGCGTAATTCGTTGCTGGAAATTTCGAGGCTGCACATGTGTAGACTCCGCGATCTTAAAATCCCCACAATGCTTTGCGCACTGACCAATTCCCCAAATCTTTGGCAGAAAATTTAAGGCGGGGCCTCTCATATGACGCACACCTGCACACGTGCTAGCCTGTTCCACTCTTCATTCTCCGAAAGCCAGGAAGGATTCTTGCCTAGCCTCTGATGGACCTGACTCGGAGGACAAGGAAGCGTCCTCGACATTGAGAAACACACAGTGTCTTGGCCTGGTACATGCTGCTCCACCTCTTTAACGACAGTCTCATTTTCATTGGATGATTCCTGATCGGTGTCTGAAAAGTCAAGTGCATCTCCGACCAAAAAGGAGTAGGCGTACGGTCACAACTGTGTGATCATTGTGAAAAACATTTTTGTAATTGCACTGTGGTCCTATGCATTCATACATTAAAGCTATTTAATGAATATTATTTGGCCAAATTCAGTTAAAAACACATTTAATCTTTGCTAATAAGATGGAAATGTAATGTGGAAAAAGGACAATATTAAGAATTAAAACAGACAAACGCAAAATGTACTTTTCCTTATTTATAATTATGCTGTAATTGTAACCGTTAGTTTTGAAAGATTATATTCGTTTTTAGATGAGTCTTTATTGTCCCAGAGGGAAATGTGTGCAAGCTTCATGGAGCTACAGTAGCTACAGTAACTACATTAGCTACAGTAACTATAGTACCTACAGTAACTACATTAGCTACAGTAACTATAGTACCTACAGTAGCTACATTAGCTACAGTAGCTACAGTAACTATAGTACCTACAGTAGCTACATTAGCTACAGTAGCTACAGTAACTATAGTAGCTACATTAGCTACAGTAGCTACAGTAGCTACAGTAACTATAGTACCTACAGTAGCTACATTAGCTACAGTAGCTACATTAGCTACTGTAGGTACTGTAGCTACTGTAGCTACAGTACCTACAGTAGCTACAGTAGCTACATTAGCTTCATGGAGCTACAGTAGCTCCATGAAGCTACAGTAACTACATTAGCTACAGTACCTACAGTAGCTACAGTAGCTACAGTAGCTACATTAGCTTCATGAAGCTACATTAGCTACAGTAACTACAAATTGTGAAATTAAAAGACTAAATAACTACACAGCATTTATAGCCTAGCCTATAGTATAGTAAACATCCCTTACCAACAGAACAACAAAACAACAAAAATATATGGCCTAAGTCACACTCTTGACATAGGCCATTATACTATCAGGGTAGGAACAGCACTTTCTTTTCAATAAGGATTTAGGCCATTTGACCAGAGGAGGCCAGCATCAAGAACAGATGATTTAGGCAAAAAAACAATTTTCTCCAAAATATGACTTAGGCCATTAGTCTAAGAAGGTGACGATATTAGCATCCTGCAGTTTCTCTAATCTGGAGACGCTGCTATACATTTCTGTCATAAAACGTTGGGGGAGACCGGGTACAGTTGAAACACGGGTTGGTTGTAACACCTTCAATATCTCCAATCATAAACAAGCTAGAGTGATGACACTCACTCTGCACATGCGCAGTTAGATGGTAAGATCGCCGAAATAAAAAGGAGCCACGTTTGAATATCTCACGTAAGTTATCAGCAAAAGTGTGTTTCTGAGGTCAAATATTAACTAAAATGATATGATGTATTTTTTGGATACTGTCTTGAGTTCAAAATGTCTAGGAATCCAAACTAGTTTTATTAGAATCACTGTTTTGTAAGCTACAAATATAACTCGCTAAATATGGGTCAAGCCAGCAATCAGGCAGGTTCACAGGGGGTGAAGCAAGACTGGTGGTTCTGGGACGGCTGTGACGGGACGGTTGTAACATGACACATTTACAATGATGGCTCATTTGCTTGAATGATCAATTGTTCATTCAAGCATTGATTGGTGTGCATTGTCCCTGTAAAAATAAACTGAATTAAATACTGTACAGTAGGCATAAAGTGTGTGTGTGTGTTTACAGTATGCCAAGTTAGTATCAGACAGAGGAAGACCGACAGGGGAGTGCCACTTGCTCTGCTGCAGGTGGCCTCAGGTGAAGTTCAGGAGGGCAAATCATTCAGGGAAGTGGCAAAGTCCCTGGATATATGCCATGTCACCCTGTACCGGTTCCATAAGAAGAGGCTGAGGTTGGAGAGTCACACACACCCCCAAGAGTAGGCTACTGGACTCCAAAGAAGGTGTTCAAGTTCTGTTCATTGTTCATTGTTTGTTGGAGGATGTGTGAAATCCCATTAAAAATCTTGTTGCCTTAGAATTTGACAGCTTTCCCTATTTTTTGTCATATAGTGTGAAAAAGGGTAACCGTTATTAAGATGTTACAACTGTCCCTGTACACAAGGACAGTTGTAACAGTTGAGTTTTTAAAAGAAAATACATTTTCCAACCTGTACTTATTCCATAAAAACATCTTAAAGACATTGTTTCAGTAGCTGACATATTGATAATGCATAATATAGCAAAATGGCTATCCAATTGTAAATGGTTTTTTACTTATTGGGGAAAAGCCCCAAAAGTGTCGCAACTATCCCTGGTCTCCCCTACTGGGTTCACAATAAGACTATGAGCTACAAATAGACTATAAGAATAAAACCACTAATGTTGCACTTCATAAAGTCCTTCAAACATTCACATCACACACTGCCATCCCTCCACCATAAATAATGAGTCCAGTTTTAATTGTGGAGCTACGGAAAGTCCCTGCTATCAGTAATGAGAGCGACATGCATGCAGAGTTTTCCGTACATTGACAATGTTCATTCCCGAGAGGGGGAGGGGGGGGGCTTTATATAGACTAGGGATAATCACAGAGAGGAAATTCCCCCTACAACCTTAAAGGGATTTCAATAAAGCGTGAACGTCAGCAAGTTGAGAAATAGCCTCTTATAATTTGTTCCTGCCATATTTCTGTAAACTCCCACCAACCTCATTTATCTTCTGATTCCCTCATCATCGCCAGAACATATACCGCCCCCTCTTTGCGTTTACAGCGGGAAGCCGTGTTTCTGAGTTCACAAAAGAATACCCTCTGAAGTGAATTAACGTGGAGAGAAAGGCACGGTGGACAGCACTGTACTCACAGTTTAAAGCTTACAGTGTTTGATTAATATTTTATGTATGCTGCTTTGAATGTACGCTCCTGCTGTGTGACTGAATACTCAGCCTCTTTGTGAGATGATTGTTCCTGATGGATTTTAAAATGTGGTACTGCTGAATGTGTGATGGTGTCAGGTACAGTATGAATATTCTGCGACACACAGCTGGATTAAAGTCAGTCTTAATTCAATTTAACGCTCCGGATAAAATGCTAATTAATTCACTTGTCCAGTTGAAGCGCTAACGGCTCTGTAAGCAATAAGTCATGTTGGTCACAGCCATCTGCAGCTGGGGGGAAAGGGCATGAATCACAGAGGAAATGTTTTATTTATGTTTGTCAGGTCTCTTGGAGTACTGTTATGCAATGAGGAATGTACGGTGGCCATGAAGGTCAAAATAAGAATATTTGATTTCCTTTTTGCTGTAAAGTGTTTTTGAGCACCTGAAAAAGCACTTAGAAATTAAACTTACTATTATTATTATTATTATTATTATTATTATTATTAATAAACCATTTGTCAAGTCTGCCAGAAATCCAAATAAAGTTTTAGTTTTTTTTGTTGTTGATTAACTCAGCAAACATGGTGTGGACTGTTATGCAATGAGCAATGTACGGTGGCCCTGAAGGTCAAAATAATAACACATTTCCCGAAGCACTTATGTTTTCATCACTCCTATTGACAAGTAGCAGCAAATCTGCCAAAAATCCAAATAAAGTTTTGTTTTGTTGGTGTTAATTGGCTCAGTAAACATAACTATTCAGTCAGCGCTATGCATGATGGGACATGTGGTCCACTATGAGCTCAAAAGAAGACGTAAACAGAGTTGAAGGGCTATCGTATTTCTGTGTTGGACCCTGAAGGCAGCATCTCCCTTCTTCCCTCCATAAAAAACCAATGAATTTTCCATTGGATTATTGCAGAACATAATCTGTGGTGAAAAAGCGTTTATGTTTATCTCTACAGCTTGTGTTAACCACAGGCATTATTTCAGTATATCAACTAAAAACACATTCAGAAAACCATTGACCTCCAGACCAGGGGACAGGAAGTGAAAAAACCCCGTCTGGGGGGAACACAGGCATTTGAGCGTTTGCAGACCATGTACATGCACTAACACCATTATAACACAAAGTACAGGAGAGGGGACAGCACAACAGAAAGTATAAAAGCAGGAATAGCACTTAGTAAGCTGGCTTTGTAATTCAATAAGGTACAGTAACATTTCATAAAGGTTCTTGAAGGTTATAAGAATAATAACGACCACTGACTTGTCCTATAGACGCTCCTCTGGGAGAATTCAATATAAAGTAGTTGCTGCCTAACCCAGATGTGGATGAACGTGGATCGGAGGATTCCAGTAAGATCCTGCAGATAAGAGACATGAAAATATATGGAATATGATAACGGTGATTTGTGGATTTACGATATTGAAAGCTGTATAACTACACAAACAATTTAGATTTGAGCTACTTTCCATCCGCAGTCTCTCACATAAAGAATTAAGAAAATGAAAATGGCAAACACAGCAGTACAAATACATCAAATGCTAGAAAAGTGCGAGAGTAAGAGTGGAAGACACAAGTGTTTAGGACATGGCAATACGATATAGCTGCATCGATACATAAGCTTCAGCCTCCGGGCTCTGGAGGGGGGCGAGTGAAAGGAATGAAGGAAGGGAACGTTTGTTTGTGCAGTAGTTGTTACCGCCCGGAGGAAGACGAGGCAGAGATGAATGAGTTTAATAAACTCAGAGATACCGAGCCTCCGGAGGAAACACAGACACGTTATCTTTATCTGTCTTTAACAAACATCGCTGGAGAAGGTGCCGGAGACGAGTCAGCTGTTTCCTTCTGTCCCACTCAGGACAATGCATATAGTGTTTAGAATTTATAAGTATATAAGAGAGGTAGAGAGAGGTGGAGAGAGAGGTGGAGAGAGAGAGAGAGGGAGAGAGAGAGAGAGGGAGAGAGAGAGAGAGAGAGAGAGAGATAGAGGTGGAGAGAGAGCGAGAGGTAGAGAGAGAGAGAGAGAGGTGGAGAGAGAGAGAGAGGGAGAGAGAGAGGGAGAGAGAGAGAGATAGAGGTGGAGAGAGAGCGAGAGGTAGAGAGAGAGAGAGAGAGGTGGAGAGAGAGAGGGAGAGGGAGAGAGAGAGGTAGGGAGAGAGAGAGAGAGAGGGAGAGAGAGATAGAGGTAGAGAGAGAGAGATAGAGGTGGAGAGAGGTAGAGAGAGAGAGAGGGAGAGAGAGATAGAGATGGAGAGAGGTAGAGAGAGAGAGGGAGAGAGGGAGAGAGGTAGAAAGAGAGGTAGAGAGGTAGAGAGAGAGAGAGAGAGGGAGAGAGAGAGAGCGAGAGAGAGGTAGAGAGAGAGAGAGGTAGAGAGAGAGATAGAGGTGGAGAGAGGTAGAGAGAGAGAGAGGTAGAGAGAGAGGGAGAGAGAGAGAGAGAGGGAGAGAGGTAGAGAGAGAGAGAGAGAGAGAGAGGTAGAGAGAGGTAGAGAGGTAGAGAGAGAGAGAGAGGTAGAGAGAGAGAGAGGTAGAGAAAGAGAGAGAGAGAGAGGTAGAGAGAGAGGGGGGACATACAGTTGGAAGCCATGAATGAAGAGCAAGGAGCAACGCAGCGTGGGATGTCTTATTGTAAAGCACCTTTATTAGACCCTCCAGAGAAATGCGATTACCGCATAATCAGCAAAATGGCGCAGATTTTCAAAAGGCCGCATAATCCCCGCATTTTTCCACAAAGTTGAGAAAGAAAAAAAAAAGTGAACTCGTCTTGACTTGACGTCATCATCTCGCACATCACAGAATGTAAACAACACTGTATAGAGTGAACGTGTGGAGCTCACACGAGAGAGAAAACACCAAGATGAACAAATCTAATCCATCTCATTTACCGACGAACATTTCTACTAAAGACCGGGCAAAAAGTGGGGGGAAACTATTCTGCACCCCGTGCAACTGTGTGTTGGAGCATAAGAGAACATCAACGGTGACGACCCACTTTGATTCATTCAAACATTCAAAAATGCTTTCTGCTGCTGCGGACAAGAAAGCCATTCAACTCACGCTCAGCGAGGCATCAACCTCCAAAACCCTTTAGAGGGCTACAAGAAACGAAGTGAGTAGCTACAAGATTGAAGCTGCAGATAACGAACGAGGGGGGGGGGGGTGTGTGTGTGTGTGTGTGTGTGTGTGTGTGGGGGGGGGGGGGGTGAGATTAAAATAGCCCAATTGCTTTTACAATAGATAAACATTGAATGTGTTTAATTGAATAGTAAAGGGGTTTAACGTTAGTGGCAGGTTGTGTGTGAGAGAGAATAAATAAGACAGCTCAATATTTTAAAAAATTGTTATTCTTTTCCCCCGCATATTTCGCATATTTCGCAACGTTCCGCATATTTCACCGCATAAAATCACATAAAACCCCCGCATGTTTAATCACATAATCAAGGATTTTAGCCCGCGTTTTTCTGGAGGGTCTACTTAATACATGCAGTGAAGGGCAGCATCACAAAGCAACACCTATTAGCAACACCCGTTAGGCTTCAGCACTAAAACACCAGACTGTAAAGGAACACACAGGGGACACTAATTAGAGGAACGCAGCAGACGACTAAACGTGACCTGAAAGTATATTTTATACATATTTTTGTTATTGTTATTTGTATTAATGTCTGCTGGCAGCAGGTGGGGCTGGCAGCCACCTGCCCCTGGTGACTGGTTATTCTTAACATTATTTTCATTCTTCAATTGTAATACATCTTATTTTAATTCAGCTGAATGTGTAGGATCATAATACAGAATACAATTCAGTTCATAGTTCAGTTCAGTTCAGTTCATAGTTCAGTTCATAGTTCAGTTCATAGTTCAGTTCAGTTCATAGTTCAGTTCAGTTCATAGTTCAGTTCAGTTCATAGTTCAGTTCAGTTCATAGTTCAGTTCATAGTTCAGTTCAGTTCATAGTTCAGTTCATAGTTCAGTTCATAGTTCAGTTCATAGTTCAGTTCAGTTCATAGTTCAGTTCATAGTTCAGTTCATAGTTCAGTTCAGTTCATAGTTCAGTTCATAGTTCAGTTCAGTTCAGTTCAGTTCATAGTTCAGTTCATAGTTCAGTTCAGTTCATAGTTCAGTTCAGTTCAGTTCAGTTCATAGTTCAGTTCATAGTTCAGTTCAGTTCATAGTTCAGTTCAGTTCATAGTTCAGTTCATAGTTCAGTTCAGTTCATAGTTCAGTTCATAGTTCAGTTCATAGTTCAGTTCAGTTCATAGTTCAGTTCATAGTTCAGTTCATAGTTCAGTTCAGTTCATAGTTCAGTTCATAGTTCAGTTCATAGTTCAGTTCAGTTCAGTTCAGTTCATAGTTCAGTTCATAGTTCAGTTCAGTTCATAGTTCAGTTCATAGTTCAGTTCATAGTTCAGTTCAGTTCAGTTCATAGTTCAGTTCATAGTTCAGTTCATAGTTCAGTTCAGTTCAGTTCAGTTCATAGTTCAGTTCATAGTTCAGTTCAGTTCAGTTCATAGTTCAGTTCATAGTTCAGTTCATAGTTCAGTTCATAGTTCAGTTCAGTTCAGTTCATAGTTCAGTTCAGTTCATAGTTCAGTTCATAGTTCAGTTCAGTTCAGTTCAGTTCAGTTCAGTTCATAGTTCAGTTCAGTTCAGTTCAGTTCAGTTCAGTTCATAGTTCAGTTCAGTTCAGTTCAGTTCAGTTCAGTTCAGCTCATAGTTCAGTTCAGTTCATAGTTCAGTTCAGTTCAGTTCAGTTCAGTTCAGTTCATAGTTCAGTTCAGTTCAGTTCAGTTCAGTTCATAGTTCAGTTCAGTTCAGTTCATAGTTCAGTTCAGTTCATAGTTCAGTTCATAGTTCAGTTCAGTTCAGTTCAGTTCAGTTCATAGTTCAGTTCATAGTTCAGTTCAGTTCAGTTCATAGTTCAGTTAATAGTTCAGTTCAGTTCATAGTTCAGTTCAGTTCATAGTTCAGTTCATAGTTCAGTTCAGTTCAGTTCAGTTCATAGTTCAGTTCATAGTTCAGTTCATAGTTCAGTTCAGTTCAGTTCATAGTTCAGTTCAGTTCATAGTTCAGTTCATAGTTCAGTTCATAGTTCAGTTCATAGTTCAGTTCAGTTCATAGTTCAGTTCATAGTTCAGTTCATAGTTCAGTTCATAGTTCAGTTCATAGTTCAGTTCAGTTCATAGTTCAGTTCATAGTTCAGTTCAGTTCATAGTTCAGTTCATAGTTCAGTTCATAGTTCAGTTCATAGTTCAGTTCAGTTCAGTTCATAGTTCAGTTCATAGTTCAGTTCAGTTCATAGTTCAGTTCATAGTTCAGTTCAGTTCATAGTTCAGTTCATAGTTCAGTTCATAGTTCAGTTCAGTTCATAGTTCAGTTCATAGTTCAGTTCATAGTTCAGTTCATAGTTCAGTTCAGTTCATAGTTCAGTTCATAGTTCAGTTCATAGTTCAGTTCAGTTCATAGTTCAGTTCATAGTTCAGTTCATAGTTCAGTTCAGTTCATAGTTCAGTTCATAGTTCAGTTCATAGTTCAGTTCATAGTTCAGTTCATAGTTCAGTTCAGTTCATAGTTCAGTTCATAGTTCAGTTCAGTTCAGTTCAGTTCATAGTTCAGTTCATAGTTCAGTTCATAGTTCAGTTCATAGTTCAGTTCAGTTCATAGTTCAGTTCATAGTTCAGTTCATAGTTCAGTTCAGTTCAGTTCATAGTTCAGTTCAGTTCATAGTTCAGTTCACAGTTCAGTTCATAGTTCAGTTCAGTTCATAGTTCAGTTCATAGTTCAGTTCATAGTTCAGTTCAGTTCATAGTTCAGTTCATAGTTCAGTTCATAGTTCAGTTCATAGTTCAGTTCATAGTTCAGTTCATAGTTCAGTTCAGTTCATAGTTCAGTTCATAGTTCAGTTCATAGTTCAGTTCAGTTCATAGTTCAGTTCAGTTCATAGTTCAGTTCATAGTTCAGTTCAGTTCATAGTTCAGTTCATAGTTCAGTTCATAGTTCAGTTCATAGTTCAGTTCATAGTTCAGTTCATAGTTCAGTTCATAGTTCAGTTCAGTTCATAGTTCAGTTCATAGTTCAGTTCATAGTTCAGTTCAGTTCATAGTTCAGTTCAGTTCATAGTTCAGTTCATAGTTCAGTTCATAGTTCAGTTCAGTTCATAGTTCAGTTCATAGTTCAGTTCATAGTTCAGTTCAGTTCATAGTTCAGTTCATAGTTCAGTTCATAGTTCAGTTCATAGTTCAGTTCAGTTCATAGTTCAGTTCATAGTTCAGTTCATAGTTCAGTTCATAGTTCAGTTCATAGTTCAGTTCATAGTTCAGTTCAGTTCATAGTTCAGTTCATAGTTCAGTTCAGTTCATAGTTCAGTTCATAGTTCAGTTCAGTTCATAGTTCAGTTCATAGTTCAGTTCATAGTTCAGTTCAGTTCATAGTTCAGTTCATAGTTCAGTTCATAGTTCAGTTCATAGTTCAGTTCATAGTTCAGTTCATAGTTCAGTTCAGTTCATAGTTCAGTTCATAGTTCAGTTCATAGTTCAGTTCAGTTCATAGTTCAGTTCAGTTCATAGTTCAGTTCATAGTTCAGTTCATAGTTCAGTTCAGTTCATAGTTCAGTTCATAGTTCAGTTCATAGTTCAGTTCATAGTTCAGTTCAGTTCATAGTTCAGTTCATAGTTCAGTTCATAGTTCAGTTCATAGTTCAGTTCAGTTCATAGTTCAGTTCATAGTTCAGTTCATAGTTCAGTTCAGTTCATAGTTCATTTCATAGTTCAGTTCGTAGTTCAGTTCATAGTTCAGTTCAGTTCATAGTTCAGTTCATAGTTCAGTTCATAGTTCAGTTCATAGTTCAGTTCAGTTCAGTTCATAGTTCAGTTCATAGTTCAGTTCAGTTCAGTTCATATTTCAGTTCAGTTCATAGTTCAGTTCATAGTTCAGTTCATAGTTCAGTTCAGTTCATAGTTCAGTTCATAGTTCAGTTCATAGTTCAGTTCAGTTCATAGTTCAGTTCATAGTTCAGTTCATAGTTCAGTTCATAGTTCAGTTCATAGTTCAGTTCATAGTTCAGTTCATAGTTCAGTTCAGTTCATAGTTCAGTTCATAGTTCAGTTCATAGTTCAGTTCAGTTCAGTTCATAGTTCAGTTCAGTTCATAGTTCAGTTCACAGTTCAGTTCATAGTTCAGTTCAGTTCATAGTTCAGTTCATAGTTCAGTTCATAGTTCAGTTCAGTTCATAGTTCAGTTCATAGTTCAGTTCATAGTTCAGTTCATAGTTCAGTTCATAGTTCAGTTCATAGTTCAGTTCAGTTCATAGTTCAGTTCATAGTTCAGTTCATAGTTCAGTTCAGTTCATAGTTCAGTTCAGTTCATAGTTCAGTTCATAGTTCAGTTCAGTTCATAGTTCAGTTCATAGTTCAGTTCATAGTTCAGTTCATAGTTCAGTTCATAGTTCAGTTCATAGTTCAGTTCATAGTTCAGTTCAGTTCATAGTTCAGTTCATAGTTCAGTTCATAGTTCAGTTCAGTTCATAGTTCAGTTCAGTTCATAGTTCAGTTCATAGTTCAGTTCATAGTTCAGTTCAGTTCATAGTTCAGTTCATAGTTCAGTTCATAGTTCAGTTCAGTTCATAGTTCAGTTCATAGTTCAGTTCATAGTTCAGTTCATAGTTCAGTTCAGTTCATAGTTCAGTTCATAGTTCAGTTCATAGTTCAGTTCATAGTTCAGTTCATAGTTCAGTTCATAGTTCAGTTCAGTTCATAGTTCAGTTCATAGTTCAGTTCAGTTCATAGTTCAGTTCATAGTTCAGTTCAGTTCATAGTTCAGTTCATAGTTCAGTTCATAGTTCAGTTCAGTTCATAGTTCAGTTCATAGTTCAGTTCATAGTTCAGTTCATAGTTCAGTTCATAGTTCAGTTCATAGTTCAGTTCAGTTCATAGTTCAGTTCATAGTTCAGTTCATAGTTCAGTTCAGTTCATAGTTCAGTTCAGTTCATAGTTCAGTTCATAGTTCAGTTCATAGTTCAGTTCAGTTCATAGTTCAGTTCATAGTTCAGTTCATAGTTCAGTTCATAGTTCAGTTCAGTTCATAGTTCAGTTCATAGTTCAGTTCATAGTTCAGTTCATAGTTCAGTTCAGTTCATAGTTCAGTTCATAGTTCAGTTCATAGTTCAGTTCAGTTCATAGTTCATTTCATAGTTCAGTTCGTAGTTCAGTTCATAGTTCAGTTCAGTTCATAGTTCAGTTCATAGTTCAGTTCATAGTTCAGTTCATAGTTCAGTTCAGTTCAGTTCATAGTTCAGTTCATAGTTCAGTTCAGTTCAGTTCATATTTCAGTTCAGTTCATAGTTCAGTTCATAGTTCAGTTCATAGTTCAGTTCATAGTTCAGTTCAGTTCAGTTCATAGTTCAGTTCATAGTTCAGTTCAGTTCAGTTCATATTTCAGTTCAGTTCATAGTTCAGTTCATAGTTCAGTTCATAGTTCAGTTCAGTTCATAGTTCAGTTCAGTTCATAGTTCAGTTCATAGTTCAGTTCATAGTTCAGTTCAGTTCATAGTTCAGTTCATAGTTCAGTTCATAGTTCAGTTCAGTTCATAGTTCAGTTCATAGTTCAGTTCATAGTTCAGTTCATAGTTCAGTTCAGTTCAGTTCAGTTCATAGTTCAGTTCAGTTCAGTTCATATTTCAGTTCAGTTCATAGTTCAGTTCATAGTTCAGTTCATAGTTCAGTTCATAGTTCAGTTCAGTTCAGTTCATAGTTCAGTTCATAGTTCAGTTCAGTTCAGTTCATAGTTCAGTTCATAGTTCAGTTCATAGTTCAGTTCAGTTCATAGTTCAGTTCATAGTTCAGTTCATAGTTCAGTTCAGTTCAGTTCATAGTTCAGTTCAGTTCATAGTTCAGTTCATAGTTCAGTTCAGTTCAGTTCAGTTCAGTTCATAGTTCAGTTCAGTTCAGTTCAGTTCAGTTCAGTTCATAGTTCAGTTCAGTTCAGTTCAGTTCAGTTCATAGTTCAGTTCAGTTCATAGTTCAGTTCAGTTCAGTTCAGTTCAGTTCATAGTTCAGTTCAGTTCATAGTTCAGTTCATAGTTCAGTTCAGTTCAGTTCAGTTCATAGTTCAGTTCATAGTTCAGTTCAGTTCAGTTCATAGTTCAGTTCATAGTTCAGTTCAGTTCAGTTCATAGTTCAGTTCAGTTCATAGTTCAGTTCATAGTTCAGTTCAGTTCAGTTCAGTTCAGTTCATAGTTCAGTTCATAGTTCAGTTCATAGTTCAGTTCAGTTCAGTTCATAGTTCAGTTCAGTTCATAGTTCAGTTCATAGTTCAGTTCATAGTTCAGTTCATAGTTCAGTTCAGTTCATAGTTCAGTTCATAGTTCAGTTCATAGTACAGTTCATAGTTCAGTTCATAGTTCAGTTCATAGTTCAGTTCAGTTCATAGTTCAGTTCATAGTTCAGTTCAGTTCATAGTTCAGTTCATAGTTCAGTTCATAGTTCAGTTCATAGTTCAGTTCATAGTTCAGTTCAGTTCAGTTCATAGTTCAGTTCATAGTTCAGTTCAGTTCATAGTTCAGTTCATAGTTCAGTTCAGTTCATAGTTCAGTTCATAGTTCAGTTCATAGTTCAGTTCATAGTTCAGTTCATAGTTCAGTTCAGTTCATAGTTCAGTTCATAGTTCAGTTCATAGTTCAGTTCAGTTCATAGTTCAGTTCATAGTTCAGTTCATAGTTCAGTTCATAGTTCAGTTCAGTTCATAGTTCAGTTCATAGTTCAGTTCATAGTTCAGTTCAGTTCAGTTCATAGTTCAGTTCAGTTCATAGTTCAGTTCATAGTTCAGTTCATAGTTCAGTTCATAGTTCAGTTCAGTTCATAGTTCAGTTCATAGTTCAGTTCATAGTTCAGTTCAGTTCAGTTCATAGTTCAGTTCAGTTCATAGTTCAGTTCATAGTTCAGTTCATAGTTCAGTTCATAGTTCAGTTCATAGTTCAGTTCATAGTTCAGTTCAGTTCATAGTTCAGTTCATAGTTCAGTTCATAGTTCAGTTCAGTTCATAGTTCAGTTCAGTTCATAGTTCAGTTCATAGTTCAGTTCATAGTTCAGTTCAGTTCATAGTTCAGTTCATAGTTCAGTTCAGTTCATAGTTCAGTTCATAGTTCAGTTCATAGTTCAGTTCATAGTTCAGTTCAGTTCATAGTTCAGTTCAGTTCATAGTTCAGTTCATAGTTCAGTTCATAGTTCAGTTCATAGTTCAGTTCATAGTTCAGTTCATAGTTCAGTTCATAGTTCAGTTCAGTTCATAGTTCAGTTCATAGTTCAGTTCATAGTTCAGTTCAGTTCATAGTTCAGTTCAGTTCATAGTTCAGTTCATAGTTCAGTTCATAGTTCAGTTCAGTTCATAGTTCAGTTCATAGTTCAGTTCATAGTTCAGTTCAGTTCATAGTTCAGTTCATAGTTCAGTTCATAGTTCAGTTCATAGTTCAGTTCATAGTTCAGTTCATAGTTCAGTTCAGTTCATAGTTCAGTTCATAGTTCAGTTCATAGTTCAGTTCATAGTTCAGTTCATAGTTCAGTTCATAGTTCAGTTCAGTTCATAGTTCAGTTCATAGTTCAGTTCATAGTTCAGTTCAGTTCATAGTTCAGTTCATAGATCAGTTCATAGTTCAGTTCAGTTCATAGTTCAGTTCATAGTTCAGTTCAGTTCATAGTTCAGTTCATAGTTCAGTTCATAGTTCAGTTCATAGTTCAGTTCATAGTTCAGTTCATAGTTCAGTTCATAGTTCAGTTCATAGTTCAGTTCAGTTCATAGTTCAGTTCAGTTCATAGTTCAGTTCATAGTTCAGTTCATAGTTCAGTTCATAGTTCAGTTCAGTTCATAGTTCAGTTCATAGTTCAGTTCATAGTTCAGTTCATAGTTCAGTTCAGTTCATAGTTCAGTTCATAGTTCAGTTCATAGTTCAGTTCAGTTCAGTTCATAGTTCAGTTCATAGTTCAGTTCATAGTTCAGTTCAGTTCATAGTTCATTTCATAGTTCAGTTCATAGTTCAGTTCATAGTTCAGTTCAGTTCATAGTTCAGTTCATAGTTCAGTTCATAGTTCAGTTCATAGTTCAGTTCAGTTCAGTTCAGTTCATAGTTCAGTTCATAGTTCAGTTCATAGTTCAGTTCAGTTCAGTTCAGTTCATAGTTCAGTTCATAGTTCAGTTCAGTTCAGTTCATATTTCAGTTCAGTTCATAGTTCAGTTCATAGTTCAGTTCATAGTTCAGTTCAGTTCATAGTTCAGTTCAGTTCATAGTTCAGTTCATAGTTCAGTTCATAGTTCAGTTCAGTTCATAGTTCATTTCATAGTTCAGTTCATAGTTCAGTTCATAGTTCAGTTCAGTTCATAGTTCAGTTCATAGTTCAGTTCATAGTTCAGTTCATAGTTCAGTTCATAGTTCAGTTCATAGTTCAGTTCAGTTCATAGTTCAGTTCATAGTTCAGTTCATAGTTCAGTTCAGTTCAGTTCATAGTTCAGTTCAGTTCATAGTTCAGTTCATAGTTCAGTTCAGTTCATAGTTCAGTTCATAGTTCAGTTCATAGTTCAGTTCAGTTCATAGTTCAGTTCAGTTCATAGTTCAGTTCAGTTCATAGTTCAGTTCATAGTTCAGTTCATAGTTCAGTTCAGTTCAGTTCATAGTTCAGTTCAGTTCATAGTTCAGTTCATAGTTCAGTTCATAGTTCAGTTCAGTTCATAGTTCGGTTCATAGTTCAGTTCATAGTTCAGTTCAGTTCAGTTCATAGTTCAGTTCATAGTTCAGTTCAGTTCATAGTTCAGTTCATAGTTCAGTTCAGTTCATAGTTCAGTTCATAGTTCAGTTCAGTTCATAGTTCAGTTCAGTTCAGTTCATAGTTCAGTTCATAGTTCAGTTCAGTTCATAGTTCAGTTCAGATGATGATGGAGTCAGGACTCAGAGAGACACGAGGAGAGCTGGAGCTCTGATGGAGTCAGGACTCAGAGAGAGTGTTTCCTTGTACGATGTGAGGGTCTAAGGACAGAGGGTCTAAGGACAGACGGTCTAGGGACAGAGGGTCTAAGGACAGAGAGTCTGAGGACAGAGGGTGTCGTATTGTCATACTGATATTCTGTACAAACTGTGAAGTCCACTGAGACAAATAACATTTGTGATATTGGGCTGTATAAATAAACATTGATTGATTGATTGATTGATTGATTGATTGATTGATTGATAATAATCAACATTCTTCAATAGATAGCCTAAACAGCTGAGGACACTGAATCACATTTGTTGTCGCTTATGGCTCGGGGTCATCTCCACCCCGAGAAGGATGTGTTCCAGGTGTCCCACAACAACAACTATCTCTGACCGAGAGCTGCCCGGTCACAAACTGGTGACAACAGCAACTCGCTAGGGCAGCCCCTCCTTAAGGGAGATAGCGGCTGCTCGAGGCCGGTCAGCTGCGTCAGAGGGCGAGAGGTAAACGTGTACACAGAATTATGCCCTGACACAAACTAATTTAGTAAGCAAACACTGTGAAAGATAAATTCAATGAAAACTTGACGGTTAATGTTATCCTTTTTTGTGACAAACTTATTAAATTATTTAGCACTTCAGACTTTTTGATCCTCAAAGTTACTTCTGTGATATGAGATGTTGAAATGTTGCATAGCATCCATGAATCTTTCCTGAAATCTTGAGCTTACCCCTTTTGTATTTTTTGTGTGTGCGTGTTGCAAATGATTGATCGTGTTCCCTTGTGGCTCTTACGTTCGGATTTTTGTTATTTGTTTTCTGTAAAACTGGAGATAATAAAACACAATGAACAAAAAAAGTGAAGATATCTAAATATATAGTTTTTGTCCTTCGCTGTAAAGGTATAGGTATTCTGATTTTATAAAATGCCTCTAGGTTTTTGTGCATGTCAATGGCTTGCAAAGGCTGCAATCCTTTGTTTACTTCAGGAACATAATGACATCACTATGGAACACTCGCGCTCCCATTGGCTAGCGCTCCAACCCATCGTACTTGACAGGCTAAGGGGCGGGACATCACTTTGTGGTTGACCAATCAGAGCAGACAATAAAACATATCTAAACCGACTTTTTATCAGAATTTTGACTTTTTTCTTATATTTTCACTGATAAATGATTTGCCTTGGCACAAAGTGTTGAGGAAGCAAACTCACATGGCGATGTTTGTGTGATGTAGTCATGTAAACTCATGTCAGAGTGGAAATGTAATAAAGAAAGAAAGTAGAAAGTGTCCAGCTAAAAGACAAATAGAAAATACCGAACACATCCTTTGTGTTTGATGCATTGGGAAAAACCAAGGGAGAGAAGTTTCCTTAGCTGTCATTTCCTTAACTGCTGGGCTTATCTAAAATTCAGATTCCAGGTTCCAAACTCGGTATTGAAAGTGAAGTTTTCAATTCCAAGTCCTTGTTACCAATTCAAAATTACAATTCAGAATTTCAAATCACAATCACATTCCCAAATTGCTAGTATAAATGGGGATTCGGGAACAATTACAAAATTCAATAAACACTTCCTGTAAATTCACCAGTGGGGGTTTACTGATTTTGTAGGCTCACGTTGTTTCTTTGAATTTAATAATTGTATTTAAATGGACTGTACTTACATAGCGCTTTATCCAGTCTTTGAGACCCCTCAAAGCGCTTCACATACTACATGTCATTCACCCATTCATACAGAGCAGTGTACCTCACTCTAGGACCTAACATTCACACACCGTGGCCATGCCATCGGGAGCAACTCAGGGTTAAGTATCTCGCCCAAGGATACATCGACATGTTGACTGCATGGGCTGGGATCGAACCCACAACCTTCTGATTGAAAGACGACCGCACTCCCTCACAGCCGCAGTCGCCCTTATTTGTACGTTTCGGCAGCTTCAGTGAGGAAACTTCTCTCCCTTGGTTTTTCCCAATGCATCAAATACATTTAGGAAAAAGT